>NW_021319690.1:1001909-1102843 GCF_001605985.2 Dendrobium catenatum | reverse complement strand
AACCACGATCACTTGCTGAAACTTATCTCTCCCAACCCTTCCAAGGACAAGAGACTCTAGGGAAGAAGAAGTAAAATAATGCTTGGAGCCCTTATGAACTCCCTCACAAACTCCCCCTCACAAGATCCTCTCTCTCTTCCTCTCTCTCTCTCTCTCTCTCTCTCTCTCTCTCTCTCTCCTTTAGGTTTTCTCAGGTCAAGACAGCAGCCAAAGATCTTTAAAAAATGTTAAATAAGAGTTCTTAAATAGAAGAGCTTCAAAGTATCTCAATAATTGCAAGTTGCCGACTTTATCGTCCAGGACGATGATAATATCGTCCTGTACGATCAGTTCAAAACACAGATGCTCGACCAGAACATCACCTTGAAGATGATCTTAACAATTAAAAATTGGCTTGATCGTCCAGGCTGATCTCACAACCATCTTGGCCGATCACTTCAAATCAGAGAAAAATCGTCCAGAGCATCGCCTTGAAATTGAGCTGGCCGACAGTTATCGTTCAGGAGTAACTAAGGGTTTTTGAATAGATCATCCTGGCCGATCCTGCGATCGTTCAGGATGATGTGATCGTATCAATCATCCTTAATTACATCCTTAATTCCTTGATCAATTTAGGCATAATTGTGTAATATAGTCCAGGCTGATCTCACAATCGTTCTGGCCGATCTCACGATCGTTCTGGCCGATTGCCAAAAATATATAATACCTAAATTGATCATGGCGGCTATTTCTTTCTATTTTAAGCATATCGTCCTGTCTGATAAATGTATCTCCCAAGACGATCAGTTAATTACGTCTGCCTGAACTAAGAAATCATGATTAGAACTTCTTTTTTGAGCTCGATCGTCTAGGATGATATAAATATCATCCGGGACGATGTGAGTAAAAATATAAATTCTAAATCTCTCAAGTGTGTGTGTGTGGGGTTACTTAACATCAGTCACTTCAAACATTTACAATTGACTCAAGAAAGGAAAAAAATGAAAATTATAGACTGACTCAACCCTAATCTACCCAGTCTTGAGCTGATTCCGATTTCCATCCGATCTTTGAGTCCTGAAAAGTTAGTAGAGAAAAGGCAGTCGTATTGTTTGTTATCATCAAAACCATAATTCATGAAACCAAATCTGCAACACCAACAAGTAAACCATATCAAGTTTCAAAGAACTGATTAAATGCTTACAACAAAGAACTTTTTTAGGGTTGTTAAAACCCCTAATATTCTAAACAATGATGGAAGGTAGAGTCATTAGAATTTTAATGAGCATGGGGGTTTCCTGGCTTGCTTCCCCTTAGTATTCTTAACATGTTGGGCTGATGATGAGGCATGGTGATTCATCTCAACAACCTTGGATGTAGAGATAAAAGTATTAACAAAGGTGGAGGTTGGTTGATCATCCATCGATTATTATAGGACATCAAATTTGTTAGGAGATAACACACCTAATAGGGTTGAAATAATAGGGTTAGTGGTTGCGAGCAGAGATTCTTTGGCGGGAAAATATAGATTAGGAACTATAGGGTTATCCATGAAGAGGGAAGAGGAGGGAGGAGGAACAAAAATGGTGGGATTTGGGTGAAAAGTGGAAAAGATTAAAGTTTCAGGGCATTGGGGAGGAATGGCTATTGCATTGGTGAGAATAGAAGAAACCAGTGATGGGTTGGTTGAAGCACAGATTATAATAGATGTGATAACTATTGAAGTATTGGTTGGAGTAGGAGTAGAAGAGGCGTCATGGTTAGAAGTGAGTAGTCTAGTATTAGGCTTGAATTACAGATGATTGGGTTAGTTGTTCAGGGAAACACTTGGGTGCATGGTGGGTTGTTGGGATCCTTTGAGGTGGAGGAAGTAGGCTTTCATGGGCATAGAGATGAGTAATAAACTAAGGAACTACAAAACTCTTATGGAGTAGGCCTACATTCATATTGAATCTTCAAGTTAAAGACATCACCATTCATCCAGATTGGTATTTGGTCTCGGTAGGTAGAAGAACTTCAAACTTAAACACTACTCGTGCGAAAGAAAGGCATGTTTTTTGAACTATCAAGACATCAACAATAAGAGGAATGTGTTACAACTCACAAATCCATCTTGAGAATATATATTTTTTTATGATAGCAATATATTATTGTTCTATTAATTTTATCATTTCTCCTAGCATGTACTGAACATTTATTATTTATTATTTGTGTGTACTAATATTTCAGGGAAATCATACTCTAAACTGCTGAAGACTTCATGATAGAGTATATTAGGATTTTTTGTAACAAAGTCTATAAATCTTTAATTTTTATTTTTCTTGAGTCTAAGAGAGTTTGATTATAATTAGATAACTGTGCACACACACATTGGGGAAGAGAGTCAAAACTTAAATTTTTAAAACTAATCGTATTGTACGATTTATAATTATACTACATGATTTGCCATATTTTTTCCTTCAAAATAAAGTTAATCAAATTATGTCTTATATTTTTTACTGTTCATCCTATATAATGTTAGTTCATATAGATGATTGACAGAGTATAAAATAAGGTGCATACTAGTTCATCCCATATGAATTAATTGTTTTTATACTATGCGATGTCAGTTTGTACAAATGCCTAATTGAGTATGAAATGGGGCTATTCATGTTCATACCAAACAAAGAATGATTTTGTATTAACTGTTCTTACTATACAATATCAATTTATATAATGACTAACATAGTACGAAATAAGGTTAGTATAGGATAATACCAAATGAATAGGATTATTTTTGAACTGTTCGTACAATATCATGTCAGTTCATACAAATGATTAATAGAGTACAAAATAAGGTTCATACAGGATTGTACCAATATTTTTGAATTATTTATATAGATGATCCATGATCATACTATATGATTTGAAGTTGGTTCGCTTGTAATTTTCAATTTTTGTATGATTTTTCTTATATTTTATATATAAGAGTCCTAAAAACTGACACGTAAACCTTTGCTATGATTTTCTCTTGAGAGTGGCCATTAAGTGTGAGTGTTTGGTAGAGATTGTGAGAGTGAATTATGAGAGATCGAGTGAGGGGATTCACAAGGTTACCTAAAGAAACGATCACTTTTTCTTCTTCAAATTTATGCCCATCTCCTTTAGATGCTTTTGAGATAAGATCTTTAACATTTTGTTGTGGTACTCTGCTATCACTAGAAGGGTGAAAAAGGATGAAGGTTCTCTGTCATCATTAAGAGGGCGAGAAAGGATGAAGGTTCTTTATCATCACTAAGAGGATGAAAAAGGACAGGTTCTTTATCGTCACCAAGAGGCACTACAAAAAATTCATTAATTACCGATGGTATGGACCGACGGTTATGTAATCACCAATATTAATGATGACCTAACTGGTGATTAGATCTTCAGTGTTTACTGTCGGTCTAATCGGTGGTTATTTAATTTAATGTCATCGAAATTAGCTACGATAAAATAACCACAGGTTAGTCTGCTGTCTTAGTTCTTACAGGTGCTTTATCGGAGGTTTAAACTGCCAGTATTAAGTATTTTTTTTTTGTCAGTCTAAGCCACCAAAAAGTTACCAAAAAATGCCCTAAAATAAGTCGTCCAGAGTCTTCCATTTCATTTATTTTCCTGCTCCTCTCTCTCCTACGCGACACACACCCCTGATTGAGATGCTCCCTCTAGCCACCGACAAGGTCCCTCTGGCTGAAGATCTGTCCCCCACTCCAGCATCAAAGAAAGGCCAAAGATCTCACCCTGCCCCCTACTCTTGCCCGAAACTGGCCTCCGAGTGCCATTAAGGTGAACTATTAATAATATATTTCTTGATTTGATTGGAAACTGGGTTATTGAAAATATATATATCATACATTAATGGTTAATGGATGCAAAATGCTTATCATTGATAGGTTTTAAGTATGATTGATAAGATTAACAAATAATGGATGGTATTAGGTAGTCAAGTTAATCATTATTTTGATAAATTTAGTAGGAAGATAAGTATCAACTATTGGTGGTTAATAATATTATATAATAATTAATAGGGAATAGGCTACATATATATATATATATATATATATATATATATATATATCCCTCAATAACTTAATCAATAAACCTAGCTGTCCAAGAAATTAATCTCATAAGCTTACTATCAACTCCTTGTAACATTCTTGCCATATGGATCATTTTAAGATTTAGAAAGGAGGAACCAAGGCATTAGCACTATGGTTCACAAAATTATATGGGAAGAAAATGTCATTGAGAACTAATCCTATAACATAGAAAAGAATTGGAAGAGAATTATCAATAACCTTTAATTTATTTATTTTCTCATAGAATTTTCCTACTATTTATTTCCTCATTATAGGTACCATTGATTCGTCATTGATTTCTCTCAAATCAAAGATAATTTCATTATTTCCTATTTTCCTATGAAAGGGACAAAGAAAATAAAATTCAGATCTTTTATGAGTTAACTGACATTTGGAGAAGGAATAGACATAAAACATTCATTGTCGAGGGTAAAGACTCTGTTTAGGGCATGATAAAACAATAGTTGACATGGTTGTGAGATGGTTGTGATACTTACAATGCTTTATTGTGACACCTACAATGCATTTCAATTCAAGTAAAGTACACTTATTCGAAAGTATAGCACATACACTTTTTCAGGGTGCATATATTCAAATAATTGATTTCATAACTATATAGGGGGATGTTTGCTTCAATGTTTAAATGTCTATCCAAGAAGAGAGATATTGGATGTATAACAGATTGTTACCAAGTCGAAGAAGATTGACATATAAATTTATAGAGGGAGTTGAGACTTTCATTCAAGTTGCATCTCAACTGTCTTCCTTTAAGTTTGATAAAATATTTAGATATCCATATTCGAAGCATAAAAATTAAGCATTCCTCATACCCGATGATGTGAAACTTGATTTATATCATAGGGGATTTCTTCCAGACTATTGGATTTGGACCTCACATGGTGAGTATGAGCCACACAGAGATACTCCTCTGGGATTTTTTGATTCTATGGAATATCTTTCAATCCATCTACCTTACAAAGCTAGAGGTTGTGGACCTGTATAATATCATTGGATGTATCCTTTTGAGAGGAAAAACATATTTTTATTAAGTATTCAATATTTTCAAATAAGTTGAGAACATATTCTTATTAACTTGATAATTATAATCATTTAATATATATTTTACCAAGTTGAAGAAATATGTTAAGAGTAAAGCATGACCAGCAGGATCGATATGTGAAGCATATTTGTCTTAAAAAACCACTCACTTCTGTTCCTACTACTTCGAGCCCCATGTAAGGAGTACAAGAACAAAGATTAGTCGTAATATGGACTTCAATGTAGAAAAATAATCATAGGCTGCACTATCAGTATTTATAAGTCATGAAAAACCTAGTGGCAAATGTGTTGAAAGATTCCTCAATAATTTAGAAATTAAAATAAAAAATTTATATATGCTATTAAACTATGAAGAAGTTGAACTAATATTAGAGTAAGTTCTTCCAGAATGTGCATAATGACTAATGTTTATTTAAAATACTAAAATATTATTTGGAAGATTTATCACCAGGTATTTTGTAAGCAATTTACCTCTGACAGATTCTACGAATATTAAGCAAGTTGTTACAAATGAATTCTTAGCTTGGTTTAGAACTTATGTGAGCTCATAAATTTTAAAATTTTTATTTGAATTATATCTTATTTAATACAAAAAACACTAATATTTAAAAATTTTTTAATTGCATAACCTGGATAATAATTATTTTGATAAAGGTTTGCAAGCACTAGCATGGGGTCTAATGCGAAAAGTAAAGACTTAGCCAATATATATATAATCAATGAGTTCAGATTTTATACCAAGTCGTGGAGTGAAGGAAGAAAAATTAAAAATTATGGAGTATGTGTTAGAGGGAATACTCATGAAGAAGATGAGTGTGATTTTTACGGTATTTTGAATGAGGTTCCTTACCTGGAGTACCCAGGCGAAGATGAGAACTTTATATATTTATTTAACTATTAATGGTATGATCCAGTAAAGAATAGAGGCATAAGGGTTCATCTTGCGTATGGTTTAGTAGATATAAAATATAGTAGAAGATACGAAAAGTTTGATCCATTTGTGTCAGCAAGTCAAGCTGTTCAAGTTTAATTTAACAAATATCCTAGTGGTCGTAGGGATAAACAAGATTGGTTAACTATCATAAAAATAAAAGCATGTGGGATAATTGATCAACAATACATTGTAGGCCTGTTGTAGGCCTGTTGAAATTGAGGAGATGCCAACTACAACCCCTAGTATTGAAATGTAGTTATAAGATGTGAATAGTTCAACTAGCTCATCAAGTGATAACAAGAATGAAAGTGAAGATACCCTAAAGAACAATGAAAATATTTCTGATTCTGAGTAATTTTTGTAATTTAGAATTATAGTTTTTATAATTTAGAATTATAGAATTGTAGTTTTTGTAATATTTATGAATAGTTTTTGTACTTATAGAATTATATTTTTTGTATTCTAAGCAATAAAAATATTAATCATTATTTTGTATTCTATAATTCTTTATTTTTGTAACTCATTATTATGTATTATATATTCTTTATCTTTTATATATTATAATACTTTACTAATAGCATATTTTAATACAGATGGCTTCAAGTGATGATCATCCTCATAGATCCTTTGCCTCAAAGTTTTCTTAAAAAGTTGAGTGTTAATCCTAACAGACCTAGACGGCTTGATGAAAGTGAGGGGAAGAGATCAATTCCACCAGTTATATCATCACCACCACCACTGAGGAGTCAGTAGCAATCCCCTAATGAGTAGGGTTAGGGTCAGTTAGATCCACCTGCTGTTGTACCACCACCCTTTCCTGGGTACTTCCCTCCTCCGTCGACGAGTCCTCAATTTTCCACTCCATATCAGGTACATGCAGCTCCATTCTATCCATATTACCCCCCACCATTATCATAAACTATTCAATTCACCGTCCCTTACCCTCCTTACCCCCACCCATATTATTACCCATATCCGGTGCAACTAGAACATGGTGGACCATCTAGACTAATAGAGGTTTGTGCTGGGGATCATGAAGCTGTAGTAGATAAGCATCAATACATTAAGCCTAAGGGTGATATGTAAGTTCAGTTTATGTTGTTAAGTTTCTTATATTTTGATATATTAGCAAGCACCATAACAGTGCAAAAGTTCCAGTGCCAAAGCACTAATTATTCTATGGGCATTACAGTGGTCCTCTTTCAAGCGCTACAATGCTACCTAATATTTTTATATTTTCCTATAAATAGTAGTTATGTTTGTAAGAGAGTTCAATCACTTATCTAATTTAAATATTTTTAGAGTACTTCTTTAGATCTCTCTTAGAGTCAATTCTAAGGGAGACTATAGAAGTGCTAGATACAATCATTAAAGTGTTTTAGTAAGTGTTTATTTAAGCAGCTCTGTATGTTAAGGAAGAAGGAGTGTAGATGAAATATATTGATCCTACTAGGTGTATTTTTTGTTCTTCTATGGTTTTAATGAAAATGAGTTTGCTTATCTTTTCTTCTATATTTGGCTAATTCACTAATTTTGGATTGATTAAGTACTAATAAAAATTCTTGTTCCATAAATTTAAATAATGTTTTTAATATTTTTCCGTTCTTTATTTAATGCATATATTAGACATATATATATATATATAGTTAAAATTTAGTGTGAAGTTTAGCCTAGATGGAGGACTGTAAGAACAACCAGGAATACTAAAATAGTATGTTTGCATAGCTTGACATAGGATGTAAAATATGCTAGGTTCTTAAGAAGGTGATATAATTGTAGTAGGTCAACAAATATCATTTTCACCCTTGTAAGCTCGATAGAGATCTAGGGATGCATATGCTCTGAATCATATTATATGTAATAATTTCATTAGGAAAGATATGCAATTTACGTTCATCAATCCAAAATACTTTATTTTAATCACTTTTTATTTAGCGATTGAATCTCTACAACAAATTTTTTTATTTAAGTAGAATAGTTTTAGAATTAGAGTAAATGGTAGTAGTTAATTGCTAAAAACATACTTCCGCATGGGTTCGACACTCTACTCTATCACTTTACTCTTTGATTTAGCATATATACTTATATATATTATGTGAGATTTGTTATTATTTAATCAAATAAAACCCGAGCATAAATTAGTGGAGATAGAGACTTAGAAAATTTAATAATTTAATAGTGCACTCCATAACAGCAGCCCCCATCAAGTTTTTGGTACATTTATTAGAGATGTATTTTGTTTTTTATAAATTTTAACTATGTTATTAAACAAATTATATTGTTAAACATATTTATGTCTTTTATTTTTAACTTTTTATTACTGATTGTATATTTTGGTTGCATGTTTTATAGCCAAAGAAAGGAACTTTTGTTGTTTGATCAAGAAATTGAGGGACCCCTTCTTAAAATTTGAATGATAAAAGATTTAAAAAATAACTGAACCTTACTAAAAAGACAAATATAAATTTTATGCTAAAAATTTAATAAATTATAATTATATTATTATTTTGTTAACAAATCTTTATTCACTTAAAGAATCCATTTAAAGCATTTTGTATCCTTTCATCTCACAAACAAAGAGCTGGAATCAAAATTAAGAGAGAACTCAATAGAGAGAAAAAAGAGGATAAGATTTGGATGTTGTGGAGAAATTTTTGCCTTTCGACCCTACTGAAAAATTTGCTCATCTCGTTATAAGGAACCATTATCTTACTGGTGATTTAAATTATTTGATATTTTAAAGATTTTTTTTGATCAATTTTTTTCAAAAAAATAGGATAATTTTTTATTGGTAAATTTTCATGGTGTAACTTTTCATATATTATAGAGATTGATATTATGAATATTTTGAGTATTTATTAGAGATTTTTTCTTAGGTGGTTTAAAAGAAATAATAGTAATTTTAACCAATTTTAAAAAAATTACATCTAAAAATAGTGCTTTAGTTCAATTAAAGCTTGAAAATATTGTTGTATATGATATCTAGTAATTTATTAAACTTCCAAAAATGTGAACTTTTTTATTTAGTAGGGTTTTTTGTTGCCTACCATTACAACATTTTGGCACTTTTTATATTAAGCCTAATTATGCTTTCTTTACTATAATGCATTAAAATTAAGTTTGAATATATGGTTGAGTAATAGCTTGTCGCCATTACTATTATAATATTGTAATAATAATGTGTGTGTGGGGAAAAATAAGAAAAGATTGGTTTTTCACTAATGATGACTGGAAATTGATTGACTTTTATAGGATGGTGGGCTAACATGTTTTCTTTTAAATATATTGTTTTGTATTATCCTTGATTGGTTCACATGATACAGTAATTGAGAATTATGTGGAGATTATTACTATACCAATATACAAATAGTAAAGACCCTATTTATCGAACCAACAGTTACTGACTAATGATTATTTATTACCAAAAAATATCATGATAGCCAGAACTTCATATGTATTTAGTGTGACCAATAAAATACCTATTATTGAGGCATTATTTTATTACTACAGAATTATTATTATTGCACATATTAACTATTACTACATTATTTTACTACTCTTGCCACTTGACTGCTTTTGTTATTGATATATGCACCAATATTATTTGATACTACTAATTTCTTATACTAATACTAAGTATATAAAATACTGAGCACATATTATATTGACTTTATATTGATATAGAATACAAGAATAGAATGTGTACACTAGAGCATTAATTTACTACATTGATATAATTTTGACAGTCTTTATCAATACTCCAGTTTATCAATTTAACTAATTTCTCTACTAATTAAAAGTATTGATATGAAGATAGCTTTAGTTATTCAATACCCATACTAGTTTATGATTTTCTCTTTTACTCCTTTACTGGCTTTTATACCATATTATTTTACGATTTATATATTATATTGCTACTACATATGAGTTTTACTATTTCTACATTAATTCTTGATCATATGACAATTATTGTTATGATTTGACAGCTTCATGCATATTATTTTTTTCCTTATGTTGAGTTCACTTATACGATTTGGATATAGGTTGGGATCTTAAGCTCATTATATATGATTAAATGATTTCAGGACATGGCAAGAGATGAGTGAGAGATTGACTAGGATCCTTTATGTTCAGGTCTTTATTAATTTAGCTATTCTTTTATACTCAGTATAGAGTAGTCTTAGTATGATTGTATAAATTTTGAGTAGTATATATCATTTTTTAGAAATCAATGCAGATGTATATTGATGTTTTGATCAATAATTTTATTTTTATTGCAATTTATATTGATATAGGTAGCTTTAGTTATTATATAATAAAAGAAAAAAGAATTATTTCAAATTAGATTTTGGGCCATCACAGTAGAGGCATTAGAAAGCCTAAATGGCATCCTCTTAAAAGCAAATGTCCCATAGAGACTAGAAAAGGTGGACTTATTTTGTACCTTAGGTGCTATAAAATTTTGACGATAACCTAAATACTCATCTAGGAAATAATAAAAGGAATACCCTATAAATTTATCTAACATTTGATTAATAAAGGTTAGAGGTAAATGATCTTTCCTAATGGATTTTTTTCAATTTATTATAATCAATGGAAAGCCTCAACCAAGTTACCATTCTAGTAGGAATTAACTCATTAGACACTATAGTTAGGCCTCCTTTTTTAAGTTTTTAATGGATCAAACCCACCTGAGTACTATTAGATATTAGGCATATGATTCCTATATTTAGCCACTTAAGGATCTCCTTCTTCACTACCTCTTTTATGGTAGGGTTCAATCTCCTTTAGTGATTAGATTTTTGAAGGGAATTCTCTTCCATCAAAATGTTGAGCATACACATGGATGGACGGATTTCTTAATATCTTCAAAAGTATAACCAAAAGCTTCCTTATACTCACTAACTCACTAAGATCCCTAATTAACTTGGCTTCATATTCTTCTCCTAATTTTACTAAAATGATCATATGAAAAATTAATTTTTGACCTAATAAGGCATACTTCAGATGGGAAGGAAGGGCTATCATATCTGGATCGAGCACCTTCATAATATATGATTTCAATGATTTTCCTAAGGACAAAGTATTCAACACCTCAAACTTCTCCCTAAAAAACTTAGGGGTATCACTATTTATATGAACATACTCTTCATCAACCTCACTAATCTCATCATCACTCAAGATTTCTCTAATGCATTATCAATCAAATGATTATGCAAACACTCTCTATATAATCATTAACCAAGTTAACTCTAAAGTAATCCTTACTTTGGTCTTTAGATAATTTCAAAAAATTTAATACATCAATGGACATTTCCTAATCGTGCACTTTCATAGTCAGTTCTTCCTTGTGGACATCAATCGTAGCCATACCAATTGCATTAAAATTCCTTCTTTAAATCATGGGTATCTCCTTGTCCACCTGCAAATCCAAAATAATGAAATCTACATGAAAGATGAATTTACCAACCTTAACCAACATGTCCTTTACTACCCCCTTAGGATAGGTAAAAGATTGGTCATCTAGGTGAAGGGTAACAATAGTGGGCTAAAGCTTTCCTAAGTTTAGTCTATTAAAAATGCACTAAGGAATTAGGATTATACTATTACAAATCTGGATCCAAGTCTTATGATTTTAATGATAAAAAATATTATTGGATTCCTTACAAAGCTATCATAGGTTATTGTTATTATTACACACACACACACACATACACACACACACACACACACACACACATATCTTTATGATAATATATATATTGTGCACTAACATTTTTGGTCCAACATACACTGTGCAAATTGATCATATCAAGACTAGGTAGAATGGGGTTAAGTGTTTTGATGCGTTTACAATTTTACATTTATTTATTTCTACATATCTAGACTCATCTCTTGTATTTGGTGGATACTAAATGCTAAAATTGGTGATCGTACATACACACACACTCAAGGGAGTGAGAAAGTGAGGAAATTATGAGTATAATTTTTTGAACTAATCATAATGTACAATGTATTTCATATTGGATGATTAGTTATTTAGATAATCATTAAAATGACTAATTGTATAATTAAAGCTGTTTCAATTAATCAAACTAGCTGATATTAATCATACAGGACAATTAACTGAAATTAAGATCTGAGCTACCAATCATAATTTAGGCAATATTTTTAAAATTCAAATGATTGGTATTATACTTTATGATATAATTAAATCTTGCATAAATTAATCAGATAATTAGGGAACAATTTGGTATTATTTAATCCATGTATATCGTACAGGATAATTAGACCCCAACTAAACTGTACAACTTAATCTTTGCATTGTATGATATTTTATCATTATCAATCGTAATGGATGATAATCCAAGTTATTTGAACTAATCGTACTGGAAGATTAGCTCAATTTATTAAACTAGTCATACACCGCTTTATTCTTCATAAAGTACTTACAAGGTTATTTGAACTAATTATAAAGTTTGATCTTGCATCTTGCTATACTATTAGTATTGATAGAATTAATTTTTAGAGCTTTTTATGAGGCCTTGTATTTAAGTTCTCTAATTAGGCTGATTACAATTCTTTGGCTACTAAGTGCTCTAGAGAGAGAGAGCTTGGAGAAGGGATCTAGGAGAGCTTTGGGAAGAAGAAAGGGAGAGCTTGTTTGTGAGGGAGTAGTTTAAGGAGTTCACATGATTGCTCCAAGCAAGTGTCTTGCCTTGTTTCCATTAGGTGTCTGTCCAGGTTTCTTGGGTGGCTCTGGGAAGAATTTTTTTTTCTCAAAGATTATTAGGGTTCTTTTCCTTTACTAAGAGGGTGAAAAATAGGTTTAGGTTCTTTGTCTTCACCAAAAGTGTAAAAAAGGAGGTGCATCTTCTCTGCCTTCACTAGAAGGGTGAAAAGGAGGTTTAGGTTCTCTACTTGTTACAATCCAGGATAACTAGTCTGTGATTTTGATGATGGAAAACATGATTATTGAATTATTATTTTTCTCAGTAAATATTTTGAATATTCCTATTATCTTTGAGCACTAATATTACACGTAAAATATATACTACTCATGTCTACTTGAAGCTCAAGATGGATAGAATAGGATATCATGCAAAAGAGTCTGTATTTTTATTTTCTTATTTTTATTTTTTTAGTTTGGCCACATAAGAGTGTATGCAATTCGGTGATCGTGTACACACGTAGGGGGAGTGAGAAAAATTTATAGTTAATTTCTTTTATGCATTAATTATACTATATCAATAGTTATAGAGAGAATGGGCTTAACATCTAATTGAATAATTAGTTTCGATGAAGTAATCGTACTTTATGATCTAGTTCATACTGTATAATTTTTTTAAATATCTAAAAACCCTAGCTACTGGATAAATTAAGTAATATACTCAAAATTTGAATTTTAAACTAATTATACTAAATGATGTGATTAATACTCTATACAAAATTGGAAATCTTACTTAAATTAAACCCCATAATTAGTCAATCAAATCATGGTTTAATTGATGATAACATATCATATTAAAAGATTGGCAGAGATGAAGTTTGGTCAACCCAAAGATTATACAAAACAAAACCATGATTTTTGAACTAGCCAACTATACAATATTTATATCATACTAGATGACTAACTTGAAATCAACTAGCTATATTGTATGATGAAAGTAGTATGAAATGATTGGCAGAGATAATTTCCAATCATCCAAGGAATCATCTTGTACAAATAGAGAGAAAGAAAACATATCGTGCTGGATGATCTTTGGATCTTACTATATGATGTATTCTAAAAGTTGAACAGTTCGTCTGAATGATGGTTTGCATCATGTTGGATTGGTCTAGTTTTTTAACTGTTCCTATAGCATAAATTCCAATCATATTATGCGAATAGGGATAACCAACTTATATTTTTAGGGTTTCTTGAAGCCTAATTCATAAGCATTGTTTTTAGAATCTCTTAGAAATAATATAGGATTGTGTAACTGCTTAAGGAATTTTAAGAGAGATCAATGGTTTGAGAGGAAGGAGAAGGAGAGGTGAGCATGAGGAGATCACAAGGTTGCTCCAGGCTAGCTTCACTCTAGCTCCTCTTATGGCTTTGGTGAGTCCTTGAAGGCTCTTTTGGGAAAAAGGCTTCTAATTCAAGTCCTCAAGGTATTATGCCTTCTCTAGGAGAGAGAAAAAGATTGGATGTATGCTGACTTCTCCAGGAGAGAGAAAACACTTTGGGTTCTCTACCTTCTCCAGGAGGGAGAAAAATAATTCAAGGTCCTTTGTCATCAGCAAGAAACGTGACAAAGCTTATGGAAATCCGTCGCATCAACTTTAGTGAAAAAATTAGACTATAAGAGCTATTCCATCTTACTGTGTGAGTAAAAGAAGAGTCACTTATGTTAGTGCAATACCCATAGTGGAAGACTCTTGGGAGTAGACGTAATTCAATGATGACCGAAACACTATAAAAACTTTTAGTGAGCTTTTTAATTTTTTGTATTTTTATTTTTTTGCAATTTTCTTTCTTTGCAAGCTAAGCTTATTATTTTCAATCTTATTAATTAATTTCATTGAGTGTAAAAAATTTTCTACAAAAAAATTTTCATATTTAAAAAAAAATTCTATATAAATTGCTTCTTCATGTTATTTTGAGTAATCTATATGAATCAAGTTTTTAGATTATTTTGTGGCTAAAGAAAAGAGTAGTATTCCTATGTAGGGATTTTTAAAATTACCAATTCACCCCCCTCTTGGTGCACCTCGGGGTAGTTCTATGAGGTTTAATAACCTTCAAAAACTTTCAAGTGGAATCAAAGTGGGTTTCAAAAAGAAGGTTTTAGAAAACTTTTGAAAATGATTAATGGATAATTTTGGTAATTAAAATACTATGGAGTGTTATTTAATAACTTGTCCACCTTTATTTGATAATATACCTTTTAATTTTTGGAAAATTTGCATGTCTATTTTCTTGTAGTCTATAGATTATCATAAGTTGATATTAGTCCAAGAAAGATAGTCTGCACGTTCACTTTTTGTGAATGACATAAAAACTAAATTACCATTTAACAAATAGAGTAGTGAGGATTGGGATTTAGCCCAATTGAATACAAAATATTTAAACTATTTTTCAGTTCATTGAAATTTGAATATTATATGTGTATATAGACTTTTACTATTGAAAAAGATATTTGGAATAAACTATACATAACATGCGAATGAACTAGTTAAGTAAAACATTCTAGGTTAAATATCTTACTTCATAACTATGAACTATTTTACATGAAACCTAGAGAACCAATTTCTAAAATATATATAAGGTTTATATGAATAGTGACATCCCTACCTGTATAAGGTAGAGAACTTACAAATTCTGAAACTGTTAATAAGATTATATTTTTTCTACCTAGTTATTATGATGCTAAGATAACTGTAATTATTGAATCTAAAGAATTAAATGTTTAATCCATTTATAATTTGCTTGGGTTACTCATTGCCTACAAGAAAGGAGTGAATCAAAGGCAAAATGATGTAACAGAAAAAAGAATGAGAGAACTATAGCAATAAAATAAATAATTTGGGCAGTAATAATTCTAAAGCAAAGGAGGATGACAACATCACCTTAATGACATATCAGTTTAAGAGATTTATGAAAAGAAATAGAGGTTTCATTAACAACATTGGAGCAAATATAAAAGTAAAAAGAAATGTTAAAGTTTCATCTAACATTATTAACTTTGAATGAAAGAAACTAGGCCACCTCCAAACTTACTACCCCAACCTGAAGACTCAACTTATCAAGGAGAAGGGTGGAGAGAAGCCAAAGTTCAAGAGAGGAGAGCAAAAGAAATAGAAGGCATCTTGGGCTAACTCCGCTTCAGAATCATCTGAACCAGAAGAAGAGGATGAGATAAAAAATTTTGTATCTTATGGCTAACAATAATCGTGATCAATCTAATCAAGAAGAGGTATGTCAACTTTCCTATGATGAATTACTCATTATTTTAGAAAAAAATTCATGATTCATATATAAAATGAAGCATGCTAGTCTCAATATTTAATTTTCTACTTTGCAAAAAGAGCGAGCTAGTTTAATTACCGAGCATTTTAATTTATATAGTTATCAAATGACCTTGTTAGACAAATATGATGCCTTCAACAAGAAGATAGATAGAAAATTCCTTTGCGCACGTAGAGAGAGAATGTCCGGGATTTTTGGAGATTTTCAAAATCCTTCATTTGAAAATCTCCAGTTGTGGCCATTGATGTTGGTAGAGGATCGCCGGTCATCCCCTGATGACTCGAATACCTCTAACCCAAAATCTGCCAAGTGTCCAACTCCGTTTGATACAAAAGGAAGATTTTCTTTCAATCGCAGCATATCTCATAATTATTATTTCAATAATACTCCTCTAATTATTAGAGAAGGTCATTCTGGTTCAAATCGAAAGTTTTTGCTTGATGGTTTGAAAGGGAAAGAAGTGGTTTCAAATTCCTGTTTGGATTGTAAGTCTCTATTTTCTTTGCCGGATTGTCAACAATCTGTTTCCTTTTTTAATGTTGTTTCAAATTTTCCTCCCAAAGCCAATGATTTGGAGGCTTCTTCTTCTTCTTCTTCTTCTTCTTCAGGTTTTACATTGAAAGAGAATAGTTGTTAGGAGAAAGGGAAAGATGGTGAGAAAAACATTGCTGTTGATGGATGTGTTAAAATTCCTTCTTCCAATTTGATTGGAGTTAAAAATTTATCTTCTGATTTGGAAAATGTGAATGTGTGGGCTAAAAATCCACATATTAAAATAAATTTGAAGGAATTTGCTGATGATAATGTGGATGTGGATGTGGTTAAACTTGCTATGGAGAAAGTAAATGCCAATGCTCAAGTTCTAAGGAATTCCTTGGTTGTTAAAATTCTAAGAAAAAATTTCCCTTTTTCCATTTCTAATCTTGAATTAAGATAACAATGGAGTAAATTTGGTGGTTTTCATGTAACCTCGCTTGGGTTAGATTGGATTTTGTGCTTGTTTCATTCTTCTGAATCTATGGAGGAAGTTCTTAATGGAGGCCCTTGGTATGTTGGGGGTTTCATCGTTGGTAATTCAAATATCCCCCTGTTTTCTCTCCTAGTTCTATGGATGGAATCTCTTCACCCATTTGGGTTCGACTTCTGCATTTACCCCTTTATTATTGGGATGAAGTTAACATTACAAAAATTATTTCTAAAATAGGAACCCCATTGTTATTAGACGGCAACATGTTCAAATGGGATAGAAGGGAATTTGCTAGAGCTTGTGTTCAGGTCAAATTGAATTCTAAGCTGCCTTTTGGAATTTGGATTGAAGGTTTGGATGGTAATTTTTTTCAAAAAATTTAATATGAGAATTTATCGGTTCTATATTTCAAGTGTGGAAGGATTGGACATAAAGATTATGTGTGTCCTAATGTCTCACCTGTTCTGAATCATTCTGACAAGGAAATTCCTAAGAAACTGACCCATATTGATGAGACTTTGTATGGTCCTTGGATGCATGTGAAGTTCAAAAATTAGAAGAGGAAAAAAATGGTTGTTCAAAATAAATTGGATGTTGTGAAGAAACTGAATTCTCAAACCAAAGATGTACAAAATGTTAATAAGGAGAATTTGGTTTTGCTTGACAATATTCCTGAAGAAAATCAAGATGCCTTATCTGATAAGTTGATATTAGATATTGGGAAAAATAATAAGTTTAATGTGTTATCACTTGAGGAAGAAGGTAAGGAAGATGCTAAATATTTAACTGAAGGCATCAATATTGAAGTTCTGGTTAATGAAGAATCTTATAAAGGAGCTTCTAATCAAGACGGGATAATTGATATTGAACCTGATAGCAATTCTGAAATTGTACAGGTTGGCTTATTAATTGAAAATGATATCAACATTGTAAATAGCTTAACAGAAAATCATTGAGATAATGTTGAGAATATGGCTGCTAATGTGGAGTTGTTCCTGATACTGAACTGGAGGTTGCTACTCCATCGTCTGATGTAAATTTAAATTTTAAAAAGGCAATGATTGTGAAGGATAAAGCTGTTGTTAATAAGGATGGTAACTCTTCCAATTTTAAACATAAGTTATTTAAAGAACTTCAATCATTGGGTCCGTTGGAAGATCAACCAAGAAGAAGGAATTCATATTTCAGATTTAAGAATTATAAGGGGGGCATTTCCCCTTCAGCTCATTGATATGCTTGCTTTAAAAGAATGGAGTATTGATGAAGGCCATATAAAGATTTATGTCTATCTTTATATTGGCTATAATCAAGGTGGTTTTCATTTGGTGGTTTGTGAAATTTCAGGATCTTATAACATTGTTAAGTTCTTGTTTCTTCCGTTGGTAGTAGGATGGAGTTTTCTTTGGAGATCCTTGTTCTCAAAGAATACATCTTTGATATTGTTCAATTTTTTTTTTAACATTGTAGACGGATAGTAGTGGTTAGCTTACATATCATTATTGGTTTTTATTTTATGTTATATTTGCATAATAAGATTAAAGTGATGAAGTTTAGGATTTTTACTATTTTTTATTTTATTCCTCTTTGGGATCACTGGATGCTAACCAACCCTTTGGGTTGTTTTATTTTTTGGTGTCCCCAACACCTCAATTAGTTTAAAATGAGGAGTAGTGGTTCTTATCTTTGTCATGATATTCTAAATATTTTTCTTTTATTATGTTTTTTCTTTTCAATAAGTGTTACTTACCATTTGTCTGGTAGGATAACATCATTAGTTGTTTTTAATATCTGTTTGTAATAGGGTTTTTTTTCTTTAATGCAATTTACATTCTCTCAAAAAAAAAAAAAAACTAAAGAAAGCATAAAAAGGATTAAAAGCATGCGCTTGAGAATAATAAACCACCATCTACCTTAGAACAAATTCATAACCCCTCAACATAGCATGCATCACATAAAACTAGGAAGAGACACCATGACCCACATAGGTAAGTAAATTCATTTCATGGTGTTATGTGTTACTCTTGTGACATGTTAGGTCACATAGCTCACACTTGCACAATCCACCATATGACACATCTAATGTGGAGGATAAAATTTCATTCATTACAGTATAACATGTATTCATCTCATTAATCAATATAGAAGGTGGAACCAAAACTCACTTGGGTTCCTAAATCTAAAGTTTAAGTGACATTATAGGGCCTCTCTCACAAAAGACCTAGTGAGAGCATGTGGTACCTAAATAGTGGATGCTCAAGCCACATGATATGTGATATGAAGTAGTTTATCACACTAGGGACCAGGTTAGGAGGCAAGGTGACACTAGGAGACAACACCACTAGGAAAGTGATGGGCTCAAGTATAATAAGTAATGCCAAAAGCTTTATTTTTTAGAATGATCTATTCATTAATGGTTTAAAGCACAATTTACTGAGCATTTGTTAACTGTGCAATAAAGGTTTTGACATCAAATTTCTTTTTGAAAAATATATAATTAGTTTAAATGGAAAACTTATTTTAGAAGGAAAATAAATAAATAATATTTATATGCTTGACTTGAACTACATTAAATATTCTAATTCCATAAGTTTGAAAATAATTGTTGATGATTCCTTACTATGGCATAGGAGACTATGTCATGTGAGCATGAAAACTCTAAGGAAGATTATCCAAAAAAGTTTAGTTAGAGGCATCCTAAGGTAGACTTCATTAAGGAACACCTATGTGATGATTATCAACTAGAAAAATAAATTGTCTTAAATTTATTTAATCAAGGACATCAACACCTCTAGGATACTAAAAATCCTTCATATGGACTTATGTGTACCTATTAGTACATCTAGTCTAGGAGTGAAGACATATGTATTTGTAATAATAGATGACTTCTCTATATTTACTTGGGTTAGATTCCTAGCACATAAGAGTGATCATAGTAGAGAATTGGAAAATGAAAAGTTTAAATTTGAAAAATTTAGAACTTTCTCCAGTAGGACAAAGGAAATTAGGATGTGAAAATTTAAGCATTCATAGTGATCATAGTAGAGAATTGGAAAATAAAAAGTTTAAATTTTCTTATCAAGAGATAGGTATAGAACATAACTTGCCTACCCATAGGCCCCCTCAACATAATGAAATAGCTTAATGGAAAATAGAAAATTTATTGAAGCTGCTAGGGATAACTAGATGAATACTCATTCCTTAGATATTTTAGGCAAAATTAGTAAATACTATTTGTTATGTTTTAAATAGGATGAATGCTAGATCCAAGCTAAATAAGACACCTTATGAAATTTAAGGGTAAGACACTTAATCTTTCTCACTTTCATGTTTTTAGGTGTAAATACTTTATCCTGATCAATGGAAAATCTTCCTTAGAAAAATTTGATCCAAATACTGATGCAGGAGTCTTCTTAGGTTATTCATCTGTAGGAAAATCTTATAGAATCTTTAATAAGAGGACTTTAGTAATGGAAGAGTGTACCCTTATGGTATTTGATGAATCAGATAGGACCTCTAAATCTAAATCTGAAGATGAAGAAGTGGAAATCATTCAAGGGGTAAAAGCCATTGCTATAGGAGATAGAGTAAAACCTCATGAGCAACTTCCTAGAGTATGGAGACATTCTTCTAATCATCCTAAATAACTTATCATAGGAGACCCATCTGAAGGTGCTAGAACTAGGCCATGGACTTAGGAAGGAAGTTAGTCATTCTACCTTTATCTCTATGATATAAACCACCAATATAGATCTAGCTATAGGTGATAAATTCTATATCTTAGCAATAAAAGAAGAGCTAAATCAATTTGTTAGAAATGATATATGGGGACGAGTCAAAAGACCAAAGGACAAGAATGTGGTTGGAACAAAGTGGGTGTTCAAAAATAAGTTAAATGACTCTAGAATAGTGATAAGAAATAAGGCCAAATTAGTTTCTAATGAATACAATTAAATTGAAAGAATCATTTTGAGGAAACTTATGCCCCACTATATTAGAAGTCATTAGGGTGCTACTAGCTTTGATTACTTTAGCGGATTAAAATTTTATCAAATGGATGATAAGAGTGAATTCCTAAATGGGGTGATTAAAGAAGATGTGTATGTTGAGTAACCCTTAGGGTTTAAAAATTTATAATTTTCAAATCATATGTTTAAGTTAAAGAATGCATTATATGGACTAAAAAAACACCTAGAGCATGGCATGGAAGGCTAAGAACATTTCCATAAGATAAAGTCTTTATTAAGGGTAGCATAGAAACCACTCTATCCCTCAAAAAAGGTAAGAGTAGAATTACTCATTGTCCAAATTTATGATGATGACATCTTGTGTGAATCCTTAGATAAAAACCTATATCATGAATTTTCAAAAATAATGAGTAGAGAGTTTGAGATGAGTATGATGGGAGAGTTGAACTATTTTCTTTAATTTAGTGTAAAGTGGATAGATGATATAACCTTTCTTAGCCAATGTAAATACATCAAGGACATTCTTAAGAAAAATGAAATGGATAATTCAAAGGCAATGAATACTCCCATGAGATCTAATATATAGTTATATATGGACCCAAATAGAAAGTCAGTAGATCAAAAGAAATATAGAGGAATAATTAGATCACTTATTTATTTAACTGCTAGCAAACCTAATATTATGTTTATTGTTTGTCCCTGTGCTATATTTCAAGCTAATCCAAAAGCATCTCACTTAACTACTATTAAGAGTATACTTAAATATCTTTAAGGAACCCAAAACCTAGGAATGTGGTATCCTAGGCATAGCACTTCCTTTGAAAACATAGGATATTATAATTTAGACTTTGTAGGATGTATGGTTGATAGGAAAAGCACTTCTGGAACATATTAACTTATAGGACAACCTTTAGGCTCTTGATCCAATAAAAAACAAAACTCATTAACCTTATCCACCACTAAGGTTGAATACATTATTATGGGGAGTTATGTTGCTCAAGTCTTATGGCTAAAGTAATAAATCTTAGATATTTGACTACCTAGAGGCACCATTCTTATCATGTGTAACATTACTAGTACCATATGCATATCCAAAAATCCAATTCAACACTCCAGCACAAAGAATATAGACATTAGGAATCACTTCATAAGAGATCATGTAGCTAAGGAAGTTATAGAATTGCATAAAATACCTACTGGAGACCAATTGGCAGACATCTTCACTAAACCCCTAGCCTATGACACCTTTAGCACCTTGAGGACTAGACTAGCTATTATATACATTCATGCTTAACTCAGGATAATTCAAATTTTGTTATTATTTGAAACCAGCAATTCATATGTGTCACATTGTATATGTTTGTTTTTGTGTACGTTGATTTATATGTTATCATTTTTTGTATTTTTTTTAATTTTAATTTTAAAGTTATTTTCTGGTCATCACACACTCACTCTTCACTAGATCATAGAAAAAGTTTTGAAACAAAAAAAAATTGAAAACTAATTTTTTTATTACCGTACAATATAATCTATGTTTGTACTATATGATATGATCATTTTTGCACAAATCATGTCCATTAGTTAAATTAATGGCCCATATGAGTTTAATTATTGGTAATCAAACTGTACAAATAACCCTTTGTTCTATGAGATCTCATGTGTTAGAATATGTTGGGGAAAGTTTAATTCCATTAGTACAATTATAATTTCACTTCGTACTACATGAACCCCCATTTATATTATACGATCCACATGTTGGAATTTGTTAGGATGAATTTAATTTGACTGGTACCATCATAATTGCACTTTATACTATACAAACACATGTTTATATTATACAAAACCTTCAGTAAAAAGTCACTCAAATGACCCTCGGGATGAATGCAATTCCTTAAGATCATTTAGTATGATATCAATTGTACTATATAATTTGACCACATTTTTTTTATAAGTCATCTAAATGATTTAACTCTTTTGATCATACTGTAAGATCTCTAATCGTATTTTACAATTTGCTCAAATACTATAAATTAGAAGATTCTAAGCTTTCAAACTATTCAAATCTTTCGTTCTCTGCATTCTTACATTCATACCTAAGGATTCTCAAATGGCCGGATAAAGAAAACACGATCAATCCAAAGAAGGTCATCCTCTTCTTGTTACTTCGATAATCGATTTTTGTCCACTAGAGATGAAGATACATATTATAAATTCAAGGAGGCTCGAATCCCCTCTTCGAGAATGCTCAATCAACCTGCTTAAAACTTTAAGGTGATGAACATCATTTCCTATATAACTCTTCAATTCCTATTCATCTTAAGAATTCCTTTTAATTCTAAACTACTCTAAGAATTTTTAGCCAACCTTAGAATGAATGTTGAAACCTTCAGCATGACCTTTTATATATGTCAACAACCTGTTGAAATCATTATGGAAGATTTAGGGGAGTATATCGGTCTTTCTACTAAAGGAACTTGTCCATAATCCATAGCCTCTAGAATTAATTTTGACTGGAGTGCTGTCAACCTAACCATTAAAATTGTGGCCTTAAATCAACATCAACTCTTAGTCCACTCCCTAAATCAAAATGCCTGAATTATCCAGCATTTTCTTTAAACTTAAATTATACCCAAAGATGGTTAGCATTTCAACATCACTCCACTCCTTTCCCTAATTCCCTATTTCATAATTTTCAATACTCCATATGATGAAGCTCAAGTGATCATTGACTATATAAAAAACATGACTCCAATTTGAAATCCCAATGCCATAAGAAAACAAAATGTCACACTAAGATGTGTCATAGGATATATCTTAGACAAGAAATACCAAATCAACTACCCTTATCCTCATGATAATCTTCTAACTTTCTATATGGATGCTTCCTTTCATATTCTTTTCCATCTTGGGAAATAACACGATGAGCTAGATTTTGATGAAGAAGGGGAAGCTGCTCCTGTAGATGGACCTACACCACCATCAATACCACCACCTATACTTGCCTACCCTGCCAACTCTCATGAAGAAATATTTCAAAGGCTTAAGAGATTAGAAACTCACCTGGACTATCACATTCAAGAAAAATAATAGCAACACGAGGAAGAAATCGGATGGTTTGGAGAAAGGTTCTCCCAAAATTAATATCAATTCACCTCCCAGGATTTATCTTATTGTTTACGACTTGTTTTGTTTATATTTCCTTTTTCTTTCCATGTACCTCCACTTTTTGGTGATGTCAAAAGGGGGAGAAGATGTATGTGTTGTCGTATATTTTTTTTTAAATAGAATTTTGTTTTGTGTTTTTATTTTTGCTATTTTTTTGTTCTTATTTTTGCTATTTTATTTTCTCTATATTAAGAAAATGGAACCCCTAATCTTTAAATCTATCACCTAGTAAGGGGGAGGTTAGGTGAAAAAAAATTTATTTTACCTCTCAGCCAACATTATTTGTCATCATAAAAAAGGAAGAGATTGTTGCAATCCAGGATCCCTAGTCTGTGATTTTGATGATGATAAATATTATTGATTAAATTCTTATTTTTCTTAGTAAACATTTGGGATATTCTTTTTGTTTGTGAGTAGTGAGATTATAAGTAAAATATACACTGCTCAAGGCTACTAGAAGTTCAAGACTGGGTAAAATAGAATGTCAAATAAAAGTGTCTGTATTTTGTTTTAGTCGGACTGCATAAGAGTGTATGCAATTAGGTGACCTTACACATATAAATAGGGGGAGTGAGAAAAATTTAAAGTTAAAATTTTTTTACTAATCATATTATACAACTTACAATCATATTGTATGATAAGTTATAAAGAGAATGGGCTTAATGGCTAATTGAATAATTAGTTTCTATGAACTAATCAAACTGTATTATTCCTTATGATTTAAAAACCCAAGCCACCCGATAAATTAAGTAAGATATTCAAAATTTGAATTTGAACTAATTGTATTGTATGATGTTATCCACACTATACAAAATTTTTATATCTTCCTTAAATTAACCCTCATAATTAGTCAATTAGATCATGATTTAATTAATAATATGAGATCATATTGTACGATCTTGATCATACTATATGATTGGTAGAGATAAGGTTTGGTCATCCTAAAGATCATACTAAATAAAATCATGATTTTTGAACTAATCGTGCTATACAATATTGATAATTTATTGCATGACCGGCTTAAAATCAACTAACCATACTATAAAATGAGAGTAGCATAGGATGATTTATAGAAATGATTTACAATCATCCTGTATGAATGAGAGGAAGCAAATAGATCGTACTAGACAATATTTAGATCATACTTTAAGATGTGTTCTAAAAGTTGAACAGTTTATGTTAACGATTATTTACATTATACTAGATGGATCTAATCTTTTAACTAATCATATTGTTTGAATTCCAATTATATTATACTAATATTTGCATCCAACTTAAATTTTTAGGGTTTCTTAAAGCTTAATACTTAAGAATTATTTTTAGAATCTCTTAAAAATAAGAAAGGATTATGCGACTATTGAAGGAACTTTGAGAGAGAAGCTTTTGAGTGAGATCCTGGGTTTGAGAGAAAGGAGAAGTTGAGGTTGAGCGTGAGGAATAAAAAGTGTGAGGAGATCGCACATTTACTCTGGGCTAGCTACCCTTTCTCCTCTTATGGCCTTGGCGAGTCCTTGAAGTATCTCTTGGGAGAGAGGCTTCTAAGTCAAGTTTTTGAGATACTCTGCCTTCACTAGGAGGGAGAAAACAATTAGAGGTATACCTTCGTCCACTCCGTTGCATCAGGTTCGGTGAAAGTGCATCTATAAGGGCTTCTCCACCTTACTGTGGGAGCAAAAGGAGAGTCACTTTGTGTTAGTACAATACTCAGAGTGGAGCACTCCGGGGAGTGAACGTAGGTCAAAGTTGACCGAACTACTGTAAAAAATTTTGGCATGCATTTTCATTTTCAATATTTTATTTTCTTAAAATTTTTTTCTTTGTAAGTTAAGTTTAATGTTTTCAATTTTATCAATTAACTGCACTGAGTTTAAAAGTTTTGCTACTAAAATATTTTTATATGTTAAAAAAATTCTAAAAACAAAACTTCTATATAAATTACTTCCACATGTTATTTTAAGTAATCTATCTAAACCAAGTTCTTAAGTTATTTTATGGCTAAAACAAAAAAGTTGTATTCCTTTCTAGAGATTTTAAAAATCACCAATTCACCCCCCCCCCCCCCCCCCCCCCCCCATTCACCCCCCCCCCCCTCTTAGTTCTCCTCAGGCTAGTTTTGTTAGGTTTGACAACCTTCTCAAACTTTTACTGCTATCAACAGGAGGGTGAGAAAGGATGTTAAAGTTCTTTGTCAACACCAGGAAGGGGAGAAAAGAGGTGTCAAGGTTCTCTATCGCACCATGTTGGTGAAAATATTTCAATGGCTTATTCACCTAGCTGTGGGGCTAAAGGAGATACACTAAAGTTTAGTTCAATATGTGAAGAGAAGGACTCTGAGGAGTGGTTGTAGGTCATTGTTTGATCGAATCACTATAAAATTTCTTATGTGTTATTTCTAGTTTTTTATTTTTTGCATTTTATGTTTTCTATCTTTTATTTAAGTGATAATTGCTTATTAAAAAGTTTTTAATTATGCTTCATTATGTTTATTAGAATATCATCATCATTATTATAACTTTTGATAAAGTTATTGATTTTTGCATTTGGTGATAAGTGTTATTATTTTTAAGTTGTTAAAAATCTCAAAATCAAAAATAATTTTGTGTTTTCTAGTAGGATTTTTAAGACTACCAATTCACCACCCCTCCTGGTAAGCCTAAGGATAGTTTAGGATGCTGATGATGGCATGAGATCATTTACTGCTCATAATAGTTAGAAATTGAAAGCTCGAATGAGGGAGAAGGGATTAAAAATGCTTGGTGTGAAGAAAACCTTGAATTTGACCTATTTATATAGGGTTGGGAATATCATCCAGGACGATCATGAGATCATCCAGGATGATCAGGCTGACTAATGTCATCCAAACAATTGGTCAAAAAATTTGATCATATCATCTAGGATGATCAAATTTCATACTGGACAATTAGACACGGGACGGTCATCCTGAGGAGTCATCTTTTATGGCCGTTGAATAAATGGATCGTATTAGATGAACAGGTGTATCATCCAAGATGATGTACGACAATGGATCGACCTAATAGCATTCAAATCATCCAACTATTTCTTCCACGCGGATTGTCTACTACGATGTATGAATTATACGGCACGATCACCAATAATTGGTGTAGATCAATCAATGGATGTGCTATAACCAGAGAGATGTATTTTTGTTCAAATCATATAGGATGAAGTGGATCGTCCAAGATGATGTGAATAAAATAGAAGAAAAATTAGAATAAGGAAAGTGATGATCAAGAGTTTTTCAAGACACAAATAAAACTATATAGAGAATATACAACCACACAAAAATAAACAAAAACAACCATAAATCAAAAATGAAAGTTTTTTTTTTTTTCATTTTTGAATCGATCAACTCTAGTAAATGAGAAATTTCCCTTATGAGTGGATTAAAAATCAGAAAGAAATGAATTAATAATGTTGAAATCTGAAAAGAGTATAAAATCAATCTTATTAACCCTATCTTGGACTCCTTATATGTTAAAAATTTTTCTAAGATAGAAATCTAATTCAGAATAGAAATCAAATAAGAAAAGTGATGTATTTAAAACTTTATTTTAGAAAAATATTTGATAAAATAATATAGCAAAGTAATCAATCAAAATTATGAATTTCAAAAAATAAGTGTTTGAAGATATCAAGTGTCACATGAATTCTTCTAAGGTTTAAAGGTTTGAAATAGAAGGAAGCCTGTTTTTATGGACTCATTTTGTGACTCTTTTTCAATTATTTAGCACACTTTACGCATCTTTTGATTTGTGATACATGTCTCCTTTAGTATCATGGTCCCAAATGAAGTGATGCCTTATGCCAATGTGTTTGGTCTTGGAGTGTTTGATGGGGTTCTTTGAAATACAGATGACACTAGTATTATCACATATAATTGAAATTATGCCTACAGATAATCCTAAATCCCAAATTTATTATTTTAACTAGAGGGCTTGGACCACATAACTTTTTGAGTCTATCTACTCAGCTTCAGTAGTGGACAGGACAACTGAGTTCAATTTTCCACTAAACCACGAGACTAAGGACTATCCTACGAATTGAAAAGTTTTAAAAGTTCTTTTTTTTTATCAACTTGACATCCTTCAAAATTTTAATCATAATATCCTATGATTTCAAAAGAGGTGTTACGCCTAAGATACCATATTCCTAAGTCAGGGGTTCCTATGAGATACCTAAGAATTGTTTTAATAGAAATCAAGTGTAACTGTTTTAAATGAGCCTAGAATCTAGTTCAAAGACAAATACTAAACATAATATCAAGTCTACTAGTAGTCAAGTAAATAAGTGATCAAATTATTCCTCTGTATTTCTTTTGATCAATAGATTTTTCATTTGAATCCTTGTCTAACTGAATAGTGGAACTCATGGGAGTGTTGATTAGCTTCACTTTATCCATTTCATATTTCATAAGTATGTCCTTAATATATTTTAATTAATAAGGAAAGTTCCATCATCGTTCTGCCTTATGCTAAACCTCAAAAAGTAGGTTAGTTCTCCCATTACTTATTATTTTTAAGAATTTTTCACATAGAGTTTTATCATAAGATTCAAATAAAATATCATCAACATAAATTGGAATAATCAATAATTCATCTCCTACCATTTTTAGGAACACGGTGGTTTCTACGCTCCACTCAATGAAATATTTTTCTAGTAGGAATGTACTTACCCTTTTGTACCATACACTAGGTGCTTATTTTAGTCCATAAAGTGTCTATTTAAATTTGAACACATGATTAGGAAATTATAAGTTTTTAAAACCTGGTGTTATTTAACATAAACATCTTCTTTTATCACCCCATTCAGAAATGCACTCTTGACATCCATTTGGTATAGTTTGAATCGCTTAAAACAAGCAAAGGCTAGTATCACTCTAATTTCTTCTAATTTAGCTATAAGGGCAAAAGTCTCTTTAATATAAAACTCTTTTATTTGATTATACCTCTTAGCCACCAATCCTGCCTTATTCCTCCCTACTACTCTAGAATCATTCATTTTATTTTTAAAACCCCATTTAGTTTCAACCATACTCTGGTCCTTATGTCTTTCAACTAGCTACCAAATATCATTCCTTATAAATTAATTTAGTTCTTCTTGTATTATTAAGATCTAAAATTAATCAGATAAGGAATAATTTAGGTTGGACGATTCAGTCATTGAATTGAAGGCATAGTGGTTTACCTCTTTTCTATGTTCATGCCTAGTTCTAACACCATCGGATGGGTCTCCTAAGATCATTTCTTTAGAATGACTAAAAGAATATCTCCATTCTCTAGACAAAGTATTTTCATGTTTTACCCTTTCCTCTAGATTTGCAAATTCTAATTCTTGGGTGATTTCCATAACCTCCTCTTCTTCTACCCTAGACTCTACATAATTATCAAATTTATCAAACACAATATGAGTGGACTCCTCAACTCCCAGTGTTCTTTTATTGAAGACTCTATAATATTTCCCAATAATTGAGTAACCTATGAATACTCCTTCAACAAATTTTGGGCTAAACTTTTCTAGTTGATATTTCCTATTATTCAGAATAAACACTTTACATCCAAAGACATGGAGGTGAGAGAGGTTGGGTGTACTACTTTACACCCAGAGAATTTCATAGGGTTTCTTATTCAGTCGGGATCTAATATTCACCCTATTCAGAACATAATAGGTTGTATTCACCACTTCTACCCAAAAGTATTTTGGAAGTGAGTATTCAGCTAACATGGCTCTAGCAGCTTCTACTAGGGTCATGTTCTTTCTTTCAGCTATCCCATTCTGTTGAGGGGTCCTAAAAGCTAAAAATTTATGGTTTATCCCTTGCTCCTTATAGAAAGATTCAAATTTTTCATTCTCAAATTCTCCATCATGATCTCTATGAATTGTTAGAATTTCATAACCTAGCTTCCTTTGAATCCAAGTGGAAAAAGACTTAAACTCCTTGAATGATTCACTTTTATGAGATAGGAATCTAACCCAAGTAAACCTCGAATAATCATCAATAATCACATGCCCAAAGACTTTCCCTCCTAAGCTTGCAGTACTAACAAGTCCAAAGAGATCCAAGTTAAGGACTTTTAAGGGTTTTCTAGTGTTAATGTCTTTGCTTGAGTGGAAAGAGGATTTGACTTGCTTTCATAACTAACAGGCATCACACAGGTGATCCTCAGTGAACTTTAGTTTGGGTATCCCTTCCACTAAATCTTTTTGGGTTATCTTTCTAAGGCTTTTCATACTTGCATGATATAATCTCTTATGTCACAACCAAAATTCATCAGCAATAGTTTTTAAGCAAAGACTAGTGTCATATTTAATGCAACTTAAATCAAGCTTTTAGAAATTATTGATCATTTTCCCCTACAAAATAATTTTATTATTCAAGCTTATTATGAAGCTGATATATAGAAATTTTATGTTAAAGCCTTTATCATAGAGCTGACTGTTGCTGGGTAAGTTATGTTTCAAGCCATCAACTAGTAAAATATTTTCAATAATGAATTTTTTAGAGTTTTCAATTATATCCAACCCCACCACTCTCCTAGTGATGTTATCTCCAAGTGTTATCTTTCCTCCTACCCTAACCTCTAATGAAATGAATTAATTTGCATCTCCAGTCATATGTCTTGAACATCTATTATCCAGGTAACACATACTCTCATGAGGCCATCTATGAGAGCACACCTATAAAATCATCATATGTTATATTTGGAAACCCAAATAGATTTGGGTGCCATCTTATGGAAAGAAGAATGAAATGCATGCATGTTATGCAGTGAGTTTTGAAGTATTGGTTTCCACAACAAATATGTTTTATGATGAATGGTATAAGTGTGGGAGATATGTCCTACCATGCCACAAGAAAAATATCTAACACCAGAAAAATGATTTACTAATATACTCGGATTATGGTGCCTCTTCCTAGGCTTGAATGATGCATGTTGTTCTTATGGATTGTGAAACTCAAGCATTATGGGTATTTTTTTTATTTTCTTTGAAAACAGTTAATTTATCTTATAAAAACTAATTTTAATTTTCAAGAATTGACTTTACTTTTTTCAAGGAAAGCTCCTTATTTTCTAAATTAGTTGTAAGAGTATATAAGTCCTTATATATTTTTTCTAATTTAACATATAAATTTTTCAAGGAATCATGTTCATTTGTTAAATCAAGATGCTTTTCATTCAATTCATCAAATTCATCATGAAAAATCAAATAATTGATATCTAAAGTGGAATAATTTTTTTCTCAGGTATTTATGCTCTTTTTGTAGAGTTAAAAAATCAGTTTTAAGACTAGCAATCAAATTCTTGAGCCTCCTATATGAAGATTGAATTTTCTCAAAAAATTTAATTAGTTGATCATATGTAAGCTCACATACGTCTTCTTGATTAGAGTGATTAAGCTGTTCATCAGCCATTAAACACAAATTTGTTACCTCCTCTTCTACTTCAGTTTTAGAGGAGTCTAATGCTGAGTACGCCCAAAATGCCTTTTGCATCTTTTTTTTTATCCTTCTTGAACTTAGGTACTTTACTTGGGTGAGCTTTCAAAGTTAGGTAATTAAACTTCTGATGCCCTGGCTTCATGCATTCAAAATAAATAACATCAAAAGAAACTTTATAACTTTTATTATTCTTACCTTTATTCCATTTCTGATGATACTTTTGCTTTTTCCTCAAGGAGCTCTTGAATTACCTAGTTATTAAAGCAATATCATTATTTTCAAAACCATAAGAATCAATGTTAGAATCATTAGCATTTAAGGCTACAATTTTGTCCTTTTTCTTCTTACCTACATTAAGCTTTCTTTGGTTCACTCCTTGCATGTAAGCAATGAGTGATCCAAGTTAATCATCGATTGAAGAAATATTCAAATCCTTAGATTCAGTAATGACAGTAATTTTACATCAAAAGAAGAAGATAAATTTGTCTCAAATCTTATTAACTTTTTCAAAGTTTGTTAGTTCTCCTTTTAAGGCATGTAGGGATGAAACAATTTGTGTAAACCTAGTATATATTTTAGAGACATATTTGTTAGGTTTCAAGTGGAAACGTTTGTTGTCATGCAAAATAATGTTCAATCTAAATTATTTTACTTTATTTATACCTTCATATATTATACATAATTTGTCCCAAATTTCTTTTCTAGTGGAGCTAATGGAAACACACATATAATCTTTAGATTTTTAAGATACAAAAAAAAAAGTTCAAGCACTTAGCATTCAGTTGTGCTAGATCTTTATCATCAGTAGTCCAATTAGCAAAAGAAATTTTAGTCTTACCCCCATTTACTAATCTAAAAAATACAGAATAACCTTCCTTAATAAGCATCCACAAATGATAATCAATTGATTATAAAAGGTGGACATGCAAGTTTTCCAAAAATTAAAAGGTATATTATAAAAAATGGTCTAGTAATTGAATAACCTTCAATGGTGTTTCAATTTCCAAAGTTAGCTATGGATCAAAATTCAAAAGTTTTATAAGACTTAATTTTATGAATCCTGCTCTGATACCACTTGAAAGTTTGTTAGGGGTATTAAACCCTAAATAACTTGCCCAAGGCTAACCAAGAGGGGGTGAATTGATAGTTTTAAAAAAATCTAATATATATATATATATATATAATCTTTTTAAATATTTTAAAACAAAATAATACAATAACCTTTGATGCAGAAGAAAATTAATTTTCATGATAACGATACAATCTGATTTTTCAATTATAGAAAAAATCATGGAAAAGTGCAAAAATAAAATGCGGTAAAAGTAATAAGAAAGAAAAAAATCAAATTTTATAGTGGTTTGGTCAAATTTGACCTATTTCCATTCCTTTGAGACTCCCTCTCCAAGTATTACACTAAAACTAAAGTAACTCTCTTTTTTCTCCCACAACAAGGCAGAGAAGCCCTTACAAAATCTTTCCACTTACACAATAAGGCAGAGAATCTTGAATCCTTTTTCACCCACCTAGTGAAGGCAGAGAACACAGGAATCCTTTTACTCCTTCATGGAGTAGGTAGAGAACCTAAATCTAATGCTGAAGATGATCTCCCTAGAGCCACCAAGGAACCAGTGGAGCAACTCAAAGAAGATGAAAAACACCATACTTGGAGCAACTTTTGTGATTCCCTCTCAAACTTCCCCTCATAAGGATCTCTCTCTCTCTCTCTCTCAAGATCTCACTCTTCCTTCTTTAAGCTCCCTCTTAGATCAACTCCATAGCAAATGATTAACTCAAGGGTTAATAAAATTACTTAAATAGAGAGCCTCCAAAAAATGCCCTAATTTTAAATTCTACGCAACTGATCATCCAGAATAATTGACGGATCATCTTATATGATAAGTACAAAATATCCCTTTTATCCTAGATGATCACCTTTGCTCTATATGATCAGTATAAGTATTTGTATATATTAACTAGTATGATCTGGCGATTGTCCAAGATGATTAAATCAAGATGCTATATTGATCATCTAGTACGACATGGGATGATGGGTGGCAATCTTCATATCATCTCGCAAACTTCTCGGGATATCCAGAATGATACTTGTGGATAATTAGAAGAAAATTATGGTTTTTATCTTGGACAATCGGGGATCGTCCTACAAAATATACTAGATCATCCAATACGATCCAAATGGATTGTCCTATATGATATGATTGAACAATGTAACCATAATTGTTCCCTTAATCACCAGATCAATTTAGGCTTGATTGTCACAAATTCTCCAGTATGATAATCATCATCCTATATAATTAAAACAAAATTTGAAAATAAAACATTACCTAAATTATGATTGGCAGCCATTTTTATCATCTAAATTGATCATCCAGTATGATTAGTTTAATTACTCAAAATTAGCATGGATACGCTAATCAATGTTTCTAATTTTAGCTAATCATCTAGTACGATATCATATCATCCTAGATGATTAAATAAAAAATAGAAAAATTACTCCAACTCATCAAATTTCTCCCCTGAGTGTGCGTGTGCAAGGTTACTTAGCTTGGGGTCCACCAATTTCAAGATTTTACTCAAAAAAGGTAAAAATACATTAAATTGAAATTACAAGTAAACTCAACCCTAATCTACATGATCTTGAGATAATTTGTATTGCAAGTGATCTTGGTGTACCTGAAACATTAGTAAGCATGGAAAATAAAATAGATATATAATAATAGTGTGGTAAATAAATAATAATATTTTTTATCATCAAAATCATAATATTTGGATATATATTTGGAACAATACTATCTCTGCATGCTTTAGGTAGTGAGCTTTCAAATTCTGAGAAAGTGAACAAAATTATTCAATGTTTTCCTATTAATTATGATGTTAAGGTCACTGTCATTTTTGAATCAAAGGATCTCAACATTTATTGAATAGATAACTTATTAGGCTCACTTATTGCCTATGAGCAAGATATGAGTTAGAGATTATAGGATATATGAGATAAGATCAAGGATAAAGTGGTGGCACTAAAAGCAAATGAATTAGAAAGTGACAACTCTACTACTGAGAAAGATGATGACATAATACTGATGACATGCAATTCAAAAACTTCCTAAGAAGAAATAAAGCTTCATCAGTAGTGGAACAAAGGTAAACTATATATGAATTTCAAAGCATCATCTATTATAATTTGTTTTGAATATAAAAATCTAGGCCATTTGAGGAAGGATTTCCCCAACATAAAAGCTCACCCAATAAAAAATAAAGGTGAAGAGAAGATAAAGTTTAAAAATGGGAAGCAACAAATGTAGAAAGCATTTTGGGTAGACACTCCTTCGAAGTCTTCATAAATAGAAATGGATGAGGAGGTAACCAATAAGTGCCTTATGGCATATAATAGTCTTGATCATTATGATCAAGAGGAAGTATGTGTACTTACATATAATGAATTATTTAAAGTTTCTAAAAAAATTCACAATGCATATAGAAAGCTTAAAAAAATATATACTAGTTTAAATTCTAGTTTTAAAAGTTTGCAAAAAGCACCTAATAGCCTTGGAATAGATCATTCTGCAATAGATTAGGAGCATACATCTTTACTTGATGAATATTATGTACCAAATAAGAAGCATGTTAATCTATCCAGCTCATATAAATCTTTGAAATTAGATCATATTGAGATAGAAAATGTATACAAATAATTAAAAACATGTGCATCAGAACTAGATAGTAGTGAGCATGTATTAAGAATGGAAGTTGCAAATCTTGAAAGTACAAATCAATTTTTAAAAGAAAAAATTCATAAACTACAATAAAATAGAACACCTACATTGACATAATGGCATAATCCCACATCATAGCATGTATCATATACCTCTAATGGTGGCTATAAAACCTATATTGATTAGTGAACCATTTCCTAATTATTAAGTGTCATTCTTGTGGCATGCTAGGTCACATTGCCCATACTTGTACTATACACCATATGAAACATCTAGTATGGAGATCTAAACCACTTGCACCATAGTATAGTTTGCATACAAGTCATTCATCAAGGCATAAGCTGGAACCAAACTCACTTGGGTTCCCTAAACTACTAATTGATTGACTTTGTAGGAGTGCTCTCACAAAATATCTAGTGAGATCATGTGTTACCTGGACAGTAGTTACTCAAGGAACATGACTAGAGACATGAAGCAATTCATCTTGCTGGAGGCCTACTCAGGATGCAAGGTTACACTTGGAGTCAATACCACTAGGAAAGTGGTAGGTACATGTATAATTGGTAATTTTAAGACTTTCATTATTAAAAATGTCTTACTGGTAAATTTCTTAAAATATTTGCTTAGCCTAAGTCAACTATATGACAAAGGCTTTCACATTAATTTTTTATTTACTAATTGTGTGATTAGTTTAAATGGAAACACTATTTTAGAAGGAAAGATAATTAATAATATTTACATGCTTGACATAATTTGTATTGAATCTACTAATTCTCTTTGCTTGAAAATAATTACTAATGGATCCTTACTATGGCATATGAGACTATGAAATGCAAGTATGAAATACCTTAGAAAAATAACCCAAAAGGACCTAGTTAAAGGTATACCCAAACTAAATTTCTCTAAGGATCACCTCTATGATGCTTGTCAACCATGAAAACTAACCAAAACTTCCTTTCACTCAATTAAGGACATTACCACCTATAGACCCTTAGAGGTCTTTTATGTATATATGTTTGAATCGATTGGCACTGCTAGCTTAGACAGGAAAACATAAGGATATATAATTATTGATGAATATTCAAGATTTTCTTGGATTAGATTTCTATCACATAATAATGAATCATTCAAAAAATTTAGGACGATCTCAACATGGATTCAAAAATCATCAGGTTGTGAAATCCTAACTATCCATAGTGATCATGGTGGCAAATTTAAAAATGACAAGTTTGAGTAATTTTATTATGAGCTAGGTATAAAACAAAATTTTTCACCTCCTATAACCCCTCAGTAGAATGGGGTTGTCAAATAGAAGATTAGAACCCTAGTAGAAGCTACTAGAACCATGCTAGCTTAATACTAACTTAGTAAGTATTTCTCAATAGAAGAAGTAAATACTACTTGCTATGTTTTTAATAGAATTAATATCATATCCAAGTTCAATAAGACACCCAATTAGTTTCTCAAAGGAAGAACTCCCAATCTATCTCACCTTCAAGTCTTTGTATGTAAGGTGTTCATTCTAAAGAATTACAAATCTCCATTAGGAAAATTTGGCCCTAAATCTGATAAAGGAGTTTTCCTAAGATATTCAACTATAGATAATTCTTGTAGAGGACATTAGTTATAGAAGAGACTACCCATATAGTGTTTTATGAATTTAATAGATTTGTTAAGCCTAAGTAAGAAGAAGAAGATATGGTTGAAGATCCCAAGGAGTAGAATATATTGACCTAAAAAATAGAGAAGAGCCTCAAAACTCAATGCCTATATATTGGAGATATTCATCTATTCATCCTAAGGACCTCATCCTAAGAAATCCATCAATAAGAGTAAGAACTAGGTATTGACATAGAAAGTAAGTTTGTCGCTCCACTTTTATCTCTATGGTAGAACCCTCAAATATAGATCAAGCTTTATCTAATGAATTTTGGATCCAAGCTATGCAATAAGAGTAGAATCAATTTATTAGGACTAATGTTTGGGAGGTGGTTAGTAGACCCAAAGACCAAAGTGTTCTAGGAACCAAATGGGTTTTTAAGAATAAGATGATTAACACTGGCATAGTAAGTAGAAATAAGGTTAGATTATTAGCTAAGAGGTATAATCAGGATGAATGAATTGACTTTGAAGGGACCTTTGCCTCTCTAGCTAAACTAAAAGCCATTAAAGTGATATTAGCCTTTGTTTACTTTAGAGTATTCAAGTTGTATCAGATGGATGTTAAAAGCGCCTTCCTAAATTGTGTAATTAAAGAAGATGGATATGTTGAGTAACCCCTAGGTTTTAAGAACTCTACATTTCCTAATCATGTATTCAAACTAAAGAAGGTATTATATTATTTGAAGCAAGTACCTAGAGCTTAGTATGAAAGGATGAGCACTTTTCTCCTATATAGAGCTTTTATTAAGGGTAGACTAGACACCACCCTATTCCTAAAGAAAGAAGGAGAAGTTCTACACATTGTTAAGATTTATGTTGATGATATGATATTTAGATCTACAAATAAAAATATTTGTCAAAAATTCTCAAAAATAATGGGTGAGGAGTTTGAAATTAGCATGATGGAAAAACTTACATATTTCCTTAAATTTATTGTGAAGCAAAGGGATGATGAAACTTTCCTTACTCAATCAAAGTATATTAAAGATATTCTTAAAATATGAGATAGATAATGCTAAGGAAATCAATACTCTCATGAGCTCCATCATTTAATTAGATAAGGATCCAAAAAAAACATAGTTGACCAGAAGAAGTATAAAGGGTTAATTGGATCACTACTTTACTTGACTACCAGTATAATTGATATCATATTTAGTGTATGTCTATGTGCTAAATTTCATGTTGATCCCAAAGAATCCCATATGACTGCTATTAAAAGAATTCTTAGATTTCTTCTAGGAACCAAAAACTTAGGAATCTGGTGTCCTAGACATAGTACTTCTTTCCAAATTATAGGATATTCTGATTCAGACTTTATAGGATATATAGTTGAAAGAAAAAGTACTTATGGAACATAGAAATTCATAGGATAATATTTAGTCTTATGGTTCAGTAGAAAATAAAATTTTATAGCACTATCTACCATTAAAGCAGAATATTTAGTTGTAGGAAGCTTATTACTCAAGTCCTATTGCTTAAGAAAATTCTTGACCTTGGACTCCCTGTAGACAGTATTGTAATCATGTGTGATAACACCAGTGCTATTTATATTTCAAAAAAATAAATCCAACACTCCAACACAAAATACATAGACATTAGGCACAATTTCATTAGAGATTATATAACCAAGGGGGATATAGAGTTACATCATGTAGCTACTGAAAATCAAATGGAAGATATCTTTATAAAATCCCTAGCCTTTGAAACTTAAGCATCTTAAGGACTATACTAGGTGTTATAGATATTCATGCTTGAATAAGAATGATTTAGAAATTAGAAACATAAATATTTTTATGTGTATTTTTTTTATTTGTTTTGTAATTGCTCGTGTTTTATAATTTATATTTCTGAACTAGTTTTTGTGTGAATTTTTTATTTTTATTATATTTTAAAGAAGTTTTCTTGATCATCACTCAAAAATTAAAATTTCCTGTATCGTATTGAATGATCATGCATCATACTGTACAATATTCATAAAGTATCATATCACTGCTAACAACAAATCTTATTGCTCTGATTAAACAATTATTGGTGATTATACTATATGATACATGTCAAACTAGGCATTGAACGAAATGAATTAGGTCAATATGATATTAAATATTGTATCGTGCTGTATAAACACTTATTTATATAAGATGGTATGACAACTCAACGATTGTTCAGGCTGACCCCTCGGGATGAACATCTTCACATTGATCATCCAATATAATTTCAATTGTAGTGCATGATAACACAACCTTTTTTTATTGATCGAACTGGATAAATTAAATTAACCATACTATATAATATGGCTAATTCCTATTTAAAGGGAGGGAAAATAAGGTTTTTCTTTCCTCAACTCCTCTCAAACCTTCATATTTCCTCCCCGAGTTCTTACTCTTGTCAAATGGCCGGGGGAAAGAGATTAGGAGCTCTAGTCGAAAGGTCCTCCCGACATCTAGTGGTTTTTGTAAATCTAGACCAAAGTCCTATGATTTTGATGATAATAAAAAATATTCATTTTTTTATAATGCTATCTTATGTTAATTTCTATTATTGCATATCTATTTTCCCATGCACTAATATTTTAGGTCCACTATATACTTGGAAGTTCGATCAGCTCAAGATTGGGTAGACTAGGGTTAAGTATGTCATGAAATGTCTATAATTTAAAATGATATATATTTTTATGTTTATTGAGTCAAGTTATGTATTTGGTGGATACCAAGCTTGAAAAACATGCAGACACAGAATAAAGGGAGTGATTTAGTGATAATATCAAAAGTTATTTTTGAACTATTCACATTGTATGATTAGCTAATCATATCATAAAATCATTAAAAATGACTAATTATGATAACTAATGCAAGTTAAACTAATCATATTGTATGATGGAGATCATATAGGATAATTAGTTTAAAATAAGATCCCAGCTGCCAATCACTATTTAGATAACATTTTGAAATTCAAATTTTGTACTAATCATACAGTATGATTGGTATCATACTATTTGATGTAATTAAATATTGCCTAAGTTAATTGTGTGATTATGGAATGATTTTAGATTAATTGATCCAATCATATCATGTAAGATGATTTGACCAATTACTTCTAACCTGATTTTTACATGAAATGATAATTTATCTTCGCCACTCATACGGGATGATAATCCAAGTTGTTTGAACTAAACGTGTGATGCTCTAAATCATCCTGGATGAACGCTTAATTTTTTGAATTGATCATTTAACATCTAGTTCTTTATATAGTACTAACATAAGTACTCTATGGTGATCGTATTGTATGATTAGATTGCTAGAATTTAATTTAGGGCTTTTTATGGGTCCTTATATTTAATCTCTCTCAAGAGACTTATTTAAGGTCTTTGGCTTCTTAGAGTTCTTGAGAGAGAGCTTTGAGAAGAATATATGGGAGAGCTTTGGGAAGAAGAGGGTGTACTTGTGTGTGAGGGAAAAGTAGTATGAGGGGATCACATGGTTTCTCCAAGCAACTGTCTTGCCTTGTTCCTCCAAGTGTGTGTCTGGGTTTCTTGGGTTGCTCTAGGGAGACATTTATTAGCTCAAGGATGTGGTTCTCTGTCATCACTAAGATGGTGATAAAGGAGTACATGGTTCTCTACCTTCTCGAGTAAGGAGAAAAAAGTTTGAAGGACTGCTACCATAGTCTGGAGGGTGATAAAGCTTTTGGCTCTCTGCCACACCAGGTTTGAGGGAAGTGATTTGTGTAAGGGCATCTCCGACTTGCTACAGGGGCAAAAGAGAGACACTAAAGTGATAGTGTAATACTTAGAGAGGAGGACTCTAGGGAGTAGACGTAGGTCATTATTTGATCGAAGCACTATAAATCTCTAGTGTGTTTATTTTGATTTTTATTCTTGCAGTTTTATTTTCTTGCATTTAATTCTATTATAAATGCTTGGTGGATACCATACTCAGTGCTTAATTCTATTGGTTAGAATATCATCATCATTGCTTAGATGTTTTGGTAATTTCATTTGCCTCCACACTAAGTGAAATTTGTAACTTAATTTTCAAATATTGAAATATCCCAAAATATTATCTTTGTTTTGAAATTATGTAATTAGTTTTTAAAATCACCAATTCATCCTCCTCTTAGTGTTCCAAGGGATAGGTTTACTTAGGTTTAACATCCTTATCAAACTTTTAGTGGATCCTCACTTTGCAGAAGCAGGTGACAAAGAGGCATACAATCTTTATAAGGATTCTAGGATCACACCCTTAAAAATCATAAATTAGGAAGTTCTAAACTTCCAAGTACTCACTTTTTTTGCATGCACCACCCTTAAATTCATCCTTACTCTTGCCTCCCCTTTCAACTTAGAACTCCTTTTTGAATTCCTTGCCAGCCTTGAAATCAATAGTGAGGGAACTGCACTTCAATCATATATTAATAGAAGGCAAGTTGAAATCACTTACCAAGACTTTTACCAATTCCTACACATTTTTACCACCGAAAAAAAGTTCACTCTGTAGTTTCTCTCCCTAACTATGATTGGACCCCTACTACACCACACTTAGGGAGTCATCAGTCAACTACCACATTCTTCATGTTAATACCTTAATTCAAGATGCCATAATTATACAGCATATCCTTTAAAACTCAATCATTCCAAAAGCTAGGGATCATATACTCATTTTTTGTGTGTTCTTTTTATTCCTCATTTTAAAATAAAAAACTAAGAAAACTCTCTCCCTATTTTTTAAAAATTTAATTAGAACAAAGGAGCTTAGGAGATATCAAAAATTAATTTAAAATTAAAACCAATAATACTTGTCATTATCAAAAATGGGCCAATTGTTGCAAATATGTACAAGTCTTTTGATTTTGATGATAACAAATATTATTGGATTTTTTACTATGCAATCTCTTATTATTGATATTATTACATATTTTTTTATGCACTAACATTTCAGGTACACTGCACACTAAGCAAATTGGTTAGCTCAAGATTGGATAGAATAGAATTAAGTGTCCTAAAGAGTTTATAATTTTGCTTATATTTATTTCTATATTTCTTGAGTCATATCATATATTTGGTGGATACTAAACTTGAGGATCATGCACTAACACTCTCAAGGGAGTGAGACAATAAGAAAATTAGGAGTATAATTTTCTAAACTAATCATACTATACAATGTATATCATATTGGACAACCGGCTATTCAAATAATCATTAAAATAGCTAATTATATAAGTAAAGCTATTTGAACTAATCAAACTAAACAGTCTTGATTATACATAACAATCAGTTGAAATCATGAATTCAGTCGCCAATCATAATTTAGGTAATATTTTAAAATACAAATATTATATTAATCATACCGTATGATAGGTATTATATTATATGATATAATTAAATCTCGCATAAATTAATCATGTAATTAGGAATTAATTTTGGATTAATTTATCCAGATATATAGTATAGGATAGATGGACCCAATTGTATTGTATGACCCGATCATTGCATCAAATGATATTTTTTTCACCAATCATACATGATGATAATCCAAGTGGTTTAAACTAATCATACTAGATGATGCTCAAATCGTACTAGATGATCAACTCAATTTATTAAATTGATCGTACGGCTCCTTGTTCCTCATACAGTACTAACAAGGGTATGAACTAATCTAACCATGCAATCTTGTATCGTACTATATGATCATATTGGCAAAATTAAAATTTAGGGCTTTTTGTGAAGCCTTGTATTTAAGCTCTCTAATTAGACTTGTTTCAAGAAATTGGCTTCTGAGTGTTCTAAAGAGAGCTTGGAGAAGGGGTATTAAAGTGCTTTGAGAAGAAGAAAGGGAGAGCTTATGTGTGAAGGTTTCACACGGGTTCTCCGAGCAAGTGTCTTTCCTTATTTCCTCCAAGTATTTGTCTATGTTTCTTGGGTGGCTCTTAGAAGAAGTTCTTTAGCTCAAAGATCGTTGAGGTTCTTTTCCTTCATCAGGAGGGTGGAAAAGGGGGTTCATGTGCTCTTCATTCACTATGAGAGTAAAAAAGGAGGTTCATATTCTCTGCCATCACCAGAAGGGTGAGAAATGAGGTCAAGGTTCTCTGTCACACCGGGTTGGGGAAAAGATTGTAAGGGCTTCTTCACCTAATTATGGATGCTAAAGGAGAGACACTAAAGTTTAGTGCGATATTTGAAGAGGAGGACTCCGTGGAGTTGATGTAGGTCATTATTTGACCAAACCAATATTAAATTTTTAGTGTGTTCCTTCTGGTTTTTTATTTTCCAATTTTAATTTTTCTATATTTTATTTCTTTGATAATTTCTTGATGAAAATTTATAGTTTATGCTTTTTTGTATTGATTAGAATATCATCATCATTATTGTAAATTTTTATAAAATTATTTTCTTTCACATTTGGTGATAAGTGTTTTTACTTTTTAAGTTGTTAAAAATCCCAAAATAAAAAAAAAAAATTGTGTTTTCCAGCAGGATTTTTAAAACTACCAATTCATTTCCCTCTTAGTGTGCCTAGGGATAGTTCACTTAGGCTTAACACTATACATCAAACTTTTATATACTAGATCCTAAGTAATATGGTGCCCTTTCATAGAATTTTTCCTTTATGGCCATAGGAATGGTAAAGCTACTAGGGACCTTTAGCTTTTAGTGAATTTCTTCTATAAAATAGCATTACACTCCTCGATAAGGGATGTAGTTTCAAATTTAGTTAGCCTTCTCTTTTTAATATGGATATCTTTCATAAACTTGGCATAAGTAGGCATCTGTTATATGGTTTTTACAAAGGGGATATTAATGGTCAATTTCTTGAACACCTCTATAAACCTAGAAATCATCTTGTCTAGATTCTTCTTATCAATATTTGGGGGAATAGTAGTGGAGGCCTCTTCACAACCTTCCTAATGGGTTTATCGACTTCTTTAATAGCCTCACATTGCTCCTTAAGATGGTCAATATCTATAAGTTCTTATATTGAAGATTCCTCCTATGGTTTATCTATATTTTTACTGGTTCATCCTAGTTCCTTACTACTCCTAAGTCTGATGGCTTTGTAATGTTCCTTGCCCTTCTCCTTAAGGTTTACTTCAGTAGTGCTAGGCATGGTACTTGGGATTAACTATTGAATGAACTGCAAGCTTCCCTAATTAGTTTTTAATATTTTGAATGGCAGTAATTTGGTTCTACAACTAAGTCCCATTTGTAGCATTAAATCCTCCAAAGAGGGCTTCTCAACCTCAAATTGGTTATTATAATTTAAACTGGGAAGATAAGTGGGCCTAGGATTTCCAAATTATTACTTAGTGTTCTTTTAAGATCCTACAGGGTTAGGTTAATTGGAATTTGAATGGTTTCCCAGATTGGGTGGCTCTTCTAACCTAGATTTTTCTAAGTTTTTGATCATGGGTTATTTTGTATATTAATGACATTTAAGATCTCTACCCCTTGAGCTTTAGGTTCATTAAATGGATTAAATATATTCTCTTCTAAAGGAATAGATGATATAGGAGATGGACTAACTCAAGGTTATTCAACTTCTTAGAAATGGCTGCTACTTGGTCTATCATAATGGACAAGGAATCAGAATCATAACCATTAGCTATCTTCCAAGGATTCACTCTATTTGAAGGCCATTAAAAGTTATTGGTGTTCATGTCCTCGATTACAGCATAAGGTGTATTAAAGGGTTTGGACACCAATAACCCTCTAATGGCTGCATCTATAATAGATCTTAGTGTTCTTAATAGCCTATTATAAAAAGTTTGAATAATTATCCAATTGGATAAGGCATAATGGAGGAACTTCATAAGTAACTCTTTAAATATTTTCCAACTCTCATATATAGACTCTCCATCCAATTAGGTAAAGGAAGTAATTGTATTTCTAAGCTTAGATGTCTTTAATGAAAGGAAATACATAGGTAGGAACTTGTGGGCTAAATCTTTCTAGGTGGTGATAGAGCCGGGGGTAAGAAATTTAACCACATTTTTACCTTATCTCTTAGATAAAAAGAAAATGAATAAAGTTTAATGGCATCATCAAAGACTTTGTTGTACTTGAATGTAATATATATCTAAAAGGTTAGTTATATATAGCTTGAGATCCTCGATAGGAGTTCCCCCATAGTGCTACTTCATTCCTCTTGGATTTTTAGCCTATGGATATCGTGCACAAGTCAAGTTTATTTAGTGACTCCGCTTAGAGAGACTGGAGATCGTGCACATGTCAAGTTTCACTAAGTAAAATGGTTTGAGCTACTTCATTCCTCTTGGAAATTTATGAAAAAGCGCTATCCGATCCTACTCCACCTTTGATCTGCTCCTATCTCCTATATACAGGATATCACCTCACCAAAGGTTCCATCTTGCCTCAAATATGTTCTAGTACTGGATAGTTTTTTTAGTAAAATGGCCAATTGCAACCCTAGCTGCCAAAGACTTGTGAATACTCATGTTCTTTGGTACCCTGCTAAGGGTGGGTCGATCCTACTAAACCATGCTAAGGCTTCAGGCGAATATGACCTTATCACTTTTGATTGTATAGTTTAGAAACCCACCAGATACAAGTTTTGAAAAGGAAAGACATTCTTCAACGAGTGAAATCGAAACAGCAAGCAGCCCCCTCGGCATACTATTTCTTCATCGAACATCACAGTATAAGCCATACGTGGGGCGCAAAGAGCTTGTTCCCTGTCGTGATGTGATCCTACTCATCATTAAAAGAGGGCCCTCTCAATATATCGCAATTCAACATAACTTTTCTAGATTCCACCAAGGCGATACGCGGGTTCGGGTCCTTCTATAAGTTGGATCCATTAGGTTTTGTTCAGACTCCTAAAGCGAGAAAACTAGATGAATATGACCACTTCTGAAAAGAAAATAAGGGTCGATTGTTTTGAGGCGAGACCAAACGAGCATAATTAAATGAAGCAAGTACTCCCTACTTGGAGCAAGGCATTGATTAGGAAATTTTCTTTCGATTCTTAGAATATATATAGGGCCGTAGGCAAAGACCTTGAACCGGAGGTGAAAGAAATCCGGTTTTCTCATATTCATGATTTACGTAAGAAAGTGAGAAAGAAAGAACTTTTTTACCCGTTCGTTTATCTAAGTCAGTCAAAAAATGAAGTAAGAGTAAGAACTTACGCTAACGCCTGCTCTCATACCTCGGCCTTGTCGTTGATCAGAGAAAAAACCTCTAATTCAATAGCGGCGTCCGCCTTTCAAGTATATAAGAACTTGATAGGATCTCCCCTATCAAGGAAGGTATCAAAGGTCAGCCACCCAAGCCAGTTGGATGGTTAGGAAAGCTAGCTTCCGATACCAACTATTAGCGAAAGCCATCAAGGTGCTAGAAGAAGTTCATACCAGAGTGATGGAAGCTTTTCAAAGAGGAAAAGGAATTGAAATATGAAGCAATGAACTAGTGAAGTGTACTTATATAGTGAAAGCGCTAGGCTTTCTTCAATAGATTGGGGTTGAAATTGAGTTGAAACGTTATCAGCCAGGGAAGAGCATCAACTAAGGGTCTCAGGTTTTTAGGTTGTAGAATACCTTTGGTCTTATTCAATCGTCTTCTTTCATATGAATTTTTTCACGCGGTAGTCTCGTCTTCCCCCGTACTCCATTAGCCCTGAGAGAGACTATTACTTGCAAGACTTGCAATCGTTTTTTGGGGACAGTGGTGATGAGAACTTTTCCAGTCTTTCGTCTTCCTCTCCAACTAACTCCTCTATGAAAGTCTTGAACTATAGAAAGAGTTTCAATAAAGAGAAAATAGCGAGACTGATTTCACTATTTCAAATAGCTCTCGCTCAAGTACCCAGTTTTAAGCCGAAGCCAGGGTAGGAATCGAATCCTCAAATAGGTGTTGTCTAATGACTTGATTTCAAAGAAGAATTGACTCATAAGCATGGAATCGGACAAGCAACTGAACTGCCTTAAGAAAGCCAAAAAAAGGAAGCTAGCCTATTAGCTATTCTAGCCAAGCTGCTTCAACCTCAGGAATGATAGCAAGCAAGTCCAGGTTTGTTGTGCAAGTCAATGTTTTTCTCTGAGAATATAGATCTCCAAGAATCGGGCAAGCATTGGATTTCGTATTCTTTCTTTGAATGCTGTCCCTTTCTGCTATAGGCTTCACTACATAAAGGTCTTTCCCGCATGCGGGAAAAACTAACACACAGAAAAATAATCCAACTCAGTCTAATGTAAATGCTTTGGGGGCGGTTAGATAACAAGTTAGTTCGAGCTACTTCATTCCTCTTGGAAATCTAAGAAAGAGCGCTATCTAATCCTACTCAACCTTTCATCTTCTCCTATCTCCTATATACAGGATATCACCTCACCAAAGGTTCCAGCTTGCCTCAAATATGTTCTAGTGCTGGATAGTTTTTCTAGACCAGAGGTAACACTCCTAATCTGAAATCTTCTGTTGAAGACTTTTGTTCTACTACAGCATATAATTTAGATTAAGTATATCGTCTGTTAGCAGGTTTGAAGTTAAGGCATTCAATCATCTTTTCATTTTTTTGTTTTAGACCCAAAAAAGAGAAAGATGGAAAACTAGGGTCAGAGGTTCTTTATTCCCTTCACGCAGGTTCCATGGGTTCAGTACTGAATTCCTAATTGATGGTCCCAGCTTCTTATCCTTATATAGAAATAGAATGCGCTAGATGAATTCTGACTAGAGGTTATCCCCTTTAAGGGAAAGTTATATATCTATTACTGCGTGAGATGTAAGAGAACCACCCAATGGACTCACCTTCCTCCCAACGACACTGGGAAAGAAAATACTTCCCTGCTACTAGGCTATCTCATTATCTAGCCTGGCTCTTTCTAAGTCTATTAGATCGGCTGGACCACCATCGAAAGCAGAAGAACTCCAATTAGATGACAGGGAACTTGAACTTTCCTAAGCATAATAACTTACTTGCTAGATCCCATCCCTATTGGTCGAGTAAGAAAATATCTCCACTTTCAAGGCAGGTACACTCGTCTAGAGACTCAAACTCCAAGGAACTCTCTGCAAGAGAATTAGCACTTTCTTTCCTAAGGGATTACCTTAAGACTCTAAATGCAATAGGGTACACTTGCTTACCAGATTGCCTATAATACCTATAAAAGCCTACTAAAAGGAGAATAGCAGGAACTGAAATTGGATCTCAAACTGTAGGTAAGAAAACTACATATAATGCAAGCTTTGAGGGATTTCGCTGATTTACCTAGGCGAAAAGGAAGAAGCGGGGATGGCATTTGTTTAGTTTCTAATCCTCAGTCTATAGATAGAGAATTCAAGTTATCCCAGGGGCGCGGTGTCTACTTCAAAAGGCCATTTCTAGGGCCTCGGGGAGGTTGAATCCAATCCAATATATTATAATATAGTAATCAGGAAGTTGGAGAATCAAAGTTATTGGAGGTCAAAACCTTACCTGCTTCTTTGAAAGAACTATTTTTAGGTTTGAAGGAATCCACATCCCTTGACTTGACTCCTTTAGAATTGGACAAGCAACTTCTTGTCCATAGGGAAGGAGAATAGGCATAATACATAATAGGAATCGGACGCAGCCTATTCTTTCTCTTTCAAATCAAAAATATGGATTCAACAAAAAAAGAAAGAGGAATGAATTAGGTGAAAGCCAAGACCCATTCTTCACATTAGGAATACGAATCTTTCTGGTATGAGTTTTTTTACCCTGTTACCTGTTATAGGTACCATGCTCCCTACTAACACAAATCTCTATTCTTTGGTCATGGTGGTACCGACCCGAAAAAGGAAAAGTCAGACTTGGACTACTTAATGCTGAGAAGAAACGTAAGCAGAACAAAAAGTAAATCTGTTCAAACGATTGGTGGAGTGCTCTTCATTACACAAATTCTTACACAAATAAAAGGTATTTTGTCTGATTTTGAAAATCGGAAAAAGATTATGCTTGCCCACCCCTTAAACAGAATCTCCTACCTAGTCGATCCCTTAAAAGGTCCTATCCTGGCTTCACAGGAAGGAGTCAAGGTCCCCCTTGTTGTGTTGAATCACTTTTTCTTCTTGTCAAAGGAGTAGTGAATTCTATAAGTAGAATAAAAAAAAAGCAACTCATATCTTTTCTCTTTGAAAACCGGTGTGCTTTTTCTAATAAAAAAAAGGTAGTGATTCCGTGTCAGCCTACTAGAAATTAGATATCAACGAGTGGCGTTTATCGAGTCACCTACTGGTAGCAAGCAAGTTCAAGCCACTAGGTCTTTTATAGTCACGGTCATGGTTCTAAACCTAAAAAGGAAAGCATTGGAGGATGTGGACTAGAAAGACAAAGCAGAAGCAAATAAGTTTTTATTCACAGGTGGGATGTCCCTACTGAAGCTTAAGACTACCAGGTCCTAGATTCCTAACTCCTAAAACTGACCAATTTTTGAAGCTAGAATCCTATAACACCATTTATTGGACCACGAGAGTCAGGAGAAGGCCATGACTTTCTTAGCCTCAAGTAATTCATAAAAGACATAAAGAGTGAAGTTTCAAACGAATAGGTATAGGAGTAATAACAGAATTAGCACAAGACATGTGAAACTTAGAAAAAAAATAAGTGGTGGTATAACAAGTTTGAGATAAAACAAACTTGAGGAATACTCGATGCCTAGGAAATAATGAGGATCACCTAAGTGTTTCATAGCAAAGATGGAACAAAACTTAGACAAAAAATGAGAAAGATAAGTCGAACTACTTCCTTCCAGTAAGAATGATATCATTCACATAAATAAATACAACAAATATCTCATTTTTCTAAGGACGAACAAACATAGAACTATCCTATTTGCAACACTGAAAACCAATATGAACTCTTTCATTGTAGTTCTTGGTCCCTTCACATTTGAGAAGTCTCACTTGTCCTCGCTCGACACCACTTGGTAACCATACCATACAGGGCCTGCTATGAAAACTGCTATAAGAGGTGCGATGAAATGAGCCTCTTCTTTATAATTTGATAGTCGAGTAGCGAAATTAATAAAACCTGGAATGGAAGAATATTGTTTTTTCTTGAAACTAAGCAAGTCGCTCGCTTTTATTCAATGCGCAGCTAGGCTAAGCTTCATCGGCCTAGTTACAACCCACCAGTCGAATAACCAAATCAGACAGAGTTAGGGCTCGTCTCTTCCTCTGCCGATGTAGATGGTTAGACTCTTTTTGGGATCGGGATCTTAGGCAATAAAAAAGAAAATTCCCGGAGCAGGGGACACCAAAAGGTGTCTTTTCCACTATACAATGGGGCACCGGTTGGGGACTTTACACAAAGCCAAACTCAGCTTGAAGCATCATCATATGGATCGGCAAACTCCAATCAAACCACAAGGTTAAGAAGCAAAGGAAGGCCTGAATGCCCTGCTTCTGGGCTCGATCCTGCACAAATAAAACCCCACACCAGCTTGTATCCCATTTCGGCCCACGCAATCGATCTAACTAAGACTGTTTCATTTCATAGGGTCACAAAGGGAACCCTATTTGCACAATTACTTTGATCTAACGAGCTCAACAGCCTAGAAAGATGCACTACGAATGGGCTTTAGTATAAACAAAAGAATGTACCCCAGCTTTCCACAGGCATATCTTCTTTCTTTCTAGGGAAGCATATGCATTCATAACCAATCTCGAGCCCCTCAGTGGGGACTACTACCTATACCCTAGTACTTTCCACTCGTCGTTCGTGAAAATCTTGGTCAATTTTTTTACTCTAAGTAAAGAAGTAGGGCCCTACCCTTCCTTTTAGGCAACCCTAATTAGGCAACACAACCTTAATACGCTTCAGCACTATGCTCATTAGCAGGACTCTATTCACCCTGCCAAACCTATATATCAAAGACAGTGGAACTGCATTTCATAAGAAGGATAGGATAAACTAACCCTTTCTTAGTAATAAGGCTATCTAGTTAGCCTCGTCATAGTCATAACTGTTAGAGCTTTCTTCGACCTATTCAGGGGTGAGTCAGCTCACTAGACATTCACTCAATTAGAAGCTTTCTTTTTTCATTCAAAACCAAAAGCAATCTCAGATCGAGGATCAATATTCTTTCTTCGGGCAGGACCACCCTGATAAAGTCGCTCAGTTGTATCTTCGTATATATAAGAGGTTTAGTTTCACACCAGGTACCCAATCTATTAGGCGAAAACCACGTTCGCGTAGTTTTTCGTTAAGAGACAGAGCAGACTGGTGCAATGCAAGGAGAAGGGAGCTGACTCTGCTTAGAGAGACTGGAGATCATAGTCTCAATCCTAACCATTTTTTATAGGGTGATTGTCTTTCTTTCCTAACTTCAATTTTGATATAAAGATTGGGGACCAAGACGAAGCGTAGTACCATACTCGAACCTACCTCTCGCTAGTCTGACTTCTTTTTCAGACTTAGTGGTGGAAGTGCAAAAGGCGCTAGAAGCATGATTATGAACTACAATAAGTGTAGATCAACTCATTAGCGGGTAGCACAATGACTAGCAGTATGAGGAGGCAATTCAGCAAGAGAGGCACACCTCTGCTATTGACCCCGATCAACTTGAAAAAAGTTTGTATCTGTCCCTTTGAAAAAAGAGTTTATAAAGGGACTTTTTTGGTTCCTATTTTTCATATATTATATCTAGTCTAGAAAAGCTATCCAGCACTAGAACATATTTGAGGCAAGCTAGAATCTTTGGTGAGGTGATATCCTGTATATAGGAGATAGGAGCAGATGAAAGGTCGAGTAGGATTGGATAGCACTTTTTCTTATATTTCCAAGAGGAATGAAGTAGCTTGAACCAACCTGTTATCTAACTGCCCCCAAAGCATTTACATTAGACTGAGTTGGATTGTATTTATATGTGTTAGTTTTTCCCGCATGCGGGAAAGACCTTTATGTAGTGAAGCCTATAGCAGAAAGGGACATCATTCAAAGAAAGAATATGAAATACAATGCTTACTCCACCTTTCATCTGCTCCTATCTCCTATATACAGGATATCACCTCACCAAAGGTTCCAGCATGCCTCAAATATGTTATCAACTATATAATGTAATTGCTCACACATTTATCATGATCTTCTTCATGGTTATGCCAGCTATAGTGGGAGGATTTGGTAACTATCTAGTACCTGTAATGGTTGGTGCTCTAGATATGGCTTTTCCACGACTAAACAACATTTCATTCTGGCTTTAGGCACGCAGCATTGAACTTATACAAGTCAAAGGCACGCAGCATTGAACTTAGACAAGTTCAAGGAGATAGTTTCTTCGAAGAAAGGAAAAGATTCTTTCTGAAGAAAGTGGGAAGTTTTCCTTTCATTTCAAATTGAGTTTTGGGAAATGGAAAGCTATTTTCTTGTCGCAAAACATAGGCGTCGGTGAGGACGAAGACTTATACCCATTTCATAGAAAAAGCATCTCAACTACTCATACTCAAATCATTCTGATCTTGTTCTTTTATGAGCCATAGTGCAATACTCCGCTTCTGAACGAGCTATGAAACTTTTCTTCCAAGAGATGAGTTTTTTACCAATTCCCCTACCCAATCCTCTAAGTTTGAATAATACAAGGTGCTACTTATAGGAGCAAACGCAGTATCGAATTGATACGAAAGATCAAAAGACTAAATGAGTCTGACCAAACTGGAATGAAAGAGAAAGAAGGTAGAATCATGTACACTTTTTCTTTAAGGCATTATTTAGAAGAAAAGAAGACTGCTTAAGTCAAAATACAACGAGAATCAAGATTGATGCCATGACCAAAAGAAAAGGCGCTAGATGGAATGGGCTGCTTTCCTGGACACAACCGGTTGGAGCTATTGAGCCGAGCCATTCCCTTAACGCTCAAATTCTGCTCTGGTCTTTCTTTTTTATTTTGTTCCTGGTATGCTAATGAATAAGATAAAGAAGGAGTCCACTAATCAAGTGCCAAAGCTGAATATCAAGCCATGGCCCTTACATGCAGGGAGCTTACTTGCTTCTAATATAAACTCTTTGACTTCATCAGTAAAAAAAAAAGATCAGCCCATTCCTAGAAATGCCAAAAAATTGAAAAGTATGATGGATGGTCCTACTGCCCCTTACTTATAAATCTTCTAAAGAAAAGTAAGGAAGTGCCCTCACTTGGTATGCGCAGCTTGACATGCACAAGATTAAAATCTGGAACAGTATTACACAAGCCTCTTTTGAGCAATCTCGCTTCAACTTCAAGACTGAGATAAGACCATAGTTTTTTAGCTAATGCTCCGAACTTTGACCTTCTTAGCTGGATTTCTTTCCTTGCCATGGTGCAAACTACAGGCCATGTGCCCAATGCTCTAGTACTCAAGACCGCAGAGAATGCTTACCTATATTCGATTTCGATGGCTACAATAAATGTCTAACCAAAGAAATACCACAGAGAGGATGATATATTAGAGTAACGCTTTCTTCCTTGCTTTTCGGACATGAGGCTGCTACAGGGGTACTCTTTCTAGAACAGAATGAGGCGCTAGAGAAGCTCTATGATAGTACCATACTTTCCCTTTTGACCGGTAGGGATTTAGACATAAAATGCTTTTGTTCAGAATGAGGCCCCCTTTTCATTAATTTTTTATGAGTTCTGGGGACATTGTTCATCTGTCTTTTTTCACTGGGAGTGTTAGCGAGATGGGGAGTTTCATCATGACCAAACCCCAAGGTGCTAGAACTGATTCTTCATGTAATAATGAAATCAATGTCTCATTCTTTTCCATCAAAAAAACTCTTCCTTACAAGAGGTCAGGTTCACAAAATAACAGAGTTCAATTGGCTGTCTGAAGTGAAAGCTTTGATAAGATCAGATCAAAAATACCAGGACCCATAAGCTTAGCCCATAGTAGACTAGTCCTTCTAAAGGATCGGTTGCTCGTATCTTTTGAACCTAATAACTAATAAGGCGGTCTGGCCAATCTCTATTCTTGAACTGGAACTTCATATAGCATTTTATTGGATCCCTACATTAGGCATATTTGTACCCTACTAAGATTTGAAGAAGGAAGCAAATTGAATGAAGAAAGGGGAAAGAGAAAGATACTAAATGAAGATGAACTGAGTAGTGATGTGAAATGAGTAAGAATTGTTAGCCCACCATGAATGCCCTATTTCTTATTATAAATGAATATACTATCTACTATGTACTATGAATAAAGAGAAGTGTCTAATATTTCTCATTCTTCTGGCTTGCTTTCCCACTGACTGGTGGGAAGAAGGGTTTGTTTTCTTGATGCTATGATGCAGATACTCAGCCAGTGTAGCAGGTTTGAAGACTAACGAAAGTTTCATCCCAATCCATATGCTTTGGTGGGTGATGAACGAATTGTCTACATCCACATAGTCTGCTATTTTATGTCCTTCAAGATGGGTGGGGGCTAAAGTTTCTTTGGTGAATACCCTCGATCATGGGATTGGCATACTCTCTAAGAGGTCTAGGCAAGTCATTCTCCATATCGAGCTTAATCATCTCTAAAGCTTGAATATTTCTATTTTTTAAGTTATTAAAGGGTTCTCTCTATCTCTTAATTAAACAATAAGTTGAACTTATTGGATCTACTGTATGCACAACCATAAATAACAAATGTAATGCAATGTGCAACAAAAATTAAATACACTCTAGCTTAACCAATTCAAATGTTTAAGCAAGAAATGAATATAATTCCATAAATAACAAAAATAATAATAAAAGTTAAAATTAAATATGTAATTTTTTAACAACATAGGGTAAATAAAATGATATTAATTAAGAGTCCTAGCAATGATGCAAAAACTTGTTAGTAAACACTTAGCTTGTAATAAAAATATCATAGTTAAGAAGTAAGTATGACTGATTTATATGCAAGTGCACATGGCATTAAAATAATAAAGAAGAAAGTTTAGTATCAATCTTGTTGAGTTAGTTGCAACTTAGTTTTTCAATTGTTAATATTCTTGCAACATGTATATTTTTTATGATTTCCAAATATTATTATTTTGATTATAATTTCTCCTAACATTTTTTGGAAGTATTTTTTTTTTTTTGTACTAAGATTTCAGGGAAATCATACTATAGATTGTTGAAGACTTCAAATCATATTAGATTAGAGTTTATTATAAATGAAGTCTATATTTTAATTTTATTGAGTCTGAGATAGTGTGATTGTAATTGAGTAACTTTACACACATATATTGGGGGAGTGTTTAAAATTGTAATTTTTTTAAACTAATCGTATTGTACGAACTTATTTCATATGGGACGATATGTTCAATTATTTTCCCCTTTGAGTAGACAAACAAAATGCAGGTAGAAAATTTTTCTAAGTGCGGATCATACTGTAAGAAGCTTTCTTCATATGTATGTCGTCTAGAGTACAAATTGGACAGGTCTCTTTTCTTCGAGAAAAACTTGAGAATTTTTTGAATGGATCGTACCGTCCAATGTCGTCATCGTATGTATGCCATCTAGAGTACGAATTGGATGGGTCCTTTTTTATCCAGACAAACTCTAAATTTTTTGAATTGATCATACCATATGATATCATCATCGTACGTACAATGTCTAGAGTATGAAAATGTGGGGTCTCTCTTCATCTCTATGGAGATGAAAAATTTTACAGTATAAACCGGATTTGTAGTTGATGATCATCTTGTACAAAGTCATTTTGTATAGATTTAACAAAAGATTTGTACATAATAGTTTTTGAATTATTCATACGTATGAATATATGATCATAATGTATGATCGTACATGCTCAAAATTGAAAATTTAGTTTTCTAGACAGTTTTTCATGTCTTTCATATAAAAGGTCTTTTAAAACTGACATAAAAAGAGTCCTTCATGAATTTTCAAGAGCAAGTAAAAGGGAGAGTGTGAGAGATTGTTTGAGAGAGATATCTTATAAGTGGAGTGTGAAGGGTACAAGGTTACTAAAAGTTAAGGATCTCTTTGTATTTTTGGTGATCACCCTTCCTTTCTTCTATCTAGTTGCTCATGAAAAGATCTTTGAAGAAGATCCGATACTCTACCGACACTTGGAGGGTGTGAAAGGATGACATTTCTCTGCTGGCATTTAGAGGGTGTGAATAGATGATAGTTCTCTGCCGACACTTAGAGGGTGTAAATAGATAACGGTACTCTGACGACACTTAGAGAGTGCAAAACGATAATGTTTCTCTCTCACACTGGGGATTAGTGGAAGAGAGAATTTGTAAAGGCTTCTTCACCTTGTTGTGGAGGGAAAAGGAGAGACACTTTGGTAATAAGGAGAGTCACTTTAGTAATAGTGTAATACCTGAACAGGGAGTCTTCAGGGAGTGGATGTAGGTCGTATTTGACTAAACCATTATAAATCTTTGTGTCTCATTTATTTTTCTACATATATTTTTTATAATTTATTTATTGTGGTTAAAAAGCTTATTTTATTCTAAAATCAAATTGCAGTAAATTTTTAAAATTGTTTTTTAAAAAAAAATATAGACTTTTTTTTAAATTTCCAATTCCCCCCCCCCCCTCTTGGTTAGCCTTGGGATAATAGCTTAGGTTTAATAACCTATATGTAATCAGTAAGTGGTAACAGAGCTTTATTTTAAAACTATAAGTTTATGCTATTTTTTGAAAAATAAAATGGCTATTTTTCAAAATTGAAACACACCTGAAGGATATTCTATCACTAAACCTTCATTATTTGATAATATCCCTTTCAATTTTTTGAAAACAAACATATCTATATTTCTATAATCACTTGATTATCGCATGTGGATCTTAGTTCAAAAAGGGAATACTAGGCCAACTATACTAGTAGATGGCATTAGAGTTGAAACACCCTTTGCTGATTGGACTGTAGAAGAATGTGACTTAGTACATCTAACTGCAAAATGTTTAAATAGTTTCTTTTATACACTGAAGTCCGAATATTACATGCAAGTTTCCACTTTCAAAAGTGGAATGAACATATGGGATAGATTTTGTATTACTTCCCTTCGGGACTAATAAAGTAAAGCAATCTAGATTAAATATCTTATTACATGACTATGAATTATTTTGCATGAAGCCAATGAATTCATTTCTAAAATATACACAAAATTTACTCAAATAGTCACTTCTTTGCATGCATTAGGTAGATAATTAATGAATGCTAAAATGGTTAATAAAATTCTTCATTATTTGCCTACTTTTTATGATGCTAAAATAACTACAATTACAGAGTCTAAGGATTTAAATGTTTACTCTATTAATAATCTTCTTGGATGACTAATTGCTTATGTGTAAGGAGTGAGTCAAAGAAAGATTGATGCAGGAGAATAGAAAAAGGAAAAGAACATAACACTAAAAGTGGATGATTCAGAGTGTGATCAGTCACAATTTGAGGATGAGGATGACATTGCCCTGATGATAAGGCAGTTCAGGAGTTTTCTTAAAAGGAAGGAGAGGAGATGCTAGTAGTGGAACAAAGGTAAATTTCATAAAAATGTTAAGATTTCTAATAATGTGATTTGCTATGAATACAAGAAACCTGGACATATAAAATCAGAATGCCCAAATCTAAAAACCACTCCTAGCAAGGATAATGTAGAGGAGAAAATAAATGTGTAGAAAGGCAACAAGAGATTTTAGAAATCTTTTTGGGAGGACTCAGCTTTAGATTTATTAGAAATAAAAAAGGAAGAGGAAGTCACTAACATGTGTTTAATGATTGCTAATCTTGATCAGTCAGATCAATAAGAGGTATATGACTTAACCTATGATTAATTGCTAAAAGTTTCTAAAAGAATATATGATGCATATAGAAAACTTAAGAAAATACATGCTAGACTAAACCTAGAATTATAAGACTTGCAAAAAGAGCATAACATCCTTAGGAAAGATCACACATTAATAGATAATAACCACATGAGCTTACTTGATAAATTTGATGATTTGAATAAACAGAATGATTATTTAAAATCATCTTATACTAAATTGGAAAAATAATTTAAGGATTTTAAGGATGAATATGAGAATAAAGAACATTATCTGAAATATGATAATACTATGTTAGAAGATGCAAATTCATTTTTTAGAGTGACAGTAAAAGCTCTTGAAAAAAATAGGATACCCCCGACACTTGAAGATTTTACTAATCCTATTTTGATGTCAAAGATTTTTAAACTTTGGAAGAGTCATATTCATTACCGGAGATTGAAAACCTCTTTTCTTGGAGTTAAATATTTTATATGTGGGATGATTGGACATATATCACACACTTATAATTTACATAAAAAAACTTATTTAGTGTGGAGAACAAAGATGCATAAAATAAGTCATATCATACATGCATCTAGTTTTAATTTGTCAAAAGGAAATCCCAAACTTGTTTGGGTTCCCAAGCCTAACATTTGATTATTTTATAGGTACACTCTCATACAAAACCTTATGAGAGCATTTGGCACCTGGAAAACAGTTGCTCAAAGCATATAACTGGAGGCACTATATAATTTACATCACTAAAGCCAGGAATGGAGGCAAGGTTACACTGAGAGATAACTCCACTAGGAAAGTGGTTGGCAAAGGTAGAAAATGTATTACTTGTTGAAGGCTTAAAGCATAATTTGTTAAGTATTAGCCAGCTAAGTGATAAAGGATATAGTATTAAATTTTTTTCCACTAGCTACACGTTAAGCCTAAATGGGAATGATGTATTACATGGAATTATGGTAAATAATGTTTATATACTAGATTAAATTGTATTAAAACTCATAATACTTTTTGTTTAAAAATTATGTCTAATGAATAATAGTTATGGCATAGAAGACTCTGTAATGCTAGCATGAAAACCTTAGGAAAATTATCCAAAATGATTTGGTTAGAGGTATACAAAACTAGACTTTACTAGGGATCACCTATATGATGCATGTCAACTAGGAAAATAGGTGAAATCCTCATTTTATTCCAATAAGAATCTTAGAACTAAACCATTAGAGATTATACATATGGATCTTTTTGGATCAGTTAGCACTGTAAGTCTAGGAGGGAAGATATATAGTTTTGTGATAGTTGATGATTTCTCAAGATTCATATGGGTTAAATTTTTATTTCATAAGCGTGAATCATTTGAGGAATTTAGAGATTTTTTGACTTGGATTCGGAGGAAACTAGGGTGTAAAATTTTAACAATTTAAAGTGATCATGGAGGTGATTTTGAAAAATAAAATTTGAGGATTTTTATAAAGAATTTGGTATAGATCATAATTTTCTGCACTTAGGCCCCTTAGCAGAATGGGGTAGTTGAAAGAAAGAGCAGAACGTTAATTGAACTCGTTAGAGCCATATTGGCAGAATATTCACTTCTTAAATATTTTAGGACTGAAGTGGTTAGTATTGCATGTAATATTCTAAATAGGGTGAACATAACGTCTAAATTAAATAAAACACCCTATGAGCTTCTTAAGGGGAAAACACCTAATTTATCATATTTGCATATTTTTGGATGGAAGGTGTTCCTTCATAACAATGAAATTTTTCTTTAGAAAAATTTGATCCAAAATCAAATGAAAGATTTTTTCTTGAATACTCATGTGTTGGGAAATCATTAAGAGTGTTTAATAAAAGAACTTTGGTAGTTAAGGAGAACATACATGTTATATTTGATGAATCTGGCATTTTGGGAAAGCAAATTTTAAAAGAGGATGATTTAGAATTTAACTCCCAAAAGATTGAGAACATTAATTTGGAAGAAAATTTGGAGATAGAAAACCCTTTGCCTTTTTTTTTTTTTTTTTTTTTGAGAGAATGCAAAATTTGCATTAAAATGGAAAAGAAAAACAATCTAATACAAACTAGGAAGAAAAAAAAAAGAAAAAGATCCTTGGTCAAGAGAAAAAGGATCCTTATTGAAAGCATATTTGTTCAAATTAACCCTATTATCTTTGATATGAAACCCACTATTTCCCATTTTGCAACCGTTGAGATGCAGGGGATACCAAATATTGAAACAACCCAAGGGTTGATTAGTATCCCAGAGTTCCCACCCGGTTAAAGAATAGGATGTAGTAACGATCCCATTAGCAAATACAACAAGTTTAAAAACAAATAAGTAGCTAAAAAAAGGAAGCAAAAAAAGATAACATAAAGAAAAATACATAAAGTCCAAGACAAACTCAAAACACCTAAGAGTAACATTCTTATGTGTTTTAGATGTCTCTTTAAGCTTCCACTGATGTAGTCCAAAATAGTAGAGATGGGAAAAACTTTGAACAGATGCTCAATCTTCTGGTATCTCTCCATTTTACTTCTAGCTATGAAAGTAACGGCTAACATATTATTTAGAAGTTTGAGAAGAACCTTTGAAGTCGTTCTTCACTCTGAGCTCAGAATTTCTTCTTCTATTTTGATCTTTCACCGGTCTTAGAGCTTGGAGTTCTTTGAATAATTTGTGTTTTGAATCTGAAGAGCCAAGTTCCAAAGTTGAGGCCTTTTTATTCTTCATAAATACAGATTTTTTGAATTTTATACTAATAGATGAAGAAGGAGAAATATTTTCTAAAAAAACTATCTCTAGAATCATCATTATTAATAATTGATTTAGAAATCCTTGATGCCATTGTAGGAGTCAATGCCGGATTAATTTCCTCCTCCTTTTCATTCTCCATAGCTTGTAGAATTTTAAAATTAAGAGCTGTATTTTTGGAGAGAAAGCTGGGTCTATTATCTCAACAACCTTTGGCTTAAACAAACTCTCATTTGAGTTTTGAACAACATTTTATGTTACCAAAAAATCAGATTCAACAAGATTTTTTGAACTTTCAAAATATGAAATTTGAATGTCCAAGTTTTTAGCCATTTCGGTTACAACCTCATTAGGTTCTTCTAGCATACCGGTTTCCAAATTATCCACATCAGCCAAAGCATTAAACAAATTGGATTTAGTAACTGAATCCCGACAGATCAGCTGGCCCATATCCAATTTCAAAATCTGGTTACCCGTAACTTCATCCCCTTCCTTGAATTCAGCAGCTCCTTCAGCTTGGCATTTGAAACCTGTAACTTTGACTAGATCGGACACCAGTTTAAGCTTGTTTTCATCTTCCAAAGGTTGAACATTTTCTACTGAATCGGCAGGAACTACAGCTTCACTTCTACAAACTGTTCCAGAATTTTCTGTTGCTGAAAAACCCTTGGAATTAAAATGATTTCTCACTAGTTTCTTCTTGTTTTTGAATTTTACTTGCATCCAAGGACCATAAGGATTAACTTTATGATTTGAGATGGAATGGATTTCTTCAACATTAGGACAAACATAATCAATATGCCCTATTCTCCCACATTTGAAACAAAGAGATGATAGATTTTCATATTCAAACTTTTGAAAAAATCTACCATGTAACCCTTCCACCCAAATACCATAAGGGAGTTTAGAGTTTAAATTAACTCTAATACAGGCTCTAGCAAATTCTCTTCTTCCCCAACTAAACATTTTACCATCCAATAGTAACGGGGTCCCAATTCTAGAGACAATTCTAGTGATATTGAATTCATCCCAGCAATGTAGGGGTAAATGAGGAAGACAACCCCAAATTGGAGATGAAATTCCTTCCAAGGAATTAGGAGAGAAGTTAGGAGACCATTTTTCTAACCCAACTGCAAAACCCCCTACAAACCATGGACCTCCATTAGGAACTTCTTCCATGGCTTCATGAGACTAAAAGAACAAAGTATCCAATCAAGACCAAGCAAGGTTAAGTGAAATCCTCCAAACTTCTTCCATTGCTTCCTTAATTCAATAGCACATTTTGAGAAAGGTAAATTTTTTCCATGATTTTAACATCCAAAGATTTACTCAAAACTTGAATATTGGATTTTTCCTTATCCATATCCAGTTTAACAACATTATCATCTTCAATCTCATCATGATTTATTTCCCAATTAATTTTAATGTGTGGTTTTTTAATCCATACATTAGAGCTATCAAAATCTGGAGAAATCGTTGGGTTGACATTCTTCATTCCAATATCATTGTCATTCTTTAAAATATCAACAAAACTACTTCTTGAAGATGAAGCTTCTTTGTCATTAGAACCCAAAATAAAAACTGATAAAGGAGATTTTGGTAACTTGTTAGAAAACGAAATTACCTCTTTCCCTTTACTTGAATCCGAAAAAGGCTTGTGCTTAGCCAACAAGCCTCCCTCTTTGATAACAAGAGGCGATTCTAAAACCAGAAGATTGTGAGGAGAGATGCATTTGAAGGAGAATCTACCTTTTGAATCCAACATAATTGAACTCGCGGTAGATAAAATAGATTTGGTGTTCCGATCATCCATGGATGATCGGCCACCTTCTACAATCTCCAAGCTTTGCACCTGAAATCTTCAAATTTTTTTACAAATCCTTCCTTGAATTGTGGGGCTTCTCTCTCTTCCCTTTGGCCGGCCTCCAAAATACATAGCTTAAGGGCCAGAAAACCCTTTTCCTAGAGATTTAAAATTTATAAAAACCACCCTAAGGAATTAATTTTAGGTGAATCGAGTGAAGGTGCTAAGAGTAAGCGTGGACTTAGCAAAGAAGTCAATCATTATGCCTTTATTTTAATAATAGAACCCAAAAATATAAATCAAGCACTTTGGAATGAATTTTAGATTTTGGCAATACAAGAAGAATTAAATCAGTTTAAAAGGAATGTTTGAGAATTGATTGTAAGGCCAAAATATCCAAGTATAGTGTGAACTAAGTGGGTATTTAAAAATAAAATGACTGACACAGAAGTTATTGTTAGAAATAAGGCTAGATTGGTGGCTAAGGGGTCTAATCAAATTGAAGGGATTAATTTTGAGGAGACTTTTGCCTCTATAGTGAAACTTAAAGCAATTAAGGTTTTGTTAATTTTTACCTATTTTAAAGGATTTAAATTGTATCAAATGGATGTTAAAAGTGCATTTGAATGGGGTGATTCAAGAGGATGTTTATGTTGAACAACCTATAGGTTTTAAAAATTTAAAATTCCCTAATCTTAATTTTAAATTAAAAAAGATATTATATGAATTGAAACAGTCACCTAGGGCTTGGCATGAGAGGTTAAGCACTTTCCTATTAGAGAGATTTTTTTAAAAAAGGAAGTGTGGACACCACTCTCTTTTTGAAGAAATTAGGAGATAATATATTCATTGTTTAGATTTATATTGATGATATTAGTTTTGGATCTTCTAATAAAAATCTTTGTGATGATTTTTCCAAAATAATGAGTAATGAATTTGAGATGAGCCAATGGGAGATCTTAATTATTTTCTTAGTTTTAGCATTAAGAAAATTGAGGATGGAACATTTCTTAGTTAGTTGAACTATGTTAAGGACATCCTCAAAAAGTATGAAATGGATAATGTTAAACGAGTTAGTACACCTATAAGTTCCTCTTGAGTTGGATAAGGACGCAAAGGGAAAATCTATTGATTAAAAGAAATTTAGAAGAATTATTGGATATTTGCTTTATTTGACAGCTAGCAGACCAGATATTATATTTAGTGTTTATTTGTATGATTGATTTTAATCAAATCCAAAAGAATCACATTTGATAGTGGTAAAAAGAATATTGAAGGAACTCAAAACTTAAGAATTTGGTATCCTAAGTACAGCTCTTCATTTAAAATTATTGGATATTCAAATTCAGACTTTAGGTTGTAAGGTTGATTTTAAGAGTACATCTAGAACTTATTAATTTATAAGAAATTCTTTAGTTTCTTGGTCCAATAGAAAATAAAATTCAGTAGCCCTATTTACTACTGAAGCTGAATACATTGCCTTAGGAAGTTGTGTGGCACAAGTTCTTTGGTTGAAATAACAATTGATTGATTTATGATTTATAATAAGCACTATACCAATTTATTGTGATAACACTAGTGCGATTTGTATTTCAAAGAATCCTATTTAACATTCTAGAAGTAAATATATAGATATAAGACATTATTTCATTAGGGATCATGTATCCAAAGGAGAAATTAAATTAAATCATATCTCAACAAAGAATTAACTTGAAAACATTTTTACAAAACCAACAGCCTTTGATACTTTTAGTACATTAAGGATAAGGCTAAGTGTGATTGATCTTAATGCTTAGATAAATTCTTCTACAAACTTGATATGATTGTTATGTGTATTTTTTTTTTAGTTTGTAAATATATTTGTTTGTGTGTGTGTTTTATGATTTTGATTTTATTTTTTATGTTTTGCTTATTTTGGACATGTATCACATATCAAAAGTTCTCTGTGGGGGACAAACCTAACTATCATTAAAATGATTTTACATAACTAATCATCCTGGATGAACACCTGTTCGTTTGTACGATCGAATGGTCAAAAAGCTTGTATGAAAGGATGCTTCATTAATAATGTGATTATGAAAAGTCATTTCATTTTGGACATTATCGTTCATCCATATGAAACTTTTTTCATCTCATACGATCCCAAGATCGTACATACAAATACATTTTTTATCATACAAATGGTCATTTTTCTTTAAATAGGAGGGCTATATAATTCATTTTCATTCACTCAAACATCCTCCTTAAATCCTTCTCAATATAGGAATGGCTAGTTCTAGCAAGCGTGGTAGAGTTTCTAAGGGTTCATCTTCCAGGAGTTGGGACGACAACTTTCTATTTAGAAGTAATGAAGATTCCTTCTTCATGTTTATAGCTTCCAAAATCCTCCCTCTAGACTACTGACTCAAGATGATATTCACTTTCAAGTAATGCCTCTCTTTGCCTCAACCTAATTTTCCTTCATTTTGATTTTGATCCATGCTTATCATAAAGATACCCTTCACTACTTCTTAGCAAATAGGAGTTTTAGTGAAGATGAGAGTAGGATAAAATCATATGGCTTAAAGTTCGTTAGGGATGTTAAGCCCTTATAAACTAGTTCCGAGGCTAACCAAGAGGGGGGGTGAATTGGTATTTTAAAAACTTTTTGATTAAACCATAAACTTAAACCAAAACATAATCCACCACAAAAATAATGAGTGCAGAAATTAAATGCGGAAGTAAAAATAAAGAAAGAACACACCAGATTTATAGTGGTTCAGTCAAACCTTGACCTACGTCCACTCCTCGGAGGCACCCTCTGAGTATTGCACTAACTTAGTGTCTCTCCTTTAGCCCCCACAGCTAGGCGTAGAAGCCCTTAGTAAAACTCCTTTCCACCAAGCCAGGTGCGGCAGAGAACCGACTCCATTTGCTTCCTCCTGAAGCAGGCAGAGAATCCAACTCCTTTTGCTTCCTCTTGAAGCATGCAGAGAATCTTGATCAATTGCTGAAAAAGACCTCCCTTAAACCTCCAAGAATGAGGAACGACGATCAGAGAAGATGCCTTGGAACCTTGCTTGGAGCAACCCATGTGAAACCCCTCAAAATCTCCCCCTCACAAGTTCCTCCCTCTCTCTCTCTCTCTCTCTCTCTCTCTCTCTCTCTCTCTCTCTCTCTCTCTCCCCCCCTCCCCCCCCCTCTCCTCTAGGCTCTCCCAAGTCAAGACAGCAGCAAAGGATCTTTTTTCTTGAGAAAATACGAGACCATTAAATAGATTTTCAAGAATCAACTTTATCATCCAGGATGATATTTCTATCATCCTGTATGATTAGTACAAATTAAGCTCAATCAGCCTAGACGATTTGGTATGATTATAAGATTTTTTGTTCATATTGTCCATGACTATAATATATTGTCCTATACGATTAGTACAAATCAGGGAATATCATCCTGAACATTGCTCTAGATGGGATTCTGGACAAAAACAAAATGACTTAATCATCCAGGTTGATCTCGCAATCGTCCTGGCCGATTAGTTCAAATATGAGCAAAATTATCCAAAATATCACTCTGAATAGATGGTGTACGATAGTTGTCATCCAGGAACAATCAAGGTTTTTGAACTGATCGTCTTGGCCAATCCTGCGATCATCCAGTACGATATAATTGTATCAATCAACCTTAATTACTTTCATTAATCATCAGATCAAATTTAGGCATAATGAACCCTATCGTTCAGGATGATGTCCTGGATGATAATTAAAAATTAAAATTTCCTAAATAGATTTTGCGGTTGATTCTTTCTAATTTGAGCATATCATCACGGCCGATACAAATATCATCAAGGACGATCTGCTTAATGACGATTACCTTAACCATGATGTCCTAGTTTGGGTTTCTATTTTTAACAGATCATTCAAGAAAATTTACAGATCGTCCCAGATGATATTAACAAAAACAAAAAACCTAAGTCGGATAGAAAAAATTCACTCAAGTGTGTGTGTGCAGGGTTACTTAGCATTAGGCTACATAAAGATTACAATTGACTCAAGAAAGGGAAAAAATACATTACAAATTGACTCAGACCTAGTCTACTCAATCTTGAGCTGGTTCAAATTGCAGTCTTGATCCTGTGGACCTAAAATGGTAGTTGGTAAGCCAATCGTAGTAAAACAGAAGTGTTTGCACTCATCAAAATTCTATTTCTAAAAATCAGATATGCAAGAATCTCCCCCTTTTTGATGATGGAAAACACACAAGAAAATTTAAGCAATGAAAAAAATATACATCAACTAAATAATATAATCAAAGTATAAAGCAAACAGTACAACAGACAACAAACTACTCCCCCTTTTCATATCACAAAAAGGAGGAGGGAAGTCAAACAAAAGCAAAGTAGAAACTAAACGTCAAAAAGTTACAAACTACATTGAAAAAGAACAGCATAAAAAATACTAGTAAAATGATGGCCCATGATCATCAGAAGGAGGTGGTGGTGGTGGTGGCTGCTGAAAGTAGCTAGACAGCGAGGCAAACTATGCTGCAAACCAGGCTATATCCTGGTCGTGCTACTACTGCTGGTGTGTAACGTAGGTGTCAAAATGGGCTAAATCCTCCGTGCGGTGCTACTCGTAATGGGCTTTGTCCTCAGCATGTTGCTGCTCCTATGCAGCAACGTAAGTGTCGAAACAGGCCTCCCACTGGTCAAAATGCTCCATCAACTAGTCCAGCTGAGAGTGCTAGCGGAGCAGAATAGGAGTAGGAACAGGTGCTGGAGCCTCCTCCTCTTCGGCCCCCTGAGGTTCCTCGTCCCCTGGGTGGAGACTGTGTACTATGAAAGACATTGAAAGAATTATTTGAGTAGAAAGAAGGCTGAAGGTTGGGAGGAGCAGGATATTAAAGAATGTATTTAGATTCTAAGATATAAGCAACTATATGTCCTAGGCCTAGATTTGGCTTTCTCATATGACCTGGATCGTGAATTATGGTCAGGTGTTCGATGTAGCAAAAAATCAGGTCTGTTGCATTAAATTTGCAATGGGCTAGCATGTAAAATGTGGTGATTGAAAGAAGAGGAGTAATGTGGATGTGAGGATCGTCCAGGACGATCACCGGATCGTCCAGGACGATCACCGGATCGTCCAGGACGATCACCGGATCGTCCAGGACGATCACCGGATCGTCCAGGACGATCACCGGATCGTCCAGGACGATCACCGGATCGTCCAGGACGATCACCGGATCGTCCAGGACGATCACCGGATCGTCCAGGACGATCACCGGATCGTCCAGGACGATCACCGGATCGTCCAGGACGATCACCGGATCGTCCAGGACGATCACCGGATCGTCCAGGACGATCACCGGATCGTCCTAAAATAATTGCGGCCGGACAATTGGTCAAAAAGGCGGTCATATCATCCGGGATGATCGGATATCGTCCGGCATAATTAGACATAGGAAATCATCCCGAGGCGACAATCTAGATGACCGTTGAAAAAGCAGATCGGACAGGACGATGAGGTGGATCGTCCAGGACGATGATCAATAATGGATCATACCGGCCAAATTTAAAATGTTAAAAGGCACTGCCATGTGTATCATCCAAGATGAATAAGTGGATCGTCTGGAACGATTCTCCAATAATGGATCATACCGGCCGAATTTAAGGCTTATTAAATGTATGTCTACGTGTATCATCCAGGATAAATAGTGGATCGGATGGGACGATGACTAATAATTAAGCAAAGCGTGAAAGAATCATCCAGGATGATAATGTATCATCTAGGATTATAAAGAGCATAAAAGGTCAGAACAATTAGCAGATGGATTTTAAAGGTGAATTGAATCGATCGTCCAGGATAATGTACAAAAAAGTTTAAAACAGAGGATGGATGGAGAAGATCAGACAAGGCTCAAAAAAACATTTAAATTAAGTGAAAACAATAAGAATAAGATACAAAAAAGACAAAAATCAACAAAAAACATATTAAAAAAAATTTAAAGCAAGGTATAAATATAATAAAATTTCTAGGTGATTGAACTAAGGGATTTGTAAGACCAATGTGTTGACGTCGATGAAATCAAAAAATGGTAGAATATCTGATCCTGCTAACCCCAGCTCAAACTTCTCTTATCGTCTTTTGAAAATAAGAGGTCTAACTCAGAACAAACCAATTGGATAAGAAAAAAAAAGTATGTTCAAAACTTGGTTCCAGAAAAATATCTTATAGAATAATATACTAAAGTCATTTATCATAATCATGAAATTTGGAATCAAGCCTTTGAAAATATCAAGTGACACATGAATTATTTTAAGATTTAAGACTTTTTGAAAGAGATGGAAGCTTTTCCTTTTGTGGGCTCATTTTATGCCTCTTGTCAATTTAATTGGCGTACTTTGTGCATCTTTTGATTTTTCATACACTTTGTGTTTTTTTTTTCAATTTTTGGCGATCATTGCACATCTTTTGTTTTGGCGTCATTGTCCACTTTTTTTGTTATTTTTCTAAGCTAGATCTCTTTTTAAAACTCTTAAATATTCTCAGTTGTGAGTATATCTTCTAGTTATTAGATAAGAAAAACTCACACTCTAATAAAGAGAAGAATAAACCACAAAATAGAATCAAATTCATATGATAAATACAACAGCAAGATTTCTAATAACTTGAAAGTAATATAAATGTTACGGATATGTTTTTATGGTTGATGATTTTGGTGATAGCAAACACTCTTATTTCTTTACGACTACCTTATCTACTGATATTTCAAGTCCACACGATCAGACTGCAATTTGGAACCAGCTCAAGATGGCGTAGACTAGGTTTGAGTCAGTTTGTACCCCTTTTTTTCTTTCTTAAGTCTATTGTAATTGGAGTGGCTCCTGATGCTTTGTAACTTGAAAGATTTCTAACTGTTCCCTAGAGTTTACTGTTTTTGGTAACATCATCCGAGATGATTTTATATCGTTCTGGATGATCAGTTCAAAAGTAGAAATCCTAATTATGGCAACCACATTAAAGCAGCCATCATTATGCAAAAAACATCATCCTGGACGATTTGTATCAGCCAGGACGATAGGCTCAAAATAGAAAGAATCTGCCGTCAGATCTATTTAGAAATTACTTATTTTTGGACATCATCCAGAGGATCATCCAGGACTATTAAATATCGTCCAGGACGATCCAGGACAATTTTTCCAAAATTTCTCTGGAATTTAAGGAAAGCAATTATGACTTGATTGCACGATCAAATCGTCCTAGACGATCACAAAATTATCATGGCTGATACGCTGGACGATTGGACATTATACAGTTTTTTTCAGGGCGATGTTCAGGAAGATATTCCACGATTTGTTCTAATCGTCCAGGATGATATATTATCATCCTAGACGATATGAACAATCTTCTTCTGATCGTCTCAAATCATCCCGGCTGATTGGGCTTAAATTGTACTAATCATACAGGACGATATTTATATCTCCTGGATGATAAAGTCAGCAACTTGCATTAATGAGCTCGTTTTGAGATCTTCTATTTAAGCTTTAGCAAGGCACTTTGTAAGTGTCTTTGGCAGCCATTGTAGCTTCATTCTTTTGGGGGAAACTTAAAGAGAGAGCTTGAAAGGGAGTGAGCAAAGGGTGGAGTTTGAGAGGGAGAAGATCCTATGAGGGGGGACTCAAGGGAGTGTGGAAATGGGTTCCACATGGTTACTTCGGCAATCTTGCACCTGAATACTGTCAGATTTAAGGCTTGTCTTGAGGGAAGTTCACCAAAGAAGAAGATCTCTTTGGTGTCAAAGGACCCGGCGACTCCGCCGCACCGGGGAAGGTCGAAGTGATTTTGTAAGGGCTTCTCCGCCTAGCTGTGGGGACTAAAGGAGAGACACTTAGTTTAGTGCAATACTTGGAGGGTGCCTCCAAGGAGTGGACGTAGGTCAAGGTTTGACCAAACCACTATAAATCTGGTGTGTTCTTTCCTTTATTACTTCCGCATTTAATTTCTGCATCGTTGATTTCTTTGTGGTGAATCTTGGTTTTTGGTTTTTAGATTGTGTTTGTTTTAAATACCAATTCACATCTCTCTCTTAATTAGCTTTGGGCCAGTTCATAGCGCCTAACATCCTTAACGAACTTTAAAGTGGTATCAGAGCACTTTCTAGTGTCATCTGAACACTTTCAATAAAGACTTTTGAATAATATATATAAGGTAGATTACTGTAGCAAGATAGAAAAGATCTTAATTGCAAAGTCTAGTTATTTATTTGAGATAGACTTTTATTTAGAAAAGAAAATTTTACCACTAAAAGAGGTTAGAGGGAGGGAAATAATCAATAGTGTTTCTCCCTTTAACTGATTTAGGGATGTTTAGACATTGATTATTCAAATTTCAAAAACTAAAAACCAAAAAAAATCATTTCAAAACAAAAACATTAGAGATGAAACAACTAGAAAATCAATAAACATAGAAAGGAAAGCAACAATAATCAACAGAGTAGTAAACAAGCAATCCATAATTTATTAAGTAGCGAGTTTAAGCAATCATGAGTCACGAGCCTCCGCTGTCCAGGTACCACATGCTCTCATGAGGCCTTTTGTGAGAGCAAGCCTACAAAAAATCAAATGTCAGATTTAGGAACCCAAACATGTTTGGGTCTCTTCTTATGAAAAGAAAAATGCAATGCATGTGTGTTATGATGTGAAATATGCAATTTGGGTTTCCAAACCCAATGTGTACTACGGTGGATGATGCAAGTATGTGAGATGTGTCCTAGCATGCCACATGAAAAACATCTAACACTAGGAAAAGGATTTTTTAATCTATTTGGGTAGTGGTGCTTCCTTTTAAAGTTATGAAATGCATGCACTGGTGATTTATTGTTTTCAAGCATTTTTAGATTTTCTAATCTTTTGCATTCTTTTTCTAAATTAGTATGAGATAATTTTAAGGAATCATGTGCATTGGATAATTCAGTATGTTTTTTTGTTTAATGCATCAAATTCATTAAGTAAAGCCATATAATTATTATCAATTTGAGAGTTATCTTTTAAAAGGATTTCATTCTCTTTTTGCAAATTTGAAATTTCCAATTTTAAACTAGCAAGTAATTTTTTGAGTTTCCTATATGATGCATGAATTTTTTCACAAATTTTTTTAACTAATTGATCATAGGTTGGCTCACATACTTCTTCTTGATCAGATTGTTCATTTTGATTATCAACCATTAAACATAAGTTTGTGGTTTCCTCTTCTGCTTCAGTCTCAGAGGAGTCAGATACAGAATCCGCCCAGAAAGCTTTTTGGGATCGCTTCTTGTCCTTCATGTATTTGGGTTTCAACTTATCCTTCTCCTTGCTTGGTTGCTCCTTAAGAGTAGGACAATCAGCGTTATCATGTCCAGGCTTCCTGCATTCAAAGCAAACAACATCAAAGGAACTTTTATAATTTTTGCTATACTTACCTTTTTCCACTTTTAATGGTCTCTTTGATTTTTCCTTAAAAAGCTTTTGAATTGCCTAGTGATGAAGGCAACATCATCGTTCTCAGATCCGGAAGAATTAATGTTCATGTTGTTGGCCTTTAGTGCCATAGTTTTCTCCTTCGTCTTCTCACCTACATCAAGACTTCTTTGGTTTACCCCTTGCTCGTTAATAATGAGTGAACCAAGTAAGTTATCGATTGAATAAGTATTTAAATCTTTAGATTCAGTAATTGCAGTAATTTTGGCATCAAGAGAAGAAGGCAAACATCTTAAAATTTTATTGACTTTTTCATAATTGGTGAGTTCTCTTCCCAAGGAATTTTTACTAGGTTAAGTAACCTGATGTAGCTCTACATTCGGTGCACCCTTAAGCAGGCACCACGTAGCAGCTCGATAACCCAGAATGACCCGACGGCAATCCATCTTCTTTTACACATTTTTTAAAATATTTTGGGTCGGCCCATCGCCGTGTATATGAATTGGGCGCGAAAAGTAAAAAAATATGCAGCTTCTTTACAAGTATAATAAGCTTTTGGGGTATTAAACCTAAGATGTTATACATTCTATAGGGTTCATATACCGTAGGAAAAGAAATCCTGAAGGGTTCAAGGAGATGGAAGGTATGAATGTAGTTTTTGCTTTGGAAGACTTCAAAGATTTCGAGGAAACTCTGACGTTAAATGTTGATAAAGCATTTTCTGATTTAATACATGTAATTCCTTATCTATAATGTTTAATTATTTCTTTAAAAAATTTTGCTGCTTCATTATGGATAGAACTAGGTATCACTGTATATGAAGATTATGTAAAACCTTGTACCGAGCAGAATCATAAGTATTGATTAGATTCACTCGGTATAGTTTGCCATAACTTGGTACTGATCGGTACTATATGGTATTGCTCGGTATGAACTATTTGTATAAAAATACCAAGCAAATCAAATGATGTTGGAAGTAGTACAGATCTTAATTAATAAGTATCGCTAGGTACTTATATATATCGCTCGGTATAAACTCATTATACATTTTCACCAAGCAAATACAAGATATTACTTACTAGTATTGATCATTCAACCCGCTCGATATAAGATCGATATTGCTCGGTATTGCTATGTATCTCTCGGTATAAACTCATTGTACATTTTTACCGAGTAAATACAACTTATTACTTCCTAGTACTGATTATTCAACCTGCTCGGTATAAGCTCGATATCGATATATAACTTTAATGCTAAACTGGATGTATGAATCTTTTTTTCACAGGGTGTTTACCACTCTGAAAATGAAGCATATGAAAAATATTACCATTACGTGCATTCATATATATTTAGTGTTCAAAAAGAGCATCACCATTTCTGGCCAAATTCAAGGAAAATAAAATCAAAGGATTTTATATGTTCCAAAGCAGGATTCAAGAAGGAGACCGAGAAGAGTACAAATATTAAAAATCAAAAATTATGTACAAGAACTGGATGTCCAGCAATGGCTAGATTTTCGGTGAGTGAAGATGGTATTTGGTCGGTGAATAAAGATATTGAGAGTCACAATCACGAACTGGATAGGCCGGATGATCAACATTTGCTCAGGTCATCTAGGAACATAAGTGATGAGAATGCATCTATTCTGAAATCAATGTCAGAAGCTGGGATAAGAACTGTTGATGCATTTACATATCTATCTGATGAAGTGGGAGGTGTTGGTAATCTCGGGTTCACAAAGCAGGATGCATACAACTATATTAAACAAAAAAAAGAGCCAAGATTGAGAATGGAGACACTAATTCACTAATCAAGTTGTTTAAAGAACAGGCAATTGAAGACAACATGTTTGCCTGGGATGTATAAACTAATGAAGAGGATTGTTTATTGAATTTCTTATAGGTTGATGGGCTTGATATAATTGATTATGACTATTTTAGGGACGTGATTATTTTTTATACAAGTTATCATCTAAATAAATATAACTTAGCCTGTGCCCCTATTATCGGAGTGAATAATCACTGGCAAAATATTCTATTAGGAGTTGCATTATTATCTGAGAAGACAATTGAGTCTTTTACCTAACTATTTAGAACATTTCTAAGAATTATGGATAACAAACATCCCATTACTATTTTTACTGATTAGGACCAAGCCATGGTCAGGGCAATAGAGATTGCATTGCCTAATACACAGCATGAATTATGCCAATGGCATCTGTACAAGAAGGTTCCTTCCAAAATATGGTGCTTTAATAGTAATAACAGAGTAAAATTCCTATTTTATTATTATTTCAAGCAGTGTAATTCTGTGGAGGAATTTGAGAGAAAGTGGACTGAAATGATCACAGAAGGGAACCTCTAGAGCCATCAATGATTGAATGATCTGTACAAAATCAAAGAGAAGTGGTCAACTGCATTCAACAAAGATTGTTTTAACTTTGACATTTTATCTACCCAATATAGTGAGTCCACCAATCATGTATGCCATAGTTATTCCAAGCCAACAAGTACTATTACTGAGTGTTTCCTAGGTTTGGAAAAGGTGATGAGGACTTGGCATCGGAATGAATAAGATGAAGAATTTAGATGAAGTCAAACAGATATAGAACCTTTTAATGAAAAGTAGCCTGATATTAAAGCAAGCTGCCAAATTTTATTCAAGAAAGTTATACTCATTTTTTGAATAGGAGTTCTTACATGGACTTGATGGATTGTGCTTGAACATTCTTTGTCGGATTTATCAACGTTTTTTGTAAACAACATAGATAACTCAACTGAGTCACATAATTGGATTGTCACTTTTAATTCATCAGAAGGTACCATACACTATAGTTGTGCAAAGTTTGAAATGATGGGTATATTATATTCTCATTGCATTAGAGTAATGAGATAGTAAGATATTGTTAATATTACCGTTAAATATTTACTTCCAAGATGGTTGGCCACAGCTCGAAAAGATTTATATTCTGGAGGGAAGATCCCATGTACAGGTATCAATGCATGCCAACCTATTAAGGGTTCTAGCAAATTAATGTTCAGAAATTATATTTACAGATTTGTATATAAAATTAGCACAAAAGTATAAGGAAATGAGGAGGCTAAAATGTGTGTGATAGATTTAATGAGTACATTGGCTGCAAAAGTACATTCCATCAATGATGGTAGAAAAAATAAACCAATTTCTAGGGCTGGTAATAAAACTATTAAAGATCCTAAGAAGTGCTTGCCAAAGGGCGTATCAAATGAAAGATTGAAGGATCATTGGAAGAAAAGGAAGACCAAGAAAGTTAAACCCACAAAGAGGGATCAGCCTACAAGCATAAACTTTACAACTGGAGAAACTAGTAGTCAATCGTCTTTCATGTAATTTGGGGAAGGTGCGTGGAAATAAATTTTTAAAATTTGTTAGATATTTCTATTATGATTTTGAAATCCTGATGGTGTATGCCCATCTGACAATTTTGAGATCTTAGTAGTACTCGGTATAACTAGGCATTGCTCAGTATTAGTCTTTTTTAGTACTCGGTACACGTCAATATAAGTCGGTATTGCTCAGTATTTGGTCTATATTAAGCTATACTGATATAATACCAAGCATATTTCACATAATACCGAGCAGTACTGTTCGGTATTACTCGATATTGCTCGATACTATTCGATTCAATAAACAAATTAATAACAACACATAAATTATGTAAAAATAAATTTCACCATTTAATCCAAAATCTATTGAATATTAGTACATAAAATGGCATATGCTAATTCAGCCCTGAATAATGCCATACTAGATTGCTAGTTTTTATGAAGTTCCCATTGAACAGGTTCATGCTGGATCACAGCTTCCATATATTTATAAATAAACATGCCACAGTCGACGTTGCTATCTTTTGTTAGGCGCTTTTTAATTGTCTCGATGGGCCAATTTCTTATATCATCGATAAAAGAGTTCTTTGCATCCTCATATAAATGAGATATCTAAAAAATTTAAATGAATTTAACATACAATATTGTTACTCCTAAAATTAAAAGTCAAATATAGGTAATACTTACAACATCTGGGAGTATTTCCTTATGTGTTGCTTTCGATAATGAATCAAAAATCTCCCACCATTTCTTCCTCAGATTTCTAACTAAAAGTGTCCAATGTTTTTGGTTTATTATAGGTACAAGGATCAAATTGGCACTCATAATATCTGTTTTGCTTATATGTAAAAATAAGCCATATGTTTTTGTCTCTTTTGATATCGTGTCCTGGATGAGATGAAGTAAAAGTGGTTATTACTTACAATAAGTTTTAAACTAATAAATAAAATTAGCAAATGCAAAAAATCAAATAATGTTTACTAACCCAATGGAAACTTGAAATAAAAATAAAAGATTAATAAAGGTCAGGGAAAAGTTTATTCTTCTCGGCTAATAAATGAGCAAACACATCAACGTGATTATTATCAAGCTCTTCTGATAGTAATAACTCGTCCAATTAGCTTCGATAAATAATTATATTATGAAACTCGAAAATAGTATCGCCCCTGCATAATTCAATAAACATTATTTAGAAAATAAGATTTATAAAAAAAAAACACTCGGTACTGCTCAGTATTGCTCGGTATTGTTCGGTATAAGGCCTAAATAAATTAGTAATCGTAATATAAATAGTATTATTGATATAGTACCAAACATATTGCACATAATACCGAGCAGTACAGATCCATTTTCATAAAACCGAGTATATTACACTTAATACCGGTAATGCTCGGTATTGCTCGGTACTGTTCAGTATAAGGCCTAAATAAATTAGTAAACGTAATATAAATAGTATGATTGATATAGTACCGAGCATATTGCACATAATACCGAGCAGTATCGATCAGTTTTCATAGAACCGAGTATATCGCACTTAATACCGGTAATGCTAAGTATTGCTCGGTACTGTTCGGTATAAGGCCTAAATAAATTAGTAAATGTAATATAAATAGTATGATTGATATAGTACCGAGCATATTTCACATAATACCAAGAAGTACCGATCAGTTTTCATAAAATCGAGTATATTACTCTTAATACCGGTAATGCTCGATATTGCTTGGTACTGTTCGGTATAAGGCCTAAATAAATAAGTAAATGTAATATAAATAGTATGATTGATATAGTACCGAGCATATTGCACATAATATCAAACAGTACCGATCAGTTTTCATACAACCAAATATATTTCACTTAGTAATAGTATTGCTCGATACTGTTTGGTATAAGGCATAAATATAACTATTAATAAAAATTAGGATACTCACTGATCCTTAAAATGTTTTAGTTTATTATCAATGAATATCCATTTATCTTCACTTAATAATAATCGCCTGGGGTAGTCTAATACTTCAGGTGCATGACGTAATTTTATTTCTTTTGAATCATCAACCTTATGAACGATCTTAGAAACTTCAGGACCTGCGGTTGATTCAGCTATTGATGCTTCTGTTGGTTTCTCATCTTTCTCACTAATCATAGCAGCAGTATCAGATAAAGGAGCAAGTGCAGAAACAATAGTTGGAATTTGCTCAATTTTTTTGTCCTTGGAGCTCATTTTTACTTTCTTTTTTTTCTTGTCACCAGTGGTTAAAGGTGTTGTTACAAGTTTCCTCTTTCTATCCTTCCTCAGCCGAACTCTTGTAGTAATTCCAATTTGAATGGATGAATCTAATTCCTCATCCACAGGTTTTGGGGCAACATATGGGGCTGAAGGGGTTACTTTTGGTCTATCAAATATAGTTCTGGAAGAAGTAGATTTACCTAGAAATTCAGCGTTGTATGTTTTAAAAGAATCAGGAAACTTATCATTCAAGAACTTCTCTATAACACCATATCTACATTGATTCTCCCCTCTCAGATTAAATACGGCTTGTTCCAAACCTCCAACATGTCTTTTAAGTAACCTATTAGACGTTTCAACCAAGATCAGTTTCTTCTTCAATACATTATTTTTGCTGAAAAGTTTGTATATGGATTGATTTAGGATCTTCTAGTTAGTTTCCTCGATTATTGGAGTTGGTTCAATAGCTGGGCTGGATGGATCAAGTCCAAAGCGGGATGGATTAGGAGCCCAACTTAATGGAATTTCAAAATTGCTTGGCATCTTCTTAGGACTTGGTGGAGTAACTGGAGATGGATCAAGTCTGGCTGGGCTTGGCACCCTAATTGGACTAGGCATCCTTATGGAACTAGGTGGATTAGGTGGAGATGGATCTAGTCCAGTAGGGCTTGGCACCATAACTGGATTTGGTATCGTTATTGGACCGGCTGGAGTTTCTGGACTTGGCACCATTATTGGACTAGCTAGAGTTGGAGTGGGCGACTTAGAAAAAATCTTTACGATTTCGGGTTAAATGATACAATTTCAAGATTTTCTCCAGCTGGATAACTCGTAGGATTATGAAATAAAGTCTTTTCATCATTTGTTATTCCTTATAAGTGGATGAAAATCTGAAATAATATGATATATTGTCAAATGAAATATAAAATTTTATCATATTTTTAAATGAAAACCTGTATTTCTGCTACCTTATCATCCTGAAGGTCTGCAAAAATGTTGTTCACGTCTTTCTCACTATACATAAAATTACTGTCCCACCGAATAAAACGTGAGCGGGATAGTTTATCCTCTACGGCGTGAATGATTGTATGTTCAAGAAACCATATCTGCAAAAAAATAAGATAATTCAAATTTCTATTAGAATTTCAAATTTAACATATACAATCATGACATAACTAAATGTATCCCAGAGTAATGGTTGAACACAAAAATAAATGTATATACTCACAATTACAATCATGAAAAAACCATTGACATATCCCAGTGCGTGTCCTCTTGATTGTTTCATTGCAACTGTATTAAATTCATTAACCAGGAAACCCCTAATGGATTCTGGCCAGTTGTATTTGTTGAACCTTTCAACATTTTCGGCAACTTCTAAGATTGATGTTGGTATACGGAAGTTCACCATTGGATAAAAAATGTTGGATAATAAGTAAAGGATGAATTCTTTTACTAGATCATCCATTGGAGTTGAATTATCCATCTTCTCAATATCATGGCGAATGTCATTAGATGTTTTGCCACTGGATCTAGCAATGCCAACGTCAAATATAATACCTCTATTCGGCATGCCTATGATTAAAGCAACATCATCAGACGTGAAATCTATCCTATAGCCATTAATAATAAAACTCTTAGTCTTCAAATCCCACTTCGATAGCAGCATATATATAAGTGGAACATTCTGAGGGATCGAAGGAACTTTCAGGAACTGAGAAATTTGAAGCTGACGTAGTCATTCAACAAATGAATCTCCAAATTTTCGAACAAGTTGATTACAAACTTCTCTAAAAGTCAAAGTTCGTCATCTGAAATGAATCTTTGGAGTATATCCTTGCACATCAACTAATTAAAAAATAATTTTCAAATCAGATACCGAGTATAAAAGATAATCGGTACCGAGTATTAAATAATACATATAAAAGACAATCAGTATCGAGCATAAAAGAGTTAATAAGACAATCGATACCGAGTATAAAACATAATTTGGATGATATAAGTGAGCTTATACAGAGTAATTATTTTCAATACCGAGCAGTACCGAGTAATACTGAGCAGTATCGAGCAATACCGAGCTTTACCGATCAACATAACTGAGCTTATACGGAGTAATGGTTCTAAATACCAAGTAGTTCTGAGCAATATAAGAGAGCTTATACCGATTCACATCAAACATTTTAAAATGATTTCACTCGGTATTGAATCAATAATATTTTTTTTATTTTTTTTATCTAAGGTTATACCGAGTCTTAACCCCAATACCGAGCTATACTGAGTGATATTAACTGCCAAAACCAAGCAGTACTGAACTGTACCGAGTGGAACTGATCGACATTATGCAATACCAATCTGTACCGAGTAGGACCGACTTGTACCGACCAGAAAACTCAGATTGCTTTTCCATGAAAGATTTAAAGTTCATCAGCTACAGAAGAACTTTCTACGTAAACCCTAACCTTAAACATATTAAAAGAGAAAATTTATTTATTTTAGAAATAAATGAACTCACCTGAGGCATTATTTTTCTGAAGTTATTCAAACTCAAATGCTTGGAACTTGGAACTTGCTTGGAACTTGGAAAAATATGAACAGTTGCCGGCAAGAAAGCTTCGTCTGCAAAAATGATGACTGAAGTGAAAGCCACTGCTCTTAATTTGAAAAATAACCATAATTTTTGGGTCCGCTGGGAATTTTTTGGGTCCGCTGATCGGGCCGTCAAATTCAAAATTCGCACGTGCCATAAACTCAATATAAGTCGGGCCAGGTCCGTGAAAATGGTTAAGCTAGTGGTGCCTGTTTAGGGCTCACAGAAAGTAGAGCTACATCAGGTTACCTGACACAATAAAATTTTCTTCCCAAGGCTTGCAAAGATGTGACAATTTGAGTAAATCTTGTATACATATCAAAAATCAATTCCAAAGGTTTCATATGAAAAAGTTATAGTCGTGCAAAAGAATATTCAATTGAGATCGTTTAACATCATTGGTTCCTTCATAAGTTACACATAATCTATCCCAAATTTCTTTACCAGTTGCACAAGTTGAAACACGCATATAATCTTCAGATTTCAAAGCCTAGAAAAAATAGTTCAAGCATTTTTCATTAAGTTGTGCTAAATCTCTTTCATCAAAAGTACATTTAGTAAAAGGAAATTGAGTTTTAATGCCATTAAGTTTACTAAAATGTGGAGAATAGCCTTCTTTAATAAGCATCCACATGTGATAATCGATAGATTATAATAACTTTGACATGTAAGTTTTCTAAAAATCAAACGAAATATTATCAAATAAAGATGATCGGGTAATATAATACCCTTCAACAGTATTACGATTACCAAAATTAGCTATGGATCAAAATTCAAAAAGCTTTTAAACTTGTTTTTATGAATCCTGCTCTGATATCACTTGAAAGTTTATTAGGGATGTTAAGCCCTTATGAACTAGTCCCGAGGCTAACCAAGAGGGGGATAAATTGGTATTTTAAAAACTTTTTGATTAGCCCACAAACTTAAACCAAAACACAATATACCACAGAAATAATGAGTGCAAAAATTAAATGTGAAAGTAAAAACAAAGATAGAACACACCAGATTTATAGTGGTTCGGTCAAACCTTGACCTACGTCCACTCCTAGGAGGCACCCTCTGAGTATTGCACTAACTTAATATCTCTTCTTTAGCCCCTACAGCGAGGCGGAGAAGCCCTTACAAAATCTCCTTTCCACCAACTCCGATGCGGCAGAGAACTGACTCCTTTTTCTTCCTTCTGAAGCGGGCAGAGAACCCAACTCCTTTTGCTTCCTCCTAAAGCAGGTAGAGAACCTCGATCAGTTGCTGAATAAGACCTCCCTTAAACCTCCAAAAATGAGTAATGAGAATAGGAGAAGATGCCTTGGAACCTTGCTTGGAGCAACCCTTGTGAAACCCCTCACAAGCTCCCCCTCACAAGTTCCTCCCTCTCTCTCCCTCTCCTCTAGGCTCTCCCAGATCATAACAGCAATAAAGGATCTTTTTTCTTGAGAAAACACAAGTCCTTTAAATAGATTTTCAAGAATCAACTTTATCATCCAAGATGATATTTATATCATCTTATATGATTGGTACAAATTAAGCTCAACCAGCCCGGATGACTTGGGACGATTAGACAATTTTTTGTTCATATCGTCCAAGATGATAATATATCATCCTGTACGATTAGTACAAATCAGGGAATATCATCTTGAACATCGCTCTGGATGGGAGTTTAGATGAAAACAAAATGACTTGATCGTCTAGGCCGATCTCGCGATCGTCCTGGTCGATTAGTTCAAATATTAGCAAAATCATCCAGAACATCACTCTGAATAGATGGTGTACGATAGTTATCATTCATGAGCAATCAAGGTTTTTGATCTAATCATCTTGGCCGATCATACGATCGTCTACGGTGATATGATCGTATCAATCAACCTTAATTACTTTCCTTAATCATCAGATCAAATTTAGGCATAATTAAACCCTATCATCTAGGATAATGTCCTGGACGATAATTAAAATTAAAACTTCCTAAATAGATCTGGCGGTAGATTCTTTCTAATTTGAGGATATTGTCCTAGCTGATATAAACATCATCCAGGATGATCAGCTTAATGACGGCTACTTTAACCAGGATGCCCTAGTTAGGGTTTCTATTTTTAATAGATCGTCCAGAATAATTTTCAGATCATCCCGGACGATGTTAGCAAAACTAAAAAACTTAAGTCAGATAGAAAAAATTCACTCAAGTGTGTGTGTACATGGTTACTTAGCATCAGACTCCACAAAGATCACAAAGATCACAATTGACTCAAAAAAGGGAAAAAATACATTACAAACTGACTCAGACCTAGTCTACCCAATCTTGAGCTAGTTCAAATTGCAGTCTTGATCATGTGGACCTAAAATATTAGTACGCAAGTCAGTCGTAGTAAAACAAAAGTGTTTGCAATAATCAAAATTCTCTTTCTAAAAATCAGATACGCAACAATGTCTAAAAGAAATGGGTAGAAATCACTAAGGAAGATCTAGGAACTTTTTTGTGCCTAAGAACTCAAGGGACTAGAGCACACAGTATGACCTCTAAATATGACTATGATTGGTCTGAAATAAACAAAACTCTTAGAGGGGTTACTCAAGTTGGTCACTTGGCTAGAGTCTGCACTTTAAGTTATAATGCTAGGATCATCCAGCATGTTTTAAGAACCTTAATCATTCCTAAAGCTGGTGATCGCATAAATATGACTCCTCTTCTGTCCATTATAACCTATTTGATTATGATTGGACAACTAATTAATGAAGCCTAACTTATTCTAGATTACATTCATAACCTTTCTTAGATTAGGTTTCCTTCTCATAGGAGGAAGAAAAATATTGCTTTAGGACACTTGGTGACCTATATCTTAGAAAAGAAATACAATATTATTCATCCTAAAATTCCTACTGAAATGCCAATATAATTCACTGGTGCCTCTTTTTAGTCTATTTTTTGGAGGAATGAGCGTTCTAGTGAGGATACTGAGATACCTAATCAGAACTACTTCCAGGATATGGTCCAGTAATTTGATCAGGTGGAGAGTCATTTTGATCAACATTTTGATCAAAATAACACTCATTTAAATCAGCAGGATGCACAGTACTAATAATACATGTGGTGGATCCAAGGTCAGTTTGACTCGATGAACATAAATATAGCTATAATGAATAGTTACTTCTCAGTCTTCAACCAGCCTCCTCCAGATCAGGGACCTTCACAGTTTTAGTTGTATTTCTTTGTAGTTGTTGTTGACAATTCTTTCCATATATAACGATTTCAATATTTATGTCTTTCTGTTATACTTATCTTTGTTTAGATTTGTGTTGATGTTATGCTATTTTTATGTTAAGATATTTTATATCAATTACCTTAATGTATCCAATATTTGTTTGATATCAATAAAAAATATCTTATTTTTATTAGTTGTTTTTATTTCTTATTTGAAATTTGAGTTTTCCTATATGATAATCTTATTTTAATTGATCTAAAAGTGTTATAAATTAACTTGCATTACAAAATTAATTTCATTATGAAATATAAATTTTCAAAAAATTTAAGTTAACTTGTAACTTGATCAAGTTAAAGATATCAATATCATGTTCATTTTAGACAAACATAATTTTAATATTATTATTGCAATTTTGATATCTTATTATTTTTTATTTCTCTTTTCAATATAATTATCTTTGAATTGGATAAATTTGATTTTTTATTATTGATTTTAAAAATATTAATTAAAAATTTTATATCAAAAGGAAATGTATAATGTGTATAAAAATTGAAAGAATATGCAATGGTTCGTAAAATGAAAAAGAATCATAAAATTAGCCCAAATATAAAAAGATGCACAAAGTGTGCCACAAATATTTGAAAAGATGTGTAATGCAGCCAATTGAATATATTTTTCCTTTATGATTTAATTTTTTTTAAAATCAATCTAATTTTCAATTATTTTTTGTTTTGAAAATTGAAATTAACTAATCATCATTTCTTCACTTTGGTAATAATTCTCATTATCTAATTGTCTAGAATACTTCATGACCTTGATCAATTTTTTTTTTTTCTTATCTAAGTTATGCTTTAATTTAAATCTTTTGAATCCTTCTTTTTTATCTAATGGTAATTAAATTTTTTATTACAATTATATTTCAATCTCTTTTAAGATCAATTATTAAGGTTTCCCATATGACTTTTTTTTATTTCAACCTTCTTTTTCCCTTTTTATTATTGTCAAAAGGGGGAGTAATATTGTTCTGTGTTGTATTATTTTTGTGATTTCTTGTGTTTGTATTTTTGTTTTTTGTGTTTATTATTTTTATGTTTCTTGTGTTTGTGTTTTGTTTTTGTGCTTATTATTTTTGTGTTTCTTGTGTTTGTGTTTAAAGAAAAAATTATGTGTGATCTTTATGGAATTTCCCTATATTCACTTTTTTATTCTTTTACGGGGAGCTAAGGAGAAATTTAGGGTATATATCTTAATTCAAATAATAATTATTTTGTCATTATAAAAAAGGGGGAGATTGTTGGCTTAGTTGTAACTTAGTTTCTTTATTGTTAATATTCTTACAACATGTATATTTTTTATGATTTGAAAATAATATTTTTTTTATTATAATTTATCCTAACATTTTTTGAAAGTATTGTTTTGTTATTTGTGTGGACTAATATTTCAGGGAAATCTTACTCCAAAAGGTTGAAGACTTCAAATATGATTAGTTTAGGGTTTATTTTAAATGAAGTCTGTATTTTTAATTTTATTGAGTTTGAGAGAGTGTGATTGTAATCGAGTAACTGTACACACATACATTGGGCGAGTGTTTAAAATTGTAATTTTTTAAACTAATCGTATTGTACAAACTCATTTCATATGGGACGATATGTTCAGTTATTTTCCCTTTGAGTAAATAAACAAACTACATGTAAAAAAAATTTTAAGTGCGGATCGTATTGTATGAATCTTTCTTCATACGTACGCCATCCAGAGTATGAATTGGATGGGTCCCTTTTTGTCCATACAAACTTGATAATTTTCTGAATGGAACGTACCGTATGATGTCGTCATGGTATGTACACCATCATAGTACAAAGTGGACGGGTCCTTTTTAATCCAGACAAACTCTAAATTTTGTGAACTAATTGTATCGTATGATGTTGTCATCGTACGTACGCCATCGAGAGTACAAAAATGTGGGGTCTTTCTTTATCTTGATGAAGATGAAAAATTTTTTAACTGTTCGTACAGTATGAACAGGATTTGTACTAGATGATCATTGTGTATGAAGTCATTTCATATAGATTCACAAAAGGTTCGTACACAATAGTTTTTAAACTATTCGTATGTAAGAACATACGATCGTACACGCACAAAATTAAAAATTTTAATATTCTTGACTATTTTTGTGTCTTTTTATATAAAAGGTCCTTTAAAACTTATGTAAAAAGAGTCATTTTTCATGAATTTTTAAGAGCAAGTAAAAGAGAGACTATGGGAGAGTGTTTGAGAGAGATTTCATGCAAGTGGAGTGTGAAGAGTTCATAATGTTACTCAAAGATAAGGTTCTCTTTGGATTTTTGGTAATCACTCTTCCTTTTTTCTGTCTAGTTGCTCATGAGAAGATCTTTGAAGAAGATCTGGTACTCTGCCGACACTTGGAAGGTGTGAAAGGATGATAATTCTCTGTCAAGACTTGGAGGGTATGAACAGACGACGGTTCTCTACCGACACTTGGATGGTGTGAACAGATGATGATACTCTGCTGACACTTAGAGAGTGTGAACAGACGATGGTTCTTTGCCGACACTTGGAGAGTGTGAAAGGATGACGGTTCTCTGTCGCATTAGGAATTGGTGGAAGAGATAATTTGTAAAGGCTTCTCCGCCTTACTGTGGGGGAAAAAGGAGAGACACTTTCGTAATAGTGCAATACCTAAAGAGGGAGTCTTTAGGGAGTAGATGTAGGTTGTATTTGACCGAACCACTATAAATATTTATGTCTTTTATTTTCCACAATTTATTTTCTGTAATTTTATTGTTGTGGTTGAAAAGCTTTTTCAAAACGATAATCATTTTTAGAAATTAATCAAATTGGTTTTCTAACAAAAATCTAAGAGAATATTTTAAATTATCAATTCACCCCCACCCCCCTCTCGGTTAGCCCAATAGCTTCGGTTTAACAACCTATATGAAATCAACAAATCCCATGAGGAATTAAACTATCCTATGATTTCCCTAGTATTGTCTATGTGAACCACAAGATTTATCTTATTAATCTGAATGAAAAAGTGCTTTTAAAAGTTTTCACTACAAGTATTAAATTAAAAGTTTAATAAATAAAAGTGTTATAAACCTATGATAGTAAGGAAATGCATGTCAGCTTAAGTTTTACTCCTCTAATGTATTTTGTGAATAAGAAAAAAAACACACTTAGATCTACATCAAGCTTATAAATGTTTCAAGTAAAGTTTTCACTACACTACCTTTATGTTACAAATTTGGGCCCATGATAGTAATTTTGATGATAACAAATATTACTATTTAATTTACTACTACTATTATTGCATATCTATTTTATTTCCTCTACTTACTAACTTTTCAGGTCCACAAGTTTAACCGCAATGCAAATCAACGCAAGATTGGGTAGACTAGGTTGAGTCTATTTGTAATTTCATTCTCAATATACCTTTTACCTTTCTTGAGTCAAGTCAAGTATCTGGTGGATCCCAAACTAAGTAAACTTGCACACACAGATTTCGGAGGAGTGATTTAGTGAGTTAGAGTTTTTTTTTTTTTTTTTGAACTAATCATACATTATGATTTCAATCGTACTAGACGATTAGTTAAAAATTAAAGCCCTAATTAGGGCATCCCTAATAATTAAGCTTGCTTAACTAATTATACTGGATAATTTGATATCATATAGAATAATAAGTTTAGATTATGAAAAATAGCCACAAATCATAATTTAGATAATATTTTAATTTTTAAATTTTTGTTCAAATCGTATAGGATGATATGAATCATCTTGGATGATTGATGATAATCCTAACTAAATTTATCTTGTGATAAGGAGACTAATTATGATTTGATTGAGCAATCAAATCATACAGGATGACCTACTCAGATTATATAGAATGATCTATTATATTTCATAGGATGATCCCTTCTCGTCCAAGACAAAAACCATAATTTTCCTTCTAATCATCTAGGAGATTATACTAGATGTCCTGAGAGAGGGTTGTGGGATGATATGTAGATTGCCACCCATCATACCATCTCGTATTGGACGATCAATATATTATCTTGAACTAATCATCTCGGATGATTATAGGATCGTACTAGATAATATGTACAAATACTTGAACTAATCGTACATGGTAAAGGTGATCATCCTGGTTGAAAGGGTTATTTTTTACTAATCGCACAAGATGATATATTAATCGTATAAGAAAAATTTTGTAGGTAAGTTAAAATTTAGGGCTTCTTTTGAGGCTCTCTATTTAAGCTCTCTCCATTATCAATTCAGACAATATTTTACTATAAAGGAGATCTGAAAGAGAATATAGAGAAGTAAGATATAGAGATTGGGAGAGAGAGAGAGAGAGAGAGAGAGAGAGAGAGAGAGAGAGAGAGAGAGAGATCCTTATGAGGGAGTTAAGAGGGATTTATAAAGGTTTCTCCAAGTAAGGTGTTCATCATCTTCTTCAAGTTACTTATCTGATTCCTTAGTGGCTCTAGGGAGATCTTCATCAATATTAGGTCAAGGTTCTCTGCCTACTCTTGGAGGGAGTAAAAGGATTCCCAGGTTTTCTTCCTTCACCAGGTTGGTGAAAAAGGATTTCCAGGTTCTCTGCCTACTCGAAGAGGGAGTAAAAGGATTAAAGATTCTCTGCCTCATCGGGTTAGTTGAAAGATTTTATAAGAGCTTCTCCACCCTATTGTGGGAACAAAAGGAGAGTCACTTCTGTTTGTACAATAGTTAGAGGAGTCTCCAAGGAGTGGACATAGGTCAGGTTAACCAAACCACTATAAATTTTGGTGTGTTCTTTCTATTTGCATTTTCATATTTAAATTTCCATATTATTCTATGATTTATTCTATGATCAAAATCTCTAATCTTTGTTATTGTTAAACTAGTTTTTTCTTCCACATAAATCATTTGTTTTGAAATATTAAGAAAGGTTTTGTTTTTCATTAAGAAATTTTTAAATAACCAATTCACGCCCCCTCCCCCCTCCCTCTCCTCGGTTAGCCTCGAGACTAGTTCTTCATGATTTAACAATCTTCACAAACTTTCAAGTTGTATCAAAGGGGATTCATAAGATCAAGTTTTAAAAAACTTTTGAATTAAGATAATGGCTACCTTTGGAAATATAAACATCGTGGAAGGATATTCAATTACTAAACCACCTCTTTTTGATAATATTCTATTTAATATTTGGAAAACTTGCATGTCCACCTTTTTATAATCAATTAATTATCTTATATGGATGCTAGTTAATAATGATTATTTTGTACTCTTTAGAATAGTAAATGGTGTTAAAACTGAAATTTTTTTTCAGAATGGACTACTGATGATAAAGATTTAACACAATTAAATACAAAATATCTGAACTATTTTTTCTCTACCATAAAATTTGAAGATTATATGTGTGTTTCCACTTGTACAACAAGTAAAGAGATTTGGTATAAACTGTGCATTACTTATGAAGGAACAAAGGAAGTTAAATAATCTAGGCTAAATATTTACTTCATGATTATGAATTGTTCCACATAATGCCTAGCGAATCTATTTCTGAAATGTATACTAGGTTTACATAGATTGTTATATCCCTACATTCCTTAGGAAGAGAACTCCAAATTATGAAAACGTTAACAAGATTTTGAGATGTTTACCTTCTTCCTTTGATACAAAATTTTTTCCATTATTGAATCTAAGGATCTAAATGTTTATTCAATTGATAATTAACTTGGATCACTCTTTGCTTATAAGCAAGGACTGAATGAAAGGAAGCTTGATGTATATGAGAAGAAAAAGGAAAAAATTGTAGCCTTAAAGGCTAATGATTCTAGCACTCATTCTTTTGGTTCTAAAAATAATGACATTGCTTTAATAACTAGGCAAAGTAAGAGCTTCTTAAGGAAAAAGTAAAAGTATCATCAGAAATGGAATAAAGGTAACAATAATAAAATTTTAAATTTTTTTTAAATTATTTGTTTTGAATGCAAGAAACCAGGGCATCTAAAGTCTGATTTCCTAACTCTTAAAGCTCACCCAAGCAAGGAGAATGGTGAATAAAAATCGAAGTTCAAAAAGGGAAAGCAAAGAACCCAAAAGGCTTTTTGGGTGGACTTAGTATTAGAATCCTTTAAAACTAAAGCAGAAGAAGAGGTAACAAATCTATGCTTAATGGCTGATGATCATCTTGATCACTCTGATCAAGAAGATGTATGTGAGCTTACCTATGACCAATTACTTGAAGTTTCTAAAAAAAATCATTATTCCTATAGGAAGCTCAAGAAATTAGATGCTAGCCTCAAAATTAATTTTTTAAATTTGTAGAAAGACCATGAAATCCTAAGAAAAGATTATTCCACTCTGGATAGCAATCACATGGATTTGTTAGATGAATTTGACTATTTAAACAAAAAGCATCTTGATTTAACTAAAGAGCATGATTCCTTGAAAATATTACATGTTAAATTAGAAAATGCATATAAGAACTTAAATACTCTTGCATCTAATTTAGATGGTGGGGAGCATGTATTGAAAGTTGAAATTTCAAATCTTAAAAATACAAACCAATTTTTACAAATCAAAATAAATGCTTTCAAGGAAAATAAAAGACCACCTTTATTGAAGAGTTTTATAATCCATCACCTCAGCATATAACATTCAAACCTAGAAAGATGCACTATAACCCAAATAGATTAGTAAATCATTTTCCTTGTCTTAGAAATTTTCTTTTGGTATTCTAGGACATATCTCCCATACTTGCACTCTTCACCATAGAACATATTTGAAATGGAGACCAAAACTTTAAAATTCACATCATAGCATGCATACATTCATTCTTATTTCCATGCGATGGGACCCAAACTTATTTGGGTTCCTAAATCTAACATCTGATGATTGTAGGCATTCTCTCACAAAAAGCCTTGTCAAAGCATGTGGTATATAGGCAGCAGATGTTCAAGACACATGACTGGAGATGCAAATAAATTCATGTCACTAGAGGCTAGGGAGGGAGGCAAGGTAACACTTAGAGATAACACCACCAGAAGAGTGGTTGGATCAGGTATAATTGGAAATTTTCATTATTAAAAATTTTTTGCTGGTAGATGGCTTAAAACATAACTTTGTGATAAAAGTTTTAGCATTAAAATTTTGTCTACATTATTAGCTTAAATGGAAACACCGTGCTGCATGGAAAAAGAATTAATAATATTTACATGCTTGATTTAAACAGTGTTGAACCTGCTGTTTCTTTTTACCTAAAAATTGTTACTGATGAATCTTGATTATGGCATAGGAGATTGTGTCATGCAAGAATGAAAAAACTTAGAAAAATCACCCAAATGAACTTAGTGAGAGGAATTCCCAAACTAGAGTTCATAAAGGACCACCTGTGTAAAACCTAACAATTAAGGAAACAAGTCAAATCCTCTGTCCACTCAATCAAATACATAAACAAAAGTAAACCCTTAGGAGTCTTACACATGGATCTCTTTGGACGTGTCAGCACTACAAGTTTAAGAGGGAAAGTTTTTGGTATGTGATTTTTGATGATTATTCAAGGTTTATTTGGGTTAGATTTTTATCTCATAAAAGTGAATCTTTCAAAGAGTATAATTCTTTTTTCACCTGGATTTAGAGGAAGATTGGTTGTGAAATTATAACCATTCATAGTGACTATGGTAGAGAATTTAAAAATAAAAATTTTGAATCTTTCTATAAAGGAATAAGGGATAGACCATAACTTTTCAGTTCCTAGAACCCCTCGGTAGAATGACATAGTTGAATAGAAGAATAGGACCCTAGTATAAATTTTTAGAATCATGTTAGTTCAATACTCACTTCCTAAATACTTTTATGCAAAAGCTGTCAATACAGCCTGTTATATTCGAAATAGGGTGAATATTAGATCTAAGCTAAACAAGACACTCAATGAAATCATGAAGGTTGGGACACCCAACCTCTCTCACCTTCATGTCTTTGGATGTAAAGTGTTTATTCTGAATAATGGGAAATCTGTACTAGGAAAATTTGACCCCGAATTTGATGGAGTGTTTCTAGGTTACTCAAATGTTGGGAAATCATATAGAGTTTTCAATAAAAGAGCTATGGTAATTAAGGAGAACACACTCATGTTGTATTTGATGAATTTAATAATTCTGGTGGGTCTAGCATAGAAGAAAAAGAGGTTGTTGAAGTCACCCAATGATTAGAATTAGTAAATCTAGAGGAAATGGTAGAACCTGAAAATACTTTGCCTAGAGAATGGAGATATTTTTTTATTCATCCTAAAGAACTGATCTTATAAGACCCATCTGAAGGTTTTAGAACTAGGTATAGATTTAGAAAAGAATTAAACCACTTTTCCTTCATTTTAATGAATGAATCCACCAACATAAATCAAGCCCTATTTGATGAATTTTGGATCCTAGCCATGTGAGAAGAGTTAAATTAATTTATAAAAATAATGTTTGAGAGCTAGTTGAAAGACCTGAGGACTAGAGTGTGGTTAGAACTAAATAAATTTTCAAAAATAAAATGAATAATTTTGGTGTAGTGGTAAGGAATAAGATAAGATTGGTGGCTAAGGGGTATAATCAAATAAAAGGGATTGACTTTGAAGAGACCTTTGTGCATGTAGCTAATTGGAAGCCATTAGGGTACTATTTATTTTAAGGGATTCAAACTGTATCAAATGTATGTTAAAAGTGCCTTTCTGAATGGGGTAATAAAAGAAGATGTGTATGTTGAAAAAACCCGAGGCTTTGAAAATTCACAATTTCCTAATCATGTGTTTAAATTAAAAAACTATTATATGGACTAAAATAAGCACCCATGGCATGATATTAAAGGCTAAGCATATTCTTACTAGAAAGAACCTTTCTTAAGGGGAGCATAGACACCACCCTATTTTTGAAAAAGGAATGAGATGAATTACTTATTATCCAAATTTATGTTAATGATATATTTTTTGGATCTTCTGATAAAAATTTATGTGATAAATTTTCAAAAATAATGAGTAAGGAATTTAAGGTGAGTATAATGGGAGAACTAACCAACTTTCATGGATTTAGCATAAGGTAGAAGAATGACGAAAATTTCCTTAGTCAATTAAAATACATTAAGGATGTCCTTAAAAAATATAAAATGGATAAAGCCACATCAATCAACACTCCCATAACTTTTATTGTTCAATTAGATAAGGATTCAAATGTAAAATCTGTTAATCAATATAAATATAAATAAATAATTAGATTACTTCTTTACTTGACTGCTTGTAGACCTGATATTATGTTTAGTATTTTTCTCTATGCTAAAATTTAGGCTGATCCAAAAGAGTCCAAATTGATTGTTATTAAGAGAATTCTTAAGTATCTCTTAGGGACACCTAACTTAGGAATCTAATATCCTATGTATAGAACCTCCTATGAAATTATTAGGTATTTTGATTCAGATTTTATGGGATGTCGAGTAGATAGGAAAAACACTTATGGTATATGTCAATTAATAGTATAATCCTTAATCTCTTGGTCTAGTAAAAAATAGAACTCAGTTGCCATGTTTACTGCTGAAGTTGAATACATAGCCTTAAGAAGTTATGTGGCCCAAGTCCTCTAGTTAAAGCAATAAAATTAGGATTTTGGATTATATGTGGGCACAATTCCAATTCTATGTCATAACACTAGCGCCATCTATATTTCAAAGAACCCAATTTAATACTCCAAGGCCAAACACATTGGCATATGGCACCATTTCATTAGGGACCATATTACTAAAGGAGATATGGAGCTACACCATGTAGCCACTAAAAACTAAATTGCTGATATCTTTACAAAAGCACTAGCCTTTGAAACATTCAGCATCTTAAAAAAAAAAAAGATTATGTGTAATAGATATTAATGCTTGAAATTATTGTTTTCTATTTTTGATGTTATATTTTTGTTTTATTTGTATGTTTGTTTATTTTTATATGTTTATGTTTTGTGTTCTTAAAGTTTTATGATTTTTCCTTTAATGTTTTTAAATAATAATAATAATAATCAGATCAATGCTCATTCCTGATTTTAAAGTGTAAAATGGCATTTTTTTTTCCTTTCTTTCAGCTTTATAAACTAGTAAGCAGTGTTTGACTTCTCTAAATCTATTAATGGAAGAAAATTTGATGAATGTCGCTCTTTCTCTAACTCCTTTAGTGGTGTGTTTTTCTTTTTGAAGCAAAATCTATTTCAAATTAAAAGTTGGACTTTAAAATTGAGATTTATTTTATCTTCCTATAGTAATCTATCTTATATGAATGATGCTCAAAGTCATTGAATCATTTTTTAAGTTTTCATAATCAAGTTATTACATCTATATTATGGATATGATTCAATTTTGTAGTTTATTTTTTCTTATATTAGAGAGTGAGTTCTTCTTCTCTTATATATGAAAGATAATCTTACAACTAAGAGTCTTTAAAGATTTTGAAAGGAAGCTAGCTAGTAAAAATCACAAGAGGAACAAAATGAGCCCAAATAAAAATTAAAAAGATGCACAATGATTGCCAAACAATTGCAAGATACACCAAAGTTTATCAAAAATTAAAAGATACATAAAGTTAGCTAGATAACTAAAAAAGAGGAACAAAATGAGCCCACAAAAAATAAGCTTCATTCTCTTTCAAATCTTTAAATCTTTGAAGAATCTATGTGCCACTTGATATTTTCAAACACATGAATTTTAAAAATCATGGTTTTTGATCAATTACTTTGCAATGTCATTCTATTAGATATTTTTCTAAAGAGAAGTTTGAAAAGATCACTCTTATCTTTTTTTTTCTTTTTTGAATTAGATTTTTGTTTAAAAAGTTTTTAACATGTAAGGATTTCGAGCTAGGGTTCACAAGATCAGTTTTCTAACCTTTCTTGATTACAGCATTGTTAATTCATTTCTTATTGATTTTCAATCTATACTCAAAAGGGAAATTTATCATTTATTAGAGTTGATTGATTAAAAAAAATGTGTTCTTTGATTTTGATTCATGATTAGTTTTTATTTAGTTTTTTATGTTATTTTTTATTTTGTTTATTTTTAGTTTTGAAATTCTCCTGACCATCACATTCCATGTCCTAAGTTTATTTTATTTTGCTCACATAGTCCAACACGATCCACACATCCTATATAATCTGAATAAAAGTATACCTCTCCGATCATAACACATCCACTACTTTGAACCATTTATTAGCTATTGTATTAGATGATTATCATTTCATTCTATATGATCCATGTGGAAGAAATGATTGGATGATTTAAATGTTATTAGGTCGATCCATTATTACACATTATCCTGGATGATACATGTATTTGTCCTGTACTGTCCAATTATTCAGCAGTCGTATATGCGAACTCCTCGGGACGATCGCTCTATATCTAATCATCCTATACAATATCTGATCATCCTAGATGATAAGATCAACTTTTTATCGGTCATTTGGATGAAATTATTGCACCTGATCATCCTAGATGATCTCACAATCATCCTGGATAATTTCCCTATATTTATATAAATAGCTTTATTCCAGGGTCTTCTTTACTCCAATTCTCCAATACTTCTTCTTTCGCCTTTAAAATCTGATCTTTTATAATGGCTAGTGGTAAAAGATCTCATGTGCTCATAGGCAGCTCTTCCTGGAGTGCTGTTGATTTCTGGTTTATTAAAGTGGCTGATAAAGTTGCTTGCACCCACTAAAAATCTGTTAGGATTAACCCCTCAAAAGTTATCAATCAGGAGGTTTTGACCTATCAAGTACTAGACTTATTTGCTCGCACCACTCTTAGCTTTATTCTTTTACTTGCTTTTCCATTCCATTTTGTACTGCTTTTTGAATTCTTCACCAATCTTAGCATAAATTCTGACTTTACTGCACTCCAATCATATGTTAATAGATGCCCTGTATAAATCACCTATCAAGATTTCTATGAATTTCTTCACATATTCACTACTAGAGGCAAAATTTTTATTTTGGCTTCAGATCCTTATTTTAATTAGGATCCTACTAATACCCTTCTCAGATAAATAAATGCACCTAATCATGACTCTACAACTAGTACCTTGGTGAAAGATACTTGAACCATCCAGCATATTCTTAGAACCTCCATTATTCCTAAAGCTAGGGATCATATTCATATTACTACATAAAGGATCATCAAGATTTTAATGTCATTCACCTTCTAATCAGCTATATTAAACATTTAACCAAATTAGGGATCCCGGTCATAAAAGAAAGCCAAATCTAACCTTAGAATATATTATTATTTGTCCTTGAATCCAAATATTATTTGATGACTATGGCACCCCAAGAGGGGGAGGGGATTGGGGTTTTAAATTTTTTATTAAAATAAGAAAATTAAAATGATTTTAAAGTTTTTATGAAAAGAATAAGAAATCACATAATTTTTATGAAAAAGACAAAGAAAAATAGATGTAAGAAATGAAAATAAGATGCATAATATTTTTATGTGGTTCGGCCCGAATTCTAATCTGACCACGCTATCCAACTCTTAGTCTAGAATTCACTAATCCCAAGTTTGCTTTTCAAACCTCACTTCTTTAAACAAAAGAAGTTCTTTACAACCTAAGTACTCCCCTACACGGACGAGTACAACCCAATCTAATTATAATTAAAACTTCACTAAGCCAAATGGCTTAGATCAAGAAAATGAAAAATATTAATGTAAATAATACAAGCTCACATTCTCTTGCAATAAAATATCCACAATATTTGATCTTATCATATAAATTAATTTTAATCACCTCGCTACTTGCAAATGAAATATTAAATTTGGTTACTTTAAGATAGATTTATATTTTGTTTAAAATAAGAATAATATTTTAAATAAAAATATATTCTTATTGATTAAAACTTTAACTTTTTAAATCAAATAAAATGAATTAGATTATAGATGTAAATCTATGCCACCTTAAAGAAAATAAAAATACTTTCTTTGCTAAACTTTATGGATTTAAAAGATGTAATATAAAAAACTTTAATATAAAATTTCCAAGAAGTATTTCATCAAAAAATAAATAATTTTAAGAAAGAAATATATGGTGAAAGCTAATAGAATAGCAACTAAAGATTTAGTGAAGGAAAGCAAACTAAAGAACTCTAAAAGATGTTACTCGGTTTTGTGTATTGAATCTCTCCAACCAAGAATTCGATCTCGCAAATGAAAAAAGCTCTTGGAATAAAAATTAAAGTTCCTTCTCTCAAGATTTAGCATTTAAAGAAGAAATGAACAATTGAAAAATTGTTAGATATTTCCATTTTGAGCAGCCCTTACATGAAGAAGAAGAGATGTATTTTAAGGGAAAGGGTAATAAAAGTCAAATTTGTATAAAACTATTAAACTAATATTAATTTATCAACTAATAATATTATATTTGATCAAAATTTTATTTATATTAAATATATATGAGATTCAAACTGTTATAAAATCGGAAAGTCAAAAAGTCTTCATATACATCCAAAATAGGGCAAAAAAGGCTACCAGTGAATTATATTTAAATTAGATAATATTTTGAAATTCATTATAAATTTAAATGAGATCCAAATGAGTCATATAACCTAGCAAAGAATTCAGTCACTTTATCCACTACAGAATCCAAACAATCTAATGCAAGAACAAGTAGACTAGGTTTCTATAAAAATAATACTATATTCAGTAAAATAAAAAACTCACACACATTTTTAAATATTGAAAGATATATTGAATATTAATATAATAATATGATGCAATTTATATAAAATTAATCATACATAAATAAATTAATATAAAACAAGTTAATTTAAAAATAATAAATAATAAAAGTTTTACCATATAAATTACCTTTAACTCCCTAATTATATAACTTTCCATATTTAATAATAATTATATAATCAATGAAGCTTATAAATTTTATTTAATAAAGAAATCTTATAAAATTCTATATCAAGAGTAATATATAATTTGAGATTGTGAGCAAATCAAATCATACAAGTAAATATTAATGGACCACTAACATACTCCTACGATAATATAAAGTCCTTCAAGTTGTCCATCTTGGTCCATCTTCATCTCAACATTTCATTGAACTTGAGTTATGCAATATAAATCCCATAAGTAATTATTACGCACATCATTACACCTGAAATACTTAGCACATAAATTAGAACATCCAAGCATATGATTATTATCAACAAAATCTGTAAAATAGGTCATGAGATAGATAATATTAATAATCTCCCCCTTTTTATATGATGACAAACTTATGTTGGGTATAATTATAACAAAGATGCAAATTGACCTTTCATCATAACTTTTAAGCATTAAAATATATATATGATAATTGATAAATATTTTTGAGTGAGAAATATTTTTGAATGATAATTTGTTAAACAAAATAATTCTCCTCCTAAATATATGCATGTAAAATAAACTATGACCAACTTATATAGTTCTTCTCCCCCTTTGGCAACATCAAAAAGAATAATAAAAATATAAAAAAAAAATTAAATGTTAGGATCAACATCCCAAGCATACGTCTTAACATGCAAAATCTCTCTTCAACTAAAGGTTTTGTAAAGATATCAACTATTTTAGAATCTGTGTTTACAAAATATATATTCACATCACCTTTATTAACATGATCTCTAATAAAATGATATATAATTGTTATATGTTTTGTTCAAGAATGTTGTATAGGATTTTTTTTAATCTTATAGCACTTGTATTATCACATTTAATTGGAATATTTTTAAGGTTAATTCCAAAATCTTCTATTAGTTTCTTTAGCCATAAAACTTGAGAAACACAACTACCTGCGGCTATGTACTCTGCTTCAGTTGTGGATAAAGTGACTGAATTTTTTTTTCTAGAAGCCCAAAAAATAAGCAACGATCTTAAAAATTGATAGGTTCCATATATACTTTTTCTATCAACCTTACAACCAGCACAGTCTGCATCAGAATATGCAACTAAACTATATGATAATAAATTTTTAGGATACCATAAGCCTAAATTATGAATTCCAATCAAATAGTGAAATATTTTTTTAACTACTATTAAGTGTCATTCCTTAGGATTAGCTTAAAATCTTGCACATAAACATACTGCAAACATAATATTAGGCTAACTAATAGTAAGATACAAAAGTGAACCTACATACTACTATAAAGTTTTTGATCTATTGGTTTTTCTGATTCTTCTAAATCAAGTCTAGTTTATGGGCTTATAGGAGTTTTACTCAATTTGAATCTCTTCATATCAAACTTTTCTAATAATTCATTTATGTATTTGGTTTGACATATGAATGTGCCAAACTCTAGTTATTTTACTTGAAGTCTTAAGAAAAAGGTGAGTTTTCCCATCATACTCATTTCAAATTTTGTTGACATTAATGAGGAAAACTCATAACATAAACTTTCATTTGTACTTCCAAATAATATATCATCAGCATAAATATGTATAATGATTAAATCATCTCTAATATTTAAAAAAAAAAAAAAGAATTGTATCTACCTTACCTTTTCTAAAATTATGTTCAATAAAAAAGTTACTTAACCTATCATACCAAGTACATAGAGCTTATTTTAAACCAAATAAACCTTCTTTAATTGATATATATGATTAAAAATTTAATTCTTTCAAAACCTGGTGGTTGTTCTACAAAAATATCTTGATCAATATACCCAATCAAAAATGCACTTTTGACATCCATTTGAAAAGGTTTAAAGTCCTTAAAACAAGCAAAAGCAAGGAGTAATCTAATGGCTTCTAGTCTTGCTACAAGTGCAAAAGATTCTTCAAAGTCTATTCCTTCTATTTTTGTGTACCATTGTGCAACTAATCTAGCTTTATTTTTAATAATACTTTCTGAGTCATCTACCTTATTTTTATAAACCCATTTCATTCCAAATGCAAAAGAGATGAGTAGAGCTCTCTCTTCAGCGTGGTAATCTAATGGCTTCTAGTCTTGCTACAAGTGCAAAAGATTCTTCAAAGTCTATTCCTTCTATTTTTGTGTACCATTGTGCAACTAATCTAGCTTTATTTTTAATAATACTTTCTGAGTCATCTACCTTATTTTTATAAACCCATTTCATTCCAATTATATTTTGATCATCTTGTCTTGTAACTAACTCCCAAACATCATTTCTTATAAATTGGTTAAGTTCCTCTTCCATAGTAATTATCTAAAAATTATCTTGTAAAGCTTCATCTATATTTTTAGATCCAACTTCTGATAGAAATGCAGAATATTCTACCTCATCCTTAAGGTTTCTCCTAGTCTTAACACCTTGAGAAGGATCACCAATTATTAACTCTTTTGGATGATTTCTATTATATCTCTATTCTTTAGGCATGAATCATCCTCCTTTTCTTTCAAAGTTATTTTCTTTATATTTTTAATATCATCATCATTCAAATTATTTCTTATTAAATCTATAGGATTTTCATCAAATATTACATGAACGAATTCTTCAATAATTAATTTTCTCTTATTAAAAATTCTAAAAGATCTTCTAAAAAATGAATATCATAAGAATATACCATCATTAGACTTACTATCAAATTTACCTAAAGTAACCTTATCATTATTTAAAATAAAACACTTACATCAAAAAGTATGTAAATGACTAATCTTAGGTTTCCTTACAAAAAATATTTCATAAGGAGTTTTTTTAAGAATTGGTCTTAAATAAACTTTATTTGTAACATAACATGCAGTGTTTATTTCTTCTGCTCAAAAATACTTTAGAAGTTTATATTCATCTAACATTGATCTTGCTAATTCTACCAAAGTACGATTCTTTCTTTCAACTACACCATTTTGTTGAGGAGTCCTAAGAGCTGAAAATTTATGTATAATTTCATTTTCATCACAATAATTTTCAAATTATCCACTGTGATCCATTTGAATTCTATGAATCAAAGAAACTTGTTCTCTTTGAATATACTTAGTAAATTTTCTAAAATCATCAAATGTGTTATTTTTATTAGCTAAGAATAATACCAAGTTTATCTTGAATAATCATCTACAATAGCAAATCCATAATTTTTACCACCTAAACTAGTTTTGTTAATTGGCCCAAATAAATCCATTTGAATTCTATGAATCAAAGAAACTTGTTCTCTTTGAATATACTTAGTAAATTTTCTAAAATCATCAAATGTGTTATTTTTATTAGCTAAGAATAATACCAAGTTTATCTTGAATAATCATCTACAATAGCAAATCCATAATTTTTACCACCTAAACTAGTTGTGTTAATTGGTCCAAATAAGTCCATGTGTAATAATTTTAGAGGTTTACTAGTAGAAATTATATTTTTACTCTTGAATGAACTTTTCATATATTTACTGTGAATGCATGCATCACATATTGAATCAAAATGAAAATTAATTTTGATAAACCAACTACTAAATCAAGTTTAGAAATTTTATTTAAAGTGTGGATATTGGAATAGCCAAGCATCATCATTTGTAGATGTCATGCAAAGTAAATTCTAATTAATATTATTTGTATTCTATAAATTAATTAATTATTTATTTTTATGTCTATTTCTTATAAGTAAAATAGTTTCATTATTTCTAATAATGCAATGTGAAGCATAAAAAGAAATATTTAAACCTTTATCGCATAATTGACTTATTGATATTAAGTTATATTTTAAATCAGAAACAAATAAGAATTTTTTATAAAGTAATAGAGTTCTTACATATGGATCCAATACCAATAATCTTTCCCTTTGTATTATCTTCATATGTGACATATCCTCCATCACTTGATTCTAATGTAGAGAATTTTGCT
>NW_021319690.1:927101-999468 GCF_001605985.2 Dendrobium catenatum | reverse complement strand
AAAACTCATGCACATTATTAAATACTTAAGGATATATTGAATATTAATATAATAATATGATGTAATTTATATAAAATTAATCATACATAAATAAATTAATGTGAAATAAGTTAATTTAAAAATAATAAATAATAAAAGTTTACCATATAAACTTAGTACCTTTAACTCCCTAATTATATAACTTTCCATATTTAATAATAATTATATAATCAATGAAGCTTATGAATTTTATTTAATAAAGAAATCTTATAAATTTCTATATCAAGATTAATATATAATTTTATATTGTGAGCAAATCAAATCATACAAGTAAATATTAATGAACCACTAACATACTCCTATGATAATATAAAGTCCTTCAAATTGTCCATCTTAGTCTATCTTAATCTAAACATTTGATTGAACTTGAGTTATGCAATGTAAATTCCATAAGTAATTACTATGTACATTATTACATCTAAAATACTTAGCACACAAATTAAAACATCTAAGAATTTATTTGTTATCATCAAAATCTCTAAAATAGGTCATGAGGTAGATAATATCAACAAATATAACCTTCCATATCCAGGCCCACCTGATCACCTCTCTATTTTCTACTCAAATATCTCCTTCCACATCCTTCACAATACTCATCATCACCCCATGCATAAGGAGGTTGTGGTAGAAGAGGAAGGACTTATTCCTATACCTACCCCTAAGCACAAGCACTCCAGATAGATCACCTGGTTTAGAGGTTTGACCAGTGGAAAGCCTGGTTTGAATCTTATAAAGTCGAGCAGCAGCAGCAGCATGATCAAGTCTTAGCTCGGTTTGATGCATACGTAGCCTAGCAGCAGTAGCATGACCAAGAAATGGCCTACTTTGGCGAGCAGTTTAGCTCTCTTCAACATTACTTTCAGCAACCAACATCACCTCCTCCACCTAATTAGGGTTCTTCTTTCTTATAGTTTATAAGTGCTTTTGTTGTCATGTTTTTATGTTTAGTGTTTTGTCTCCTCTTTTTTATGATGTCAAAAGGGGGAATAATATGTTATTTATAATGTATTATTTATTTATGTTTTAGTGTAATTTTTCTTGTTCCTTTTTGTTCTTTTTTTATGTATCATTATTCCTTAAAAAACAAAAAACAAAAAAGAGAAAAATAAAAATTTTCCTTGCTTTTAAATTTTTTAACAATAATATTTGACATCATTAAAAAGGGGGAAATTATTACAAATATAGGCCCAATTATAGTAATTTTGATTAAAATAAACATTATTATTTTCCTTACTACTACTAGTATTGCATATCTATTTTCTTTGCCCTGCTTACTAGTCTTTCAAGTCCATAAGTTCAATTGCAATACAAATCAGCTCAAGATCAAGTAAACTAGGTTTGAGTCTGTCTATAATTTCATTTTTAATATAATTTTTATCTTTCTTGAGTCATGTCATATTTCTGGTGGACCCCAAGCTAAGTAACCTTGAACATACACATTAAGGGGGAGAAATTTAGTTAGTTTGAGGTTTTTTCTATTTTTTGAACTAATCGTACATGATGATTTCAATCATACTAGATGGTTAGTTAAAAACAAAAATCCTAATTAGGGTATCCCCGATAATTAAGCTTGCTTAATTAAGCATACTTAATAATTCAAGATTGTACAGGATGATAAGTTCATATTATGAAAAATAACTGTCAATCATAATTTTTGTAATTTTAATTTTCAAATTTTGTTCTAATAATTTAGGATGATATACATTATTTGGGACAATTGATGATAATCATGCCTAAATTGATCCTTTGATTAAGAGACTAATTATGGTTAGATTGGTCAATTATATCATACCGGATGATCTACTAAGATCGTATGGGATGATCTATTATATTTCGTAGGATGATCCCCTATCGTCCAAGAAAAAAACCATAATTTTCTTTCTAATCATCTAGAAGATCATATTGGATATCAAAAGAGGGTTATGGGATAATATATAGATCGCTACCCATGGTCCCATATCATACGAGACAATTAGAACTGTATCTTGAACTAATAATCCTGGATGATCATAGGATCATACTAGACAATCTGTATAAATACTTGAACTAATCTTCTAGAGAAAAGGTGATCGTTCTATCTAAAAGGGCTATTTTTACTAATCATACAGGATGTTTTATCAATCGTACTGGATGATCTTTGTTAGCAAGTTAAATTTAAGGGCTTCTTTTGAGGCTCTCTATTTAAGCTCTCTCAATTATCACTTGAGATAATCTTTTACTCTGGAGGAGATCTGAGAGAGACCTTAGAGAAGGAAGAAGGAGAGCTTTAAAGAGAGAGATCCTTGTGAGGGGGAGTTATGAGGGATTCACAAATTTTGCTCCAAGCAATGTGTTCATCATCTTCTTTAAGTTACTTCTCTGGTTCCTTGGTGGCTTTAGGGAGATCTTCATCAGCATTAGGTCAAGATTCTCTGCCTACTCCAGGAGGGAGTAAAAGGATTCCCAAGTTCTCTGCCTTCACCAAGTGGATGAAAAAGGATTTCTAGGTTCTCTGTCTACTCCAAGAGTGAGTAAAAGGATTCAAGGTTCACTACCTCATCGGGTTGGTGAAAAGATTTTATAAGGGCATCTCCTCATTGTTATGGGATCAAAAGGAGAGTCACTTTTGTTTAGTGTAATACTAGGAGGAGTCTTCAAGGAGTGGACAAAGGTCAAGTTGACCGAACCACTATAGATTTTGGTGTGTGCTTTCTATTTATTTTTCTGTATTTAAATTTTTACATTATGTTGTGATTTGTTTATGTGGTTAAAATCACTGATCTTTGTTAATATTAAATTAGTTTTGCTTCAGTATAAATTATTTGTTTTAAAATATTCAAAAAGATTTTTTTTATTAAGAAATTTTTAAATAACCAATTCACTCCCTCCCCCTTTTGGTTAGCCTCAGGACTAGTGCTTTAGGGTTTAACAACCCTCACAAACTTTCAATTTATTATTCTCTTTAGACTCCAAAACTCTAACAATCATATTTTTATACATTGTAGTATTTCATTTTTATTCTCCTTTTTGTTCCCTTATTCATCCATAAGATAATAAATCACACTAGGTTTTAAGTTAGAGCTTAACCAATGAAATAACTAAATATAGATTTAGAGATTTGAAAACAACATTGAATATTACAAGTATTAGAGTCTACTTAAGAAAATCATGCTTTCTTACACATCACAAGTTCATAAAAAGTATATTAGCCAAACTTGGCATTGTAATATCTACTCTGCTACGACACTGGGCTAACCTCGCATGGTTACTGGGAAAATTGATGCATCTTTTGGTAGAATCAACGTTGCTCCTTATTTCGGCAACTGCTCCACCATGGTGCTATGAAATTTGAGTGATGTGGTACTTGAAAGTACAATTCGGTGCTATGAAACTATGATGATTGGTGCTCTGGTATTTAAATTCCTGAGACTATTGCTACGGAGCTAATTTCTAGCATCGTGGCTCTGACCTGGTCTCTGTTGGGGCACTTTTCCTAAAATTCTTAGAGGTTAGAATTGTAATGTTAAATTAGGTGTTTGGTTATTGTAGATGTCCACGCTACTGCGCTAAATATGTGAGCACTGTAGTGATGTTCAGCACTTGTTAATTTTTCCTTCTCTTGAATATTTTTTGTACAAACATAACTAAACTAACACATTTTATTGATTTTAAACACTATAAATAGTACACATTTTACACTTAATATTGGCTTGGGTTGAAGACCAATGTAGCCAAACTTGTTTTAAAATACAAGGCATGTTAGATGGTAAAATATAAGAATTAGAGGCCGAGAGGATTATTATAGCCATTATCTATTCTAGAGTGGAAATGGGGTGAGATCATGATGGATTTTTCTATGCATTTCCTAAGGTCAAGGCAAAGTCATGATGTTGTTTGGGTTGACAAAGTTAGCTCCTTATTTTATGAGTTAAATGGATTCGATAGAGAAGTTTTTCCCAATTGTATATGCATCAAATTGTTAAATTGTACGTAATTCTTAATATTATTATTTCTTATCGAGATGGAAGGTTTACTCCTAAATTATGGAAGAGAATTCAAGAAAGAATGGAATCAAGTTGAATTTTAGTATGACTTTCCACTCACAGACATATGGCTAGATTGAGAGAATTATTCAAATGCTTGAAGATCTATTGATATCATATATATTAGATTTTAGAAGAAGTTGGTAAGATCATGTTCATCTGATTAAATTTTCCTGTAAAAATAGTTTTTAAACAAACATTTGTATACTTCCTTATAAAATAATAGATGACCAAATGTGTAGAACACCATTATTTTGGATAGACGTGGGTGAGAGAAAACTCTTGGTTTTGAGATGGTAGATGATGTTATTGAAAATATCTTATTGATCAAGAAAAGATGGGAAGTAGCTCAAGATAAATAAAGTTATGTTCCAAAGAATCTAGCTATTGAATTTCAACTAATATATATTGTATTTCTAAATGTTTGTCCCTTGAAAGGTGTTATTAGACTTGGAAAAAAGGAAAGTTATATCCAAGATATATTGGACCATTTAAGGTGATTGGTAAAATTAACAAGGTTAGGTACTGCTTGTTGATACCAAATCATATGTTCGATGTCCATAACTTTTTGAGAATGAAAGTTACTATCACAACTTTGATGTTTCCTCTCCTGGCAGAATCTGGGTTAAATGGGATTCCTCTTGTATCTCTTTTGATCCTATTATTATTAACTCTCAATTTATTCACGGGAAGATTTCCCTTAATTCTTCTACTTCTTTTTCTATTTCCATTATTTATGCTGCTAATTCTTATGAGGAAAGGAAACTCCTTTGGGATCACATTCGTAATATGGCTAAGGATATTTCCCAACCCTGGATTCTAGCTGGGTATTACAACTGTTGTAGGCAAGAGAAAGAAAAAATGGGCGGCTCTCCATTACTTCCTAGTGGGTATGGAGATTTTAATAACACTATTTTTGATTGTGAACTTACTGATTTAGCCTCGTTGGATTGTACTATACTTGGTTTAACCAACAGAAAGGAAATCCTATTTTCTGCAAGCTTGATAGAGCTTTAATTAACACTGAGTGGTTGGAAATTTTTCCTAAATCTTTTTACAAAGTTGACCCTCCCCACTGCTCTGACCACTCTCCGATCTTGATTTATCTTGACAATAGCAAACATAATGTTACTTTAATTTCCGCACTTTGATTGTGGTGATTTTGGTTTGGAGTTTTATCCTTGATTTTATAGTTTTCCAAATCACCTCTCTTTCTAATTAGCTTTGGGACTAGTTCAATAGGGCCTAACATCCCTAACGAACTTTCACATAAGCCGTCTAGGTTTATGTTTAAAAACTTCTGGTCAAGGCATGAGGGTTTTAAAGAGGTTCTGTTGAATGCCTTTCTTAATTTTCCTCCCTCTAGTCCTATTGATTCTCTTTATTCCAGTTTGCAAATTTTAAAAAGGCTTATCAAAAAGGCTAACTGGAATTCTGATAGTTACATTTCTAAGGCCATTAATGATCTTAAAGATAAGCAACAGTACTACCTGCTTGAAATTGAAAATAATCCTTTGGATGATATTGTCACTTACAATTTAAAAGACATTAATGATCAGCTTACTAATTATCATATTTCCTGGTCCTCATGGCTAACTCAAAGAGCTAAAGTCAGGTGGTTTTCAGCTGGTGAAGAAGATTTGGGGTTTTTATATGCTAAGATCAGAAGTAGGAATAATATTAATCTTATTAAGGCTTTAAACACTGCTGACGGTATTCTTACTGCTCATAACGATATAGCTAGGGCTCTGATTAATCATTTTAGTACTTTGTTCAACACTCCGGCTCCTATCCATGCTAATACTTCTGTTATTCCCATTGGTGCTACACTTTCTCAAGATGTTGCTAACTTCCTGATTGGGTCCTTCTCTAATAAAGATATCAAAGAGGTGGTGTTTTCTTTTTCCACAGGCTCCTCTCCTGGGCCCGATGGTTTTACTGCTGAGTTTTACAATGATAATTGGGATGTGGTTGGGATCAAAGTTTGTAATGCTGTTAAAAATTTTATAAAATATGGCCATTTTCCCAAAGGGGTAAAAGCTACTGCAATCACTCTTATCCCAAAAAATTCTCATGCTAACAATATTTCTGACTACAAACCGATCTCTTTGTGTAATGTCTTTTATAAGATTGTGGCTAAGCTTCTTGCCAACAGACTTAAGCATGTTTTACCTCACATTATACATGAGAACCAAGCTGGTTTTATTAAGGACAGGTCCTCTACGGACAATATTATTCTAGCTAATGAAATTTTGAAGGATTTTAATAACTCTAAGCAAGGTTTCTGTGTTAAACTTGATATTCTTAAAGACTTCGATTCAGTTTCCAGAGATTTTATTATTAATCGTATGAGAAATAAAGGTTTTCTTGAGAAGTTTTTAAGCTGGATCAAAGGTTGTATTTACAATATTCAATTTTCTATTTGCTTAAATGGTTCTTTAGAAGGGTTTTTTAACTCCACATTTGGGCTTAGACAAGGTTGCCCGCTTTCTCCTCTACTATTTAGCATTGTGATGGATGGCCTTTCTAATATGCTTCATGACAATAATCATTATCACTTTAAAGGCATCTTGTCTAATGGGCATATGTATACACACTTACTCTATGCTGATGATATTCTCATCTTTGGTAAGAATTCCACTATTAATATGAACAATCTCAAGTTAATTCTTGAGGACTTTGGTAACGCTTATGCTCTTCGGATTAATCGGAAAAAAAGTTCTATTATCTTCCCGGCCCGGTTGAGTAATTATGAAGTTATTGGTAATATTCTGGGTATTAACAATTTTGCTCAATGCCTTAATTATCTTGGTTTGCCTATTTCTCCGAATAAGATCAATCCTTCTCACTTTCAACCTCTTATCAATAAAATTTCTGGACTTCTGGATGGTTGGAAAGTGAAGTTCTTGTCATTTGCGGGGAGAATTCAATTTCTCAAATTCTCTATTTCTAACTCTCTAGCATACTGGATAAGGGGTGCTGTTATACCCAAGAATACTTGCAAAATTATTGAGAGGTTATGCTCCAGGTTTTTATTTCATGGCAACACAAAAGAGAAGAAATTGCAAACTATTTCCTGGTCTACTGTTTGCACTCCCAAAATTAATGGGGGGCTTGGATTACACTCTATTAAAGCTCTTTATCATAGTTTTGCTTGCTCTCTTATTTGGAGAATTATGAAGAATGATAATGGCTTGGCTAAATGGTATAAAGGGAAATACTCTTCACCCTGGAAACCCCTTCCGGCGGAGGCTTCAAAAATGTGGAAATTAATTTGTGAGGTGGCTCGTAACATTAAGCATAATATTACTGCTGACAGTAATTTTTCTTTTTATTGGGATCCTTGGTGTAATGGTAAAGCTATTGCCAATATCATAAATCCCTCTACTGAGGGTTTTATTCTGGTTAAGAATTTCATTTCTCTAAATACTTGGAATTTTTACCCTGACATTCCGAGAAATGTGGTGGATGAAATTATTAAGATTCAAATTGGTAAGCAACCGACTATGCTTTGGGATGGCTTACCAAACCCGAAACATCATTCTTATATAGCTAGCTTTTATGACAATTTGACTACTGTTTCATGGCATAAATTTATCTGGTTTAAAAAGCATGCTCTGAGATTTTCGGTTTATTCTTGGATGGCTTTGATGGAAAAATTAAAAACAGCTGACATTCTTTTAAGAAGAAATTTAAATATTATTTCCTCTTGTAGTTTTTGCCAAAATCACAATGCGAATCATAAGCACTTATTTTTTGAATGTGATTACTCTTTCACTATTGTTTCCTCCTTACTTCCTCATACTAGCAACTTCTTTATGAGACCTACTTTAACTCAATTACTGGAACATTTTGATCTCACTCCAGGTTTTACTTCTAAAGAGAAAATTTTCATTTACCTTGTTATCACCTCACTTGTTTACTTTCTTTGGATTGAAAGGAACAACAGATGTTTCACTGGTAACTGGATTTCACCACAGACCTGCAGTTTATCTATTAGAAAAGCTATAAAATTGAAAGTATCTAACTGGAAAAACTTTGAGGATCTTCAAAGAAAATTTTCCTATATACTTTGCTGATTCTAGTTTCTTTTTCTTTTGCATATTTTGGACTATATATGGGCAAAATCTGTTGGAAAGAGACTTGGACAACACTGGATGGATACAAAACCTGGAAGGAGATATCCTGAAGTTCGTGGTTTCTGGGAAATGGATTATTCTCCGATCTTGTCATTACTATTGAGATTTTACCGGGAGCTTGATCCAGATCTTCCTACCTTCTGCTAGGTGGAGAAAACTTGCAGTCTGTTGTCCGCTTGTTTACTGTTCTTAAATTCATTAGTCCTTTTCTATGTTTATGTTTTATCTTGATTTGTTTTTCCTCATTCTATCTTTGTTATAGAATGCTGGCTATTGTTAGGTTTTTTCTTCATGTTTCCTGTATTTGTTTGTTTTATTTGTTGAACTTTATATTTGATTTTTAATAAAATGGGCTATGCCCCAAAATTACCCAAAAAAAAAAAGCTTTTCTTATTTTGTTCAGAATGATCAAAACTTACCTCTCCACAGTAGCTAAGGAAATGATGATTCATGCATGAACCCACCCCGTACTGCAGTTTGGCTGAAACTATTCCATTAAGACTATAAATTAAGTAGTAATTAATTCTATATTTATGAAAGACACGGCTGGGAGACCTGAATAGGTCATTTATTTATCAACCTTTGTTTCTTTTTGCAACGGCAGGAATAGGGTATTTTTGACGGAACCAGCCTGGCAACACTTCTAAACGATCGTTCAATTGGCCGTTGGGAGTATTTATCAAATTAATTTCTAACAGAATCTATGAAAGGCTATGGTTATATCCATTACATTATTTGAAAATATTTTATATCAAAGCAATAAAAGTAATGCATGGGTTGGTCTACATTTTTTTTTTTTTTTTTGGGAGGGGTGGGGGGGAATTTGGTCAACGCTCATATATTAAATAAGATAAGATTACAAGTAATACCCCAAAAGCTCCAACAAATAAAGGAGCAAGCTCAATGTGAGCTCAAAAAGACAGTCAAAACTACCCAAAAGAAACAAGAAGAAAGCCGACTAAACCAGCAATTCAAAACCAATAACCAAAAAGTCAATAGGAGCATAAAAACTCCAACAAGCTAGGACTCAGCCAAATATAAGCCAATCCACATTGAGAATTCGAGTAAGAAAAAACCCCTTGTTTCCCAAGGGCCATCCAAAGGAAAACCCTAAGATCGGGCGAACATCATCATCACTGGCTAACTCCTAGAATTAAACTAGTAATAATTGAATATGGGTAATTGCATTTATAAAAGAGATGAGTAGAGCTCTCTCTTCAGCGTGACACCAGGAGAAATTCAAGCAACAGGGATGCTTTGCTTGTGTAGCACATCAGTAGTTTTTAGTCCACCGATAATGTCCATCCATGCAAACACAAAAAAAATGTAAAGCACAATGCCTATGCCATATGAGATTCTCCTGAGAGAACGGGGTAAACACCTTATAAAATTTGGAGACATACATAATAAAAGAGCCCTTCGTATAATTACCCCACATTAGATATTTAACATTGGAATCATAAATCGAGATTGAGTGAATTCCATTAGAAACCACATGAGGGAGCGTGGCAGGAAGATTCCAAACATTACCCGTAATGAAATCTCTGGCAAGAGCATTAGTAAATCTAGAAGCATTGACAGGTAAACCATGCCCATAGCACCAATGGTCCCATAAAAACAAGATAGGAGCATATGGGGTAATCTTGAAATGGAAGGAAGACTTTGCTCTAATAGCAGTAATGCATATAAACTTCCATAAAGCAATGGCATGGGATTGGGGCGAAAGCCAAGGGGAGAGGTATGTGGATGTTAGCCAAATAGATAGAGGGGAGTTCTTGTTATACATCCTGCAAATGATAGAGCAATTTAAAGCAAATTAAAGCGTCAATATGGAGGCAACCAAGACCTCCAAAATGTTTAGGCTTACAGACTTCATCCCAAGACACCACATGCAACTTCCTAGAGGCCTTAGCATCACAAAAAAATATAAACTTAGAAGTAATCCTCCTAATGCTCTTAATAATCATTTTAGGTATGATAGATCTCCTTATCCAACAAGCAATAGAATTACGAGTAGTAAATTTAAGAAATTGCAAACGTCCCGCAAAAGAGAAGATTGGCTTTCCACCTAGACAACTTACATGTGATGCATTCCATCACAGGTATACAATCAACAATAGTCAACCTTTTAAATGAGATTGGAAATCCCAAATATGATATCTGAGTGCGTGATAGAGAGGGCGTCATAGATAGCAGTCTAGTTTTGAATGGAATTGGGAATGATAATTGAGCTCTTATCATAATTAACATGCAGTCCATAAGCACTAGCAAAAATGCTAAGGTATTGTGAAAGCTTAATATAGTTAGCAATATCCGGCTTCCCAAAAACTATGAGATCATCAACGTACAAGAGGTTAGAGAGCATGAAACAACCAGCAGTTATACGCGCAAAATCCCCTTGACCCAAGAGGGCTGAGAAAGCATCCATGACTATAAATAATAAATAGGGTTTGAGGGGGCAAACTTGTCTCAAACTGGTAGAGGATGGAAAATAACATTCAAGAGCACCACTAATATGAATGGAGAAATTAACATAAAAAATGCAGGTCTTAACCCATTGAATGAATAACCTGGGAAATCCTTTTTGATCCATCCTAACAAGCAAGAATTCCCTAGAGACAGTGTTGAACGCCTTTTTAATAACCAATACAGCACAAAAATAACTTTTATCCCCTCTACGTCTAGCACTTTGAAGAATCTCGGTTGTCAATAAAATATTATCAGTAGAGATTCTAGATTTAACAAAACCCGCTTGGTTTTCGTTAAAAATCATAGGCATGATAGGTTTTAATCTGTTGGCAAAAATTTTGGTTATAACCTTGCAAAGAACATTACATAAAGTGATCAGCTTGAAATTAGAAAAACTAGAAGCAAGGTTATTTTTAGGAATCAGAGCTAGCACAGTGGTTAGTCTACCCTTAAATTTGAATAAATCTAGTTTAAATGAATAAATTGTGGGTTTCTTGAGATTTTCTTTTTCTTTTTCTTTTTAATATTTAGGCCAATTGAGACAAACTTACACGCACATCACATACACAAAATTCAAATCCAAAGCCTCTTTATTGAGCAATGGTGAACTTAGAGAATAATAGTTAGGTGATGGCAATTGAGCAACGATGGCAAGTAATGGAATTTGGATATTAACAGTTAAGTGATTATAATCGTGCAATGATAACCAAGTGATAGCCGTTGAATTATAGTGTTTAGGTGATGATAGTCAAGTGGTTGTTAGCTATAGTTATCATTATCTATTATTAAGTAAAGCTCTGCAGCTCTCTCCTAAAATGGAGAGTTGGATAATTATCAGCTTGGATTATGATTCAATAGTTTGAAGTAATATAACAACAATCATTTCTATTTGGAAATTATCTATTCATATTATTTTGATCACATTGCAATATTATTATTTTACAAAAAACTGTTATTATATTTTTAAATAATAAATATAAAATCCAAATGCAAATTCTTGTCGGGGCACAGCCCCGCCTCCCCAAGAAAAAAATATATAAGTATTTTTATCTTTATATTATTATTATTATTTAAATAAAATATAATTGCAATTAATCACCTTTATTCTTTTATTCATACCATTGTAGCTCTTATTTTTATATGTAAATCAACTACATCTAGATATTATAATTAAAATTTTAAAGTTATTATGTTTTGTTTAATATTACATTTATTTTTATGACTTTTATTTATTTAAAATTAATTTAATAATTTAAAAACTTACACTGAGCATTCTTTTTTCAAAAAAAATTAAAAAATGATTGAACAAACGGCCCTAGCGTGTTTTAATGCCAGCTGGATGCAAGCAAGCAACTGCCTGCCTGGAAGTAGCCAATGCAACGGCCCATGATCGGTCATCTAACCGGCTATAACCAGTCTTCCTCTCTCCTTATAATATCCCCTCCCCCGTTCCCTCCCCTCTCCGTCCCCCCTCCCTCTTCTACCTCCAAAGACTGTTCTTTTCCTTCGAAATCAGTATACATATTTATATATAAATATATACAGAGAGAAAAAGAGGATTTGTATTTTACCTTGATCGGCATGGCTGCGAGAGGCAGAGATATGGATCGGATCAAGGGGCCATGGAGTCCTGAGGAAGACGAGATGTTACAGAGACTGGTAGTAAAGCACGGGGCCAGGAACTGGTCTTTAATAAGCAAGTCGATTCCCGGTAGATCAGGGAAGTCGTGCCGGCTACGGTGGTGCAACCAACTTTCGCCGACAGTGGAGCACCGCCCGTTCACGCCGGAGGAAGATAGGACCATCATCAGCGCTCACCAGCGCTTCGGAAATAAGTGGGCAACCATCGCCCGCCTTCTGAATGGTCGTACGGATAACGCCATTAAGAATCACTGGAACTCCACTCTCAAGCGTAAGTACTCCGGCGCCGCGATGGAGGAGGAAGGAAGATCTCTCAAGAGATCAAATAGCGCCGGGCTTAGTTTCAGCCCGGGTAGTCCTTCTTCTTCTGATGTCAGTGATTCTAGTCATCACAGCCATCCGTTGATGACGCCGCCACCGATGGTTACTCCGGTCTACCGCCCGGTCCCAAGAGCTGGTTGTATCGTTCCAACGCAACTCCCCCCCGCCATAGACACTGCGGCGGCCTCCAACTCTAGTGGCAGTGGAAGCAATCTGATTCCCGATCCCGTCACCTCTCTTACTCTCTCTCTTCCAGGATTGAGTTCTGATCAGTCCGAAGCCTCAGATCACCGCCATCGCCAAAACCAGACCGATCTTCTCCATCTGGCTCCACCTTCGGAACCGGAAAAGAAGCCGTTACATGCGGCATCGGCGATATCGGCGCCAACGACGGCTTCGGCTTTCCCTTTCAGCACTGAATTGCTGGCGGTGATGCAAGAGATGATCCGCCAGGAAGTGAGGAACTATCTGAGCGGAATGGAGCTGAGTGAGGCGATGAGCGTGAATCCGCCCCATGAAAGCTTGCGGAACAACGTCATGAAAAGGATCGGAATCGCCAAAATCGATTAGAGAAGTTGGCTTGAGAAACCCTAGATCTAGATTCGGAAAAGTGGGAAGGAAATCTCATCTTCCCGCTTAGATCACTCTTTAGTTCGGTTTTTTTCTAATTTATTTTTAGTTTCTTTTTCCATCAAATCTTCTCCTTTCAGTTCTTAATAGATTAATAAGCTGTGTCTCGGTGATAGTTTTTTGTTTCTTCTTCTGGAAAATGCTGTACAGGAGAAAGGAGTTTGAGCTCAATCCAAATAAAATTAAAAAAAAATGCTACGAAACTTTTTTTGAAAAAAATATTGTTATCAGTTAAATCATCGATCGAGTAGAAGATAATTATAATTTATTCTTTTTTAGTAATTATTTATTTGCAAGATCCTATTATATTTTCTCTCCTGAAATAATTAAAACTAAATAAACTGAATTGAAGTCCACATCTGTAATGGCAGGTAGCAATTTACCGACGTAACTGATTTCCGCCTTTTTATCAGATTTAATTTTAAATATATATCTATATATCCTGATTTTCCGATCAAATTTTATTTTACGGCATAACAAATTTGAAAATTTCAAATTTATTTTAAATTTTAAAATAATATATGTATGTTGATATATTATTTAAAAATAATATGAGAGTTTTAATGAATTAGATTTTAAGATGATCCAAATATATAAATAACTAATTAAAATTTAATCCTGATTATATTTTGAAAAATTGCTTAAAATATCTTAATAGTTTTTGGTTCATTCTCATGAAAATATTTTAACATATTTTTTCATAAAATACACAATCTTAAAATAAATTAAATAATTTTAAAATTCTAATAAAATTTTGATAAGAATATTCTGATTTAAAATAAATTTCATTAAACAAGTAAGAGATCTTCTTAATCGTTGTAGTTAATGTTTCTGGCACGGTGGTTAGCGCAAGCTTTGCTTTTTATTATTATTATTATTATTATTGTATGAAATCTGTATTAAAAGCATTGTAGCAGTTAGGATTAAAAATTAAATATAAAAATTTGGTACGACGAATATGAGCTGGCATCATTTAACCGTGTCCTTATCCTTAAAGGAGAGAGGTCAGAATATTAAATATTAGAGAAACGTGTAGTTTAAATTTTTAAAAAGTTATTATATTAATTATTTGTCAGTGTCCCATTTCCAAAGTTCACTTTAAAATGAATGAATTATTTTTAAAATTAAGAGTTTATTAATGATAATAATAGTCTAAGTGATAATATTTTGAAGTAATTGAATTTATAGTATGATAAGTGTAATATATTATAATTATTTTTAGAAATTTTAATGATTTGAGGTTGGTAATATTTTTTGGGTGGAAAAAAAATATGCATATTTTATTTGTTTTATTGAGGAAAATTAAAATAAAAAAAAGTTGTTGTGATTAATTTGATATATTTGTTTCTAATTTAGTTTTAATAAAACATATTATATCATTTCAATTATTGTTACTTATTGATTATTAATTACAAAATTAGTTAATATTTAGTATTTATTAGTCTAGGATTAGCTTAAGCATATGTGATTATTATTTTATCTCATATGATTTAACAAAAATATTAAATATTTATGACATTTATTTTCATCCAATATTAATAATTTGATTAATAAAATGATTTTATTTCACATAAGAAAGCAGTAGAAAGTGTATTGAACATTTTATTAAATAGAAGAGAAACCAAAATATATAGAAATTCTTAATATCTTTTATGCTCATAAATCTTAGACAAATATATTTTCACATTTATAAAGTTGTTTATGTATTTATGCAACTTTAATAATAGTAAAATATTAATCATCACATGTGTACACCTATAAATACTTGTGCATGTACCTATTCACATGTGTCTTATAAGTTACATTTGGGTCGAGCCATAGGATGATACATTCCATCTCGGAACAACTGGTTTGAGGGAGTCGCTCAGGAGTTGAAAAGAGCTTAACTCTTGAGTATGAATGATCGGGATTGATCACATACTTCAGGTAGTTGTCCCCTAGGGAAAGCAAAAACAGAAGTCCCTCTCTCAGCCAAACAAATCTTTTTCCATCTAAGTCTGAGTCAAGATTATCATGCGCAACATAATAATGAGCCACTAATACACATCATCCCTCTCAGAGATTTCCCTCCCACACCAATCCAAGGATCACATTCAGACACTACTTGCCCTTCCTCTTCCACAAGGAAAATTAGACCATTTCGCCATTTTACATTAACAACAATCAGGTAATATGCACCCTATTTCACCTCAAGGGGGCGACTACTGATTATCACTCGATCCTATTTGACTCAACTCCTCCAGTCACCAACTAGCTCTACATCAAATGAACTATTACTACCAAATGATAGGACAACTACACACCAACCAATAACTCATACATCTTTCCAATCCCTATAAAAGGGGGAGGAAGAAGAAAATATTCCAAGACTCAAAGAGACCGAGGCTTCAGGATACTTCCCTCTTCTTCTAAAGTTTCCTAAACCTTACAGCAACTATAAGAACGAATATGTCGAAGAGCACTATAAAAAAAGGGAAAATAAAGATCTGTAATCCTTAATGTATTATATCATTTCTCTTACTTAGCCCAAGCTGCTTAATATCAAGCTTCAATTGCTACTACTCTTGCATTTCAAATTTGAATAATAAAAATTTTGTCTAAATCCCCTCTATCATTTCTCCTTTTTCTATATTTGAATAATCTCATTACATTCTCCTCACAAGCTCCTAAGCCTATAAATAAAGTAAATTACAACACGGCGTCACTCCACCGAACAAAAGAGGATCCAACACCCTGTATCACAAACATTAAGAAAATAAGAGTTATGTTGATAAAAGTTGGATGATAAATATAATAAAACAAAAGGAATTGATATTTTACTAAACTTACTGCAAAATAATTATCTAATTCTCAGGGAGATAAATGAAATTACCTACATAAATAAAGATGATAATTAATATTAATTTTTCATTATCATGCATAAAAAATAAATTTATTAACCTATTTATATGCTAATTATTAGAATAAAAAAGGTCAGGATTATTATAAATAATTATCACAAACCAATTTAATTTAGGTTCTGTTTCCACAAAAATATTTAACTTTCTTTTTTCTAAATGCTCTTCTCTCTCCAATTTAAATTGCCAATAAATTATTGTGATAATGCTTTCATGAATTCCCATCAGAAAGGATAAAAAAAATACCTACCGATCGGATAGACAAACAAATTATTATTAAAATCTATGGCAGGCACATATCCGTATGAGACGTGTCTCTTGAAAGAATAAAATATTTTTTACATAACTGATGGGATGGCAAAATTCAAACCGACAAATACGTTTTTCGGTGCAAGTTTTTCTTTTTATCTCAAATAATGCAAAATTTTGAGAAATTATTCTGAATAGAGACACTTGACTCTTCCAAAGTGAATCAAAATAAAATAAAAGATATTGTGCATTCGTCTTTGGACAGCGTCCATATCTGTACAGAATAATTTCGCCAAAATTTAAACTTGCAATTTTTAGAATCATTTGAAGAATCAAATGGAATGCAAATTTAATAACTTTATAATTTAAGTAATCAGCTCATTAGAATGATTTCAATAACAATAAAATGGTTGCAATCCAACAAAATGTAGATTTCGAGTAGACGAATAGAGATTGATCAACCCGAATCGAACTTGCCTCACAATTCAAATGGTCATATCATCATAATGATTCTTATGATTCTAAGAATTTAATCAAGCAATGTGAGGCTAATCAGATGAAAGCTAAACAAAGTCTAAACTTCTAATCTAAGAGGAGAAAATCATTTGGCCTATTAGGGAACCATTAGACAGACTCTCACTATCCTCCTACATCCAAATTTGTAAAAAGATTTTACAATTTCTACAAATGATAGGACAACTAGAACTAGTCACAATGAATTGCTCTAAAAAAAGATAAATATTTTTTAGCACAATAATTGTTTGCTCATTATCTTCACTTTCTAACTACAATAACTTTTCAAAATTAATGTGGCCCTTTTTTAGGCTCTAAGTTGAAAGTTGTTGGTAGCATTGAATTATCTTTAAAGAGATTAATATTTTTTTAATCAAAATTATAATCAATTGTTAATATTTATGATCTAAATTTGAGCACATATATTCCTAGAATTACTCCAAAAATTATAACTATCAAACTTTTGATTCAACACAGCTCAGATTGATCTATTAGTTGGGAGATTTGACCATCAATTAAAAGATTTTAGATTTAAAGCTTGTGTATATGATGTGTTTTAGGGGTGTCAATTCGGGTCAGCATGTCGAGTTTGGGTCAAACCCGAATTGACTCGGCTCTAAATGGGTCAACCTGAACCCGACCCGTTTTTGTAAACACGTCGGGTTTTTCAACCCAGACCCGATCCTCGCGGGTAGCCGGGTTGACACGACCTTATCCGAATTTTTGAAATAAATATCAAACGCCTAGGTTTCCAGTTGCAACTACTGGCGGCGCAGCGACAACGGCAATAGCAGCAGCACACGTCACAGCGAGCCAGCAACTCAACTCACATGCGCACGAATCAATGCTTTAAGATGCACCGCCGCCGCGCACGCGCCCAACTCAACTTTTCGAACGCACGCGACTTGACGCTTCAAGATGTGACTCGACGCTTCGGGGTTCGAGCGGCAGCAGTGCAGCATGCGAACTTGGGTTTGATCGGGCAGGGCGGGCATCCGGGCACCCGATGCTTCGGCAGGGCGTGCAACAGATACGAGCAGAGGGTTTTCGGGTCATTTTTGGGTTTCCAGGTCAACCCGAACCCGACCCGTTTTTTGAAACAAGTCAATTTGTTGAACCCGAACCCGACCTGTTTCACAAACGGGTCGACCCAAATCCCAATTTTTTTGGGTCGGATCCGGGTCGTGTCAAAAATCAACACCCCTAACGTGTTTGTGAGTTGACTTTAAAAGCTCAAAAGTCTAAAAAAAAAATTGATTCAACAACTCCATTAAATTTGTGCCATCAAAAATTTTAAAATTATATCCTACACTAATTAATAACAGATTTTTCCTATAGTAACCAATATCACCCTTCATTAATCCCCACCCGACTGCTTGAATTGAACCTAGCCTAAACGGGCCCATCAAGTTAGCTTAGGAGGGATCACCTCCAATAAAAAAAAAAAATAGTAAAAAAAAAGGAGTGATCACCTCCAAACCAAAATTTAAATATCTCTTTCATGAGAACAAACATGCAAGCAAGCTATTCAATAATGCTAATAGATATGGTTCGAGATTAAACCAAAAATGACCCAATCTAAATATAATAAACATGAACCCAGCCTATCAAGTGTATGTCACAACCAATTGACATAGGTAAACAATATCATCTAAATTATAAGGTGCATAGTTTAGAAGCTCACAAACATAACTTTTCAAAAACTTGTTAAAAATAAAAGAAAAAAAAATTCATACACAATAATTTGATCTGGCTAATAAAAAGAAATAGCCGAGGAAAACTTGCCAAGTTGAAATATTCAAACAGCTATAATAGATGCAACTATAGCGTCACACAAGTTACGAGAAATTTTGAAATGCTCTAAGAATCTCCCGAGCAAAATTTCACTTCCAAAAAATTTGTAGAAATTTCTTAAAATATTTTTACCAAATTTTCTTTGAGACAATATAGTTGAAGTTAGAAGGGATTTAATAAACTCAAAATATTCTAAAATTAGCATTTAAGTATTTCTAAAATATTCCAATAATTTATATTTTTATATATGATTAAAATATATTTATTGTAAGTCCATGCATTTGTCATAGCTGTTGGAAAAGCCCGAAAAAGTGAAAACTTGGGAGATTGTGAGAGGGCTTTAGCATTTTATAAAGTTGATTCAAAAATTTTTGTAGAGAAAATGACTTCGCTACTATGACTATAAAAACATATTTTTATCATAAAATTGTCCAAAAAGCAGCAAGAAGCAATACCCAAATTAATTTATAATTGTTGCAGCTAAAAAGCTATCCCAAACGGACATTGACTCAACCCTTAAGGAATGAGTTTATTTATATATATTTGGCATCTACAAAATGAGACATATTTCATTAAACTAAATTAGAAAGCAATTTCATGGTTATAAAATAAAGGTATAATTATAGTATTTTAATTTTAATTTAAACTTAGCTCAACCAAGGGGCGTATCCCCCTACTGTCCGAGTGAGGGGAAATTGACCCCACCAAAAAAATTAAAAAATTCTTTATTACATATATCTTCAGGTAATTTGTCTTCCTCCGTCATTTTTTTACTTTTTATTATATTTGCAATATGTATTATAATGTTAAATCAATTCTTATTCAATTTTAACATTCCAACTTGTGTCAATCAATTCTTGAGCTTAAGCCATCATTTAGCAAACTCTAATGACTTCAAATATGATGTAGAGCACCAATTAAGCCTCCTAAGATAATCTTGGGCATAGACATCTTGTTCATCAAATTTTCATGTTGTCTTTCACATGTGCACCTTCATCACGAAATCATCAAATCATAAGATCTCTTAATGTAAACTTTTAAAACCTCTATTTATATGTTTATTATCACAAAAAATCAAGCTAATAAATATCATGGGCTTAGAAAATCAACAATTTCCCTATTTTTTTATAATGAGACGCCTTCGTTGCATTTACTCTTGTTCTTTCTCTAAATTATCATAATAAGCACATTTGCCTAACCAAATCTTCGACGAGGAAGAGTATGGCTCATTGAGCGTTCAAGATGTTGCAATGCTACGTTAGTATGTACTTCATCAACATGGTCATATCTTCACATTGATTAGTAGATCTTTTCTCCAAAAGTTAATATTAGTCTTACAAAATATGTTCTTATCGCTAGCACAACCTGTGCCACTGCATCTTTCCTCTCCATACCCCATAAGTCATCCTTCTTGTTGAAACACATTGAACTACCCTAAGAAAATGTTTTGTTATCAACGTCGAAGAAGGGCATTACACAAAGTCAAAGCATGCATGATGAGTTTCAATTGAGTGAAAGAAATCTTCAAATGGAGTGAACACCCATAGATGCTAAGATAATTTCCTACTTGATCCACATAGATCATTTGAATTATCAAAGGTTGAGAAATTGGTATCTGCCGCAACCTTAAAATATTGATTGCTCCCACTAAAAGAAGACTCAAGATCCTCATCTTCTGAGCATATTTACATTGAATTGAGCTTCCATTGATGAATTATCAAAGGTTGACATATTTTCCTTAAAAAATGAAGTTCTTATTTATAGATTTTGGAGCAACCATTGATGCCTGATTGTTTAACAACTCCAACATTATAGACATTTGTTGTTGAAGGTGATAACCAAGTGACTAAAGGTTTCACCTCCCTTACCTTCTTCATTAATATTCTTGAATATTACAAAATTAAGAAAGGTTCTCCCGTCTCCATCTAATGCTTTTCTTAAAAATCGTGTAATATGATTCTCTTCCTAGCACTTTAATAAAAAAAAAATTAATTTGTTAACGCATGCAAGACACCAAGAGAAATATCTAAAACACATTAAGCAAACCACCAAAGAGAAAATTTGTAACATCCTAAACTCACTAGCAAGACACAAATTTCATTCACAAGAGAACAATAAAAATTATAGAACAAAGAAGACCACTTCTTCGAATATCTCTCTTTAGTTCTCTAACCCGACAAATTTAGCTAACAATGGCCAACCCTTCCCCCCAATAGAATCATCCTCGTGTTGAATTGAGCTTCTATTGACTTCTTTTTATCATGATTACAATATCATCTTTTGAAAATGACTTATGTATTTTCTAGTTTTGGAGACGCCATTAAAGCCTGTTGTTCAACATCTTCATTGCCATAGGCATTTGTTGTTGAAAGAGCCAGCCAAGTCATTAGAAGTTTCCCTTCCCTTCTTGAAAATTTTAAATCTCTCAAGTGTCTTCTAAAAATTATCTTGTCGCTTGGATGTCATCAATTTACACTCGACTCATAGCTCTTACGCATTGTCCTAAAGCACAAGAGGTCCTCTAGACCTTAATTTTTCTCTATATCAACATCGCTTTTATCAACTATCATCAACAATATTTTAGAATCTCTCATGAAGTCATCTACAATATCGAATTTCTCTGTCTTGGTCCCACATGATTAACATTTTTGATTGTCATGTCTCCCCTCCTTTCATGAGATTTATTTGTACTCTGTTCGCAATTTTCTCCGGTCGTCTCCGCTTGCTCTTACTCTGGCGCTAGGTGCGTTTTTGTGTTCTATTTTTCGTTTTCTGTTTTCCCTTCTTCGGGTAAGATCGAAAACTTAGTTGTTTGATTTGGAACAAAATAGCATCTCTGTAGCCATCCACTCCATTGGTGAGGTTTGATTCTGTTCCATCATGAATCATCATCATGATCCTCTTCTTATTATTTTGATCTTTTTTAAGGGTTTTGTGTGGCGGTCACTTTTCCATCTCTTATTTCCTGTTTCTATCCCTTCATTAATATCAGTGATTTGTGATGTTAATGGATATATGCACGTATAGAAGGATCAGTGCATGCAGTCTACTTTTAAACTTTTATTGTGATATTAATACAAGATTTTGCTTTGAATTTTATCATCAATTTATTTTATTTTTTTAATTTTGTCTATTTATATGTAATTTTTGCCCCCCACCCCCCTAAAATGTAAGGCCAGTTCCGCCCCTGACTAAATATATACCATCACTTTAGAATAGCTATCACCCGACTTCATCATCATAAGAAATCAAGCATCACATGATGTCCACCATCACTCAACATACATCATCGTCCAACACCTATGATATGATACCAAAAATCAAGCTCAATATCTTTAAACTCATTGCAAGAGATGCTCCTCTAAATTCAAGACTCATTTTATTATATTCATTTCTTCTTCAACTAGACAAAGGTGCCTTTCTATAAACCCAAAAATGAGGTAGTAGAATTATTTCAACAGAGATAGGAGTTTTCCTTCTCAAATTTCCACATAAAACTCAAAATCTCCATTCTACATTTTATTCTCTAGTAGTGCTTGAAATATCCTTTAAAGCTAAAAAAATAATATATTCTCCATCCATATAATTCGTAACAATAACTTTTTACAATTAATACAGGCATATAAAACACTTGTATTTTGAATAGAAAAATAAAAAAAGGTTTAAAAAAATTAAAGAATATTTAATTCAATAATATATAAATAATATTATTATTCAATAATAAAATTATCTTCATTACATAACATGTCTGATGCAGGAGTCTCAAGACAAAGAGATCTGCAACGACCTTACACGTAGGTCGTAGTAAAATATTTATAGTTGAGATTTAAGGGGAATAATAATGACATGATGTTGGATGTAAAGTATAAAAAATTGGAACTTACTTGAGAGAGTTGTTGGATGCCAGCTTTCATGAAAATGTCTTTCTTGCTTTATTGAAATCTCTTTCTTCTTTTCCCCAATTTCTTCGTTTTTTTTTTCCTTCCGTGTACAAACTGTCCCCTTCAAGCTTTGGAACTGGAAGCAACAACCAACGCTCTTCTGTAAGGTGGGCCGTTGATTTTTTTGGTTAAAAGATTCGTTGGATCGGTCATTGTTACACTGTACAAGGGGTTAGGCTTTGTTCCACAACCGATTCAATGCATTCCGGACGTAGACAGCCACCAACTGAACCCGGCTCAGTCTTATCCAACCAACATTTAATAACGACATTTCCCCTAACTTTGAAACCCAAATATTTCAAGATTTTGAAATGTGTAAAACCTTGGACTTCGTTTCATTTACACATATGTAGAGACTAATAATCCCATATTATAAAAATATATAACTTTGAACTTTATATAACCACTCAAAAAATAAATTTCATATCGGCTTTTTATTACTTCTGAATACAATTTTTTAACACAAAAAATTATTTTTTTGTATTAAGGAGAAAAAGGATTCATGTAGCCTACCCCATATAGTAGGATAAAGGATTGTTGTTGTTGTTGTTGTTTTAAGGCTTCTTTAAGAAGTAGTTAAAAAACCGTTCAAAACGAAGCCTAAATCATCGCACCCAAGTCATGGCTCAATAGTTCAGTAGCGTTGACTCCTCAAAATCAATGATTATCCCCAAAAGAAAAAAAAAATCGCTTTTGAGACCTAAAAAATCACATAAACACCACTAAACTTTGTTAAGTCAACAATGAATGGCAGTTATATATTGCCGGAGCAATTAATAGTAAACCTTCTGCAGAATTGTGCTGCTACTATTCTGTGAGAAATTAAAAAGCGGAACAATTAATTCTATAGGCAAATTGCTCGTAATATTGAAATTACTAAGGTGTTGATACAGCATAACATGTCTTTGCCTATTTTTGAAATGACTTTTTTTTCCAAAATTAAAGAAGCCAAAAAGAATTTAAAAGTAAATTTTTATTTTAAAAAAATTTAAACATATAGTTCACAAGAGTTGTGCCAGTTGCAAGATATGAGAAAGGAATTGACGTGTGTATAACCCATGCTTTAATTGAGAGCTGTTCATATGACTCTAACGTTTACCTTCAGATTAGATTATGATGGGGACAACTCAACAGTTTGAATTGTTCTAATATCTAAAAGATTTCAGAAATAAAAAAATAAAAATAATAATAATAAATAAATTGTAAAAGGAAAATTTTCAGAGTGGTGCCCACTCACCCCAGTGAATAATGGCTGCCGACATTGTAGAGGAGCAATGGAGCATGTGGTTTTTGTGGTGAATTCGCTGGAAATGGACGAATGAAGAAAAGGGCGCACAGAACAATTACAAAAGAACATTTCTGCGCTTCAATTGATTGTCGCTTATGATTCCAATCTGTAGGTTCATGAGATCCTGTGCACACCAAACAAAAGGTTTTATATTAGTGAGATGAGATCGTTGAAGAAAAAAAATATTCTGGTCAATGTGGATCTCAAAAGATTATATTTATTTTGAGATTAATATGATATAAATTTAAATATGTTAAAGATTATATTACAACCATCTTACAATTTTTTAATTAATTTTGAGATTCATCTTAACCAATTTATAATAAAAAATTGATAAATTTTTTTCTTTGAAAAATAGCTAGTTTGTGAACAATAAAACACTTGTTAGATTCAAATTTGCTCATAGTAAATGTCCGATCTTACTAGCAAGCAGTCTCAAGAGACTTAAGAATTTATAGTTAGTGTCAAAAGGGGAAGACGATTTTTTAAAAACATATTTTATTAGCTTATAGGGCCTATACAGTGTCCAAAAATAAAAAATGTGCATCATTATTCTTTATTTATATGGATCCGAGAGCTACAGAAAATGCTACACTAAAAAAAGATAAAAAGTACAATGCTAAATGAGATCCAGTACAAATTACTCACGAACCCAGTGTCATGCTCTAAAAGGTGCTTGATATAATACATGTTTTCAGGCAACTAAGTGTGATTTCCCTTATGCCAAATGTTTGTGGGCAAGTTAACGATGGCGAGTTCTCACATAGACCTTTTGGCAACACTGACGACCTCTTGGATGAAGTGATTAGGCTTATTTGATATGACAGGCAAGTCCACTTGAATTGTGAAGGTAGTGAACTTTATAGCTGGTTCGGTATGAGGAAACGAGTTTGTGAACTTTATAGCTGGTTGGTGAGTTCTATTGGTGGCTTATCGACTAAAGGTACAGCGAGTCACATTAAGAGGCTTTCCCACTAGAGGGGAGAGTTCTCCTATATGCTAATAAATATTAAATCAACATGGCCACAACTTAATATCCCATTAATACTTCTCGATAGTCTATAACTATTTATTCTACGATTTTTCTAAAGCAATATTGCTATGCTAAATTAGCAGCATGATAGAATATAAATTTTAATGTAGGCCACAACTGTCAAAGGTTGAGCTTTTAAAGACAATAACAAGTATTTGATTTTGAAATAGTAAAAAAATTTGGGTCAGGATTGATTTTAATATTCTTTGATGGGTACAAATAAAGAATTAATTAATTAACCATATATAACACTCATCACAAAATGAATCCTATCATTTTAAAACTGAAATTCAATTTTTAAGAAAGCTAATGGGGACAAGAATGGACGTTGCCTACCATTTTAGAACTCATTTGATTGCTTTAAGTTAGAAAAACATTTTTGAAAAATTATAGATTTTTTTTTTTAATTCCCATGTTTGGTTAGATGAAGTTAGAGATCAACATGAATTTTCAACTTCCAAAAAACCTTAAAAAATAAGAATTTTATATTTAAGAGAGAATAAAATTATCACTTTTTAAACATATTTCTTATCTAAAAGAAACAAAATGAGAACTTAGCAGGAAAACACGAGACAAAGTTGATGATGAGGCCATAATGTTATCTATGTGAATTCTCCCATTAACTGTATTCCCGTATTGAAGATAGGTCATGTTCTGAATCACAAGTGGCCTCAATACGAAAGTCCCATTCGTTCCAGGTAACAAGAATGTCAGGAGGAACTTAAAGGGCCGTTTTTGTCTCTTCATTTTTTTCTTCTTTTGTTTCATATAGACGTACAAAAAATATTTCAATAAGCTAACCTTGAAAACATTATTTCAACAAATCATCGTCATAATTAAACTATTAAAAACAGTGAAACACCAAGAAATTCGAAATAGCTCACCTTCAGACATTGTCAGCCCCATCAATGCCATCCCCAAGCGAGCTCCCGTCGCGAACTACTCTTCCCCTTCACAAGCCATCGAGCCTATTGATGCCTTCCTCAGTGAGCTCCCATCACAAACATCTTTATCTTGACTGCCATCAATCCCATCGACACCAGCCCAAGCAAGCTCTGATCCCTTCCAGCCACGATCTCCCGCCCATTGACTGCATCACAAACATAGACATTCATGTCACACAAAATCATGAACAATGACATTCATGTCCCTCAAAATCACAAACAGGTATTAGCTCAGTTTGATTCGATGTTCAAACAAGGTCCGAAATTAGTTCAAAATTTATTCAAATCTAATTCAAACATAGGTTCAAATAAGATTCAAATTCGAACCAGTTTGACCCAAATTCGTTTGCGGTTAATATAAACACATTACATACGCATGAGGATGTTTTGATCTAAAACAAACTTTTAGAAATTTTTCCAATAAAATAAATAATAGGCATATAAAGTTAAATATTCCCTTAATTATACATGTTTTCTCAAAACTATAACATATATATAAATTATAGTACTACATGTTTGCATAGCATATCAAACATGATTTTCTGTCAATGTTAAAATAATACATAAATAAATGAGAAACCATATCGAAGTAGAAATAAAAAAGCAAAGATACTAATTATGATGCGAATTCGTCAAGTTACTTTGAAAAGTCATTCATGTCAACACTGCTGACTTCCAATATAAAAATTCTGACGAATACAGATAACAGAGAGACGATTAGACTAATTAGGATAAATATTAAACCGTTCATACTTTAGAAAATAATGATAAAATGGAATTTTTTTATGACTTGTATAGGATGTGTTTCCACTGAAATGTTGTGGCATTTTCTTTCCAAGGAATGTAATGCACATTCAAGGGCCGGTTGACCGTTTTTTTCAGCTCACCGTGATATTTTATTTTGCTAAGATTTGACCAAATCAACTTGGTTTGAGGTCCCAAAGGTGGTTCATGTTGACACCCTTTATTAGAGAAATTACATGTCAAATAGACACTGGAGATACCAAAGGCTCTTATGGGTTGTCAAAACAACACAAAAAAGCCCCAAAAGCATTCTAAAAAATCATTCTCTTTGCCATTTTGTGACAACAATAGAGATCTCACATGACCTTAAAGACCATGCTTGGCCACGTATAAGTTTGGTCCCCAAATAAATAGACGATCAAATGGTAGCCAAACGGCCATCTATGATAGCTAGATGCCACCAACGACGGCATATTTCGGAAGCCTTTTTTGTCATACGTCATGGGATGGCTTTTGAGCCATCGGGCAAAGGTTTATAAAAGGAGTAAGGGGTTACAAAATTGAGATTTGAATTTTTCAAAAATCCAGAAAGATGGAAAAGCACTACAAAAATTGATGTGGAACACGCCATTTAGAGAGGCAGATATCTTAAATTAATCATTTATTACTTTGTGCCTTTCGCCACAATTTTGTTGACATAGACGAATTAAATCATTCTAAAATTTTATTTTTGAACATATATTCAAACCTACTTGAGGAGCATATATACTTATAACATTAATAATTTTAGCATTAATAACAATCTTTAAAGCTATAATAAAATTGAAGATAAAATTATAGCTTTAAAGATTTTTGTTGGTACTAAAATTATTGATGCTATAAATGTTCATGCTCCCAAAAAGATTCGGATACGCATTCAAAAATAAAATTTTAAAATAATTTAGAATAATTAATATAAATGATACTTCTTAAAGAAAGGGTACTTATCAGAAGAGATATAAATGGATATGTTCGTAAAGTGATAGAAGATTTTAAAAGCATTTAGCTATGGATTTGAAGTGACTAATAAAGGTGATAAGACCATATTAAATTTTTTTATAGCTTATAATTTTGTAATTGTTAACTTTATTTAAGAAATGATTGGAACATCTCATCACTTATAATAAGGGATTATTTTTCATATAAGAAAAATATATCATTTAAATTGCAATGAATGCTAAATCATTTTGAGTGAAAGTTATGCATCCAGCCTCGCTTATTACTTTTGGACTTTAAGTTGAAGGGGTGTAAAATGAAAAATTCAATATCTTAAGAATAGATATTTAAAGAACATAATAAAAAAAATTTTAAGGTGAAATTCAAGATCTTAAGATTTGGGTCATTCCTAAGTAAGCTAATGTTATACGAGAAAAAGTGACTAGTATGATTAAGAATGTTGCAAAGTATGTGCTTGAAAATCAAAAGGAAAAGCTCATAAGATGTAAAAGCTTGAAAATTTTGAATAAATATAAAATGGGTTGTATAGAGTCTACAAAAATTATATGTGAAGTAAATAATTAACTTTTGGTAGTTTATATAATATATTAAATACTAAGGAGAGTGAAAGTTATATATAAGCTAGCCAAACAAATAGATAGGTGAAGGCTTTAGTTCAACTAAAGTGCGATAAGAATGAAAATCAAAAAGTGATTTTCTTAGAAGAGAATATTCAATATAGGTGGATGAGATATTTCGATAAACTTTTCATTGAATGTCGTGAGAATATAATTGTCATTACTAAACTTAGCACTCTAAATTAAATAGATATTTTTATTTTACCGTCATACAAGTAAACCAAAGTTGGAGATATATATATATATAAAGCATATATATATATATATATAAAACGAAAGAACCTTGAGATATTACAATAGAAGTGTGGCAATGCTCGGAAGATCAAGAAATTTTTTGTCTTACTAAACTCTTTAATATTATTTTGATGACTAAAAAGATAGCAAATGAGCGGAGAAAGGATGTGTTAATTCTTATTTTTAAGAATAAGGTGGTGCACAAGAGTGTGTGAATTGTAAAGGGATTAAGTTAATGTGTTATACATTAAAATTATGGGAGAGTGATTAAGCTTAGGTTACAACATGATACCAATGTTTCTTAAAATCAATTTTGATTTATGCCATATAAGTCCACTATGAAAGCTATAAATTTGCTAAGAGGTTTGATTGAAAAGTACATAGAGAGTAGGGAGGACTCACAAATGATATTTATTGATTTAAAGAAAGTACAAGATAAAATTTCAAAATAAATGTTATGGAAAGTTCTAAAAAGAAAGGAGTTAATAATGTTTATATTCAAATCATTAAGGATATATATAAAAGAGTTGTTATCAGTGTACAAACACAAGATGGTTTGACCAAATATTTTCCTATTTCGGTTGGATTATATCAAGAATTAGTTGTAAGTCAATATCTTTTTAATTTAATCATGGATGTTCTTAGTAAACATTTGTAAGAGGATGTACCGTGGTGTATGTGTTTTGCATATAATATTCTTCTAATTAATATGAATAGAGAGGGAGCTAATAAAAACTTAAATTATGTTGGTCAATCTTAGGATCTAAAGTTTTCATTTGAGTATATCTAAAATCGAATACATGGAATATAATTTTAGTAGTAATAAATTTAATGGTGGGATTGTGACATTGGATGATCAAGTCATTAAAAAGAGCACATGTTTTAGATATTTTGAGTCTATTGTTCAAAGCGATGATGAAATAGATGGAGATATTATCAGTAGAATTCAAGTTGGATGGTTGAAGTAGAGGAATGCATCAGACCTATTGTGTGATAAAAAAGCAACCCTCAAATTTAAGGGAAATTTTTATAAGATGGTGGTTAGAGCTGCAAAGTATTATGGCACAGAATGTTGGCCATTAAAAGAGAAGCATACAATTAAGTGTTGCAGAGATGAGGATGCTCAGATAGATGGGTGGCTATATACTTAAAGACAAAATATGAAATGAGTATAGTGAAAAGGTTCGAGTAGCTTCAGTGGCAAATATCATTAGAGAAAGTCACCATAGATGGTTTGCTCACATAAAACGTTGGCCTTTTGATGTCCCAGTTAGGAGAGTATATGTATTATATCCGACCTATGTTAAAAAATATACAAATAGACCTAAAAGGATTTGGTTATAAAGTCTTAAAAATAATATTTTTATTAGATTTAAATGAAAATTTGACTTTTAATAAGTCACAATAGAGAAAAATGATTCAAATAGCCTACCCCACGTAGTGGGATAAAGGCATATTATTGTTGTTGTTAAGATCATAAAAGTTTGCATTTTGTCCACCCGCAAAGACCAACATATACTTACCGTGCAAGACTTCCAACTTGTGGTGGGGAGCTTCCCCCATTATTGTTGCCTCTGTATAAGCTTCAAAATTGATTTGAGCGAGCACTACTAGAACAGCGTTTGAACTAATACAATGTCACATGAAACGAGCATCGAAATATCTCGATCATAGTCGAAGTCACCCGAACCTTGTTCGTTTGCATAATGAATCACATCAATGCACTCAGGATGTCGAATTTATAAAAGAAGTGTCACTCGCATGTAACTTAATCTAGCCATGATGAAAGAGACAATTAGCAAGCTCAACACTATAAAATTACCTAAATGACGTATAATCGCAAAATGGATTGCACTATTGGTTCTAAGATGTAGAAAAACACCCAAGGTGGACCTCTCGCAATCTATTTGAGTAAACGTGAGCAAAAATGATGGACTACGGGCACGAGGTTCTCTAAACAACATTAGTTAGAAAAATGGACTTCATCGTTGAATCTAGAACATCCAAATTACACAGAAAAGACACTAATACTCCATGGGTGGTCTGCACTAATGAAATAGCGAAATTCGCTAGCAAGGCACTAGCACAAAAATCGAGTCCCACACAAAATGAGGAATATTGTAAGGGTTTGACTCACATCTTTCTATCATATATATATATATATATATGAAATTATTCTAACCATATCCCGTACATTGTGCAATAATCTCATAGCACAAACATCCTATTCCTTTCATCTCAATCTATCAGTACAATTAAAAAAAAATTTAAAAATTACAATAAAAACCTAATCTAAATCTCTTATTCTCATCTCTCTCCTGGACCTTCTCCCTCTCCTAAACTTCTCTATCCCACTCCCTCACCATCTCATTCTAGCAGCTCCCTCTCACAACCATTCACATAATTCGCAACCCATCTCACCTCTGTCGTTCTCTCTAAAAAGAGAGACCTCTCTCCTCTTCACACCTCCCTACGCATGCTTACAAACCCGAGCTCCCTCCAGGCCCATGACCCATGACACCACAGCCTCCAAGCCCAATCGAGCACACAAAATCCCAACCCTTCCTCCTCCCAGCTTCAAACCACAGCAGCATGATCTCCCCAATCCTCCTCCTAGTAGTACTCATCTCAGAAACCACCAAAATTCCTACCCTCACTCTCGAAGCTGTACACTTCCACTCAACTCCATTCAACCCCATATCCACACCTCCGCATCACACCTGCTGTAGCAGAGCCGAAAAACTAGCTTTCCTCCTCACATTTCCATCGTTATCCCGTTTTCTTGCATGAATCCGTCCACCTGCAACCCACTCTAAAACAAATCAAGCTCCTCTTCCCTCACCAATGGCAGGTCAAACACGCCTTGATTTCACACAAGTCTGCTATCCAAACCAGGCCCCATTCTCTCTCTCTCTCTCTCTCTCTCTCTCTCTCAAAGCAGCAAAAATAAAAAAAGAGGGAAAAAATATTTAAAAAGAGGAGAAAAAATATAATTTTGTGTGTTTTGACTCTAGTTATGAATTTCTCGTTGTCATCATCGAGCCCGTGCCAGGTATAATTTTGAAAGTCTCAAAAATAACTACCCATTCACATAGTTACAGTGTGGCGGGGAAACCTGCAAATCTAAATACAGGTTCACATAGTTTCAACATGAAGGGAAACTTATTTTTCACTCGTACAGGTATTGAAAGTCTAAGCAAGCTTTTTTTAAGTGTGGTGGGTAGAAGATCCCTGGCCATGGTTCACCAGATAAGGACCATGCACGTTATTTTAATAGTGATGGGCCAGCCCTAGTATTTCCCGATGATGTCCACTATGAGAGGAAATTGTGAGGCTACCAAAATTGAGTCGCAAATAACAAAATCTTAGGAAGTCATACTTGAAGATTTCAAGTAATCCCTAACAAGAGAGACAAAAACAGCAAAACGCTCCACAAATTTGATGAAAAAAATCAGCAAAACAGTAATTTTTATTAAAGAAATCAAATTAATGGAAGAAATAAACTAAGATACAGTTGATCCTCAATTCGAGAGGAGGATAATTTTCTCCCAATCCCTAGATAAATCTAGGGTCCAAGACACCAAGAACAATAACTCCAAAATCAGCCACAAAACAAATCATCCCCCCTAACCCTAATCATCTCTTCCTATTTAAAACAAACAATTAAACAACAAATACCCAAGCAGCCCTCCCCTAATTCCCTCATATTTCGTTAATTATTTTCCTCCCAAATCAGCCCTCCAATCATCCCATAAATCTGCTCTTTTCAATTAGGAAACATTTCCTAATTAATCCCCCCAAATTAGCCCCTAAATATGTCCTCTTCAATTAGGAAACATTTCATAATTAATCCCCTATAAATCAGCTCCCATATATGCTCTCTTCGATTAGGAAACATAGGGTTGCAAACGAACCGAGCCGAGTCGAGTATTTGAGCGTTCATGTTTGTGTTCATTTAATATCAGCTTGTTCAAGTTTGGTTCATGTTTGTTCGAGCTTTATTGTTTGTGTTCATGTTTGGTTCATTTAAATTAATGAGTGTTCATGTTCAGTTCATGTTCAGTTCATGTTCGTTCGTTTAGTGCTTATCGAGCTTGTTCGCGAACATATTTAACGAATTTTTTTTAACTATCAAACAAACATGTTCATGAACATATCTATGAACAAAGACATTTATAATAAAAACAATAGTCTATGTAACAAAGGCAATGATTATTTCTATTTATTAATTCTATAGTCAAATATTAATTATTTTTATCGAGCTTATTCACGAGTTCAAAATCGAACACGAATCAAGCTTTTATCGAGCTTCTTATTGAGCTTAATGTCGAGCTTGTTCATGAACTTCAAATGATGTTGTTCGCGAACATAAATGAGCCGAACGTATTAGTGTTCAAGTTTGTTTATTTAAGAATCAAGTATTTAAAATATTGTTCAAGTTTGTTTGTTTAGTTAATTAAACGATCACAAACGAGCTTTAATCGAACCGAACAATGAGTAGCTCGTCGAACATTTGGTTCGCTTACAGCCCTAAGAAAACATCTCCTAATTAATTTCTTTTAATTAAGAACCTTCCTAAATAACCCCCTCTTAATTAAAAAATTTTCTAATTCCCTCCCAATACTCCCTTTCCCAAAGTACCACCATGTCCTCAAGGTGGAACAAAAGAAACTACTACTTAAGCACTTGACTAATGACATTGGACTAAAACGTGGACTGACACTAGGTCAAATGATCCCTGCCTCTAGCATCTCCTTGATCAATCTCTCAATCTCATCTTTCTGGATTTGAGGGTAATGATACAAATGAACATTTATAGTGAGACTATTTCCTTCAAGATGATAGCATGCTCATGTTTCCGCAGATGTGGCAATCCTTGAGATGGATGAAAAATCTCACTAAATTGCTAAATCAATGGTTGTAGTTAAAGAGGAACCTCCCCTCCCTCCTCCAGTCTAATCCCATCCACCCTGTGTAGTTCCACCAGATAACCTTCCCCCACCTTTTGTATGCTCCTAACCATGGTTAAAACCATGGCTTTGGAGAGCCATACATCTCCCCTTATCACCCTCCACCACTAGCTCCATCATCAATGCCCCCCTAGTTGACATTGGTGTCTCGTAAGGTCTGCAACCACTTCATCCCCAAGATGACGTCAATGGTCCCTAACTCTAATGGGAGGAAATCCTCCCTCACCTGAACTCCCTATATAGTAAACACTACTACTCTACAGATCCCCTGGCCCATCTCTACCTTCCTCGTACCCATCATTGCTCCATAATGTCATGTATCCACCAACTTCACCCCCAATTGGTTTACAACCTGGTTGGAGATGAAATTATGGGTAGCCCCACTGTCAATCAACATCACCACTTCCCTGTCTGCTATTCCCCCTTCACCTTCATAGTATGATTCGGAGTGAATCATATCACTGAGTGCAGGGAGACCTCCACCACGTTTAGATGCAGCTTGTCCTCCATCTTTCCCTCTACCTCACCCTCTCCTCCCTCAGCTTCTTCTTCATCACAGACGATGAGAACCTGAATAGTTCGGTCCTTACACATGTGCTATGGAGTATACTTCTCATCACATCTGAAGCTAGCCCCTTCGCCTTCTTCTCCTGCATCTCCCTCTTCGTTAATCTTTTAAAGTTGCCCCCACTTCCTCCTACTGGCTTCTCCCTTGACGCCTCTCGAAGATGGCCCGCTGCAATACTCTTGGGTGCTAGATGAGTGATAGTCATTCTGTAAGAGCCACCTGAACTGCTTCCCCTGGCTCCCCTCTCTTGGTACCTCTGATCTTCCACAAACTATGTCAATTCAATTGCTTCTCCCAAGTCACGGGGCCTCATGACCCTCACCGCAGCTCTGATATCGGATTTGAGTCACTTCATGAAGTTACCCTCCAACACAGCCTCTGATAGTCACTCCACCCGACTAGTCAAGTGCTCAAATCTATCGCAATAGTCTGCCATTGATCCATCTTGTACTAGTGCAAAGAACTGCTCAAAAAAGTCTCCTCCCCTTCCAAAATGTTCCAATAAGCATTCTTTGAATTCACTCCAACTCCTTATAGGTCTCCTCTGATCTCTCCACTGATATCAGACAACGCCTTCCCCTCCAAACAAAACCCTAATGGTGTCAACTTTTCCTCCTCCGTCAGCCCATTGATAGTGAAATACCTCTCCACCTTGTAGATCCACGCATGTGCATCCTCCCCTTCAAAGATTGGACATCTTCAGCTTCCTCACATTCTGATCTCCCCCATTTCTCCGTATTCTTCCATAATTTCCCCTTTCCCAAGTGCTTGGTTCTCCCCAAATCACCTGATCTTCTCTTCCCCGCTCGTACCCAAACCCTTCACTTTCTTATCTCCTTCCTTCAAAATAAGCACCTCTCCTGCTGCAATCTCTATCTTTTCAAAATTTAATTATGTGATAATTGCATGTTGTAAATTTTTTGTCAGTACTACGTTGTGTTGATTAAATTGTCATCACCATTATTGTAACTCTTGAAAAGTTTATTAGATTCTGCATTAACAGATAGTATTGCCTCCGCATCAGTATGCCTAGAGACAAGTTCACTTAGGCTTAACATCCTTATCGAACTTTTACTAGTCACCAAAATACTGACTTCAAATCTTTGTACATTTTTCAAAATTTCTGAATGAATAGTATATCCTGAGTGAAGGGCTTCCTACAAAATTTCTTTTCTCAACTCAAACACGTAAAATACCCATAGAAGCAATTTATTGTTAACTCTATCATCAGCAATAAACTCTTGTTTTTTCATGAATGCACTTATTTAATTAATTTCTAGTATTCACCGTTGACTTTCTAAATTTTATTAATTCTATTTATAAAAGTTAATTCACACAACTGATGAAACACACTTATATTATCAAATCTTTTGAACTCTAAGAGCAAGGCCGCTTCTTAACTAATTCAAACTCATGAGTAATCATCCAACAGACAATACCTGTGAACTTTCAACTTGAAGTATAAGCTACTATATTTGCCTTTCTAGGATAATATTGAATATTAAAATTATAATTTTTGATGAACTCAATCCATCTTTGTTTCCTCCCATTTAATTCTTTTTTGTGTAAAGATGTATAATCAAAAAATATTCCTCATTTTGCTCAACATAAACAGTGTCTTCCAAATCTACATAACACTTGGAAAACATCTTAATAACTCCATCAGCCAAAATTCACACATTGAGAATTTCACATACAATTGATTTTTCCTTAACAGCTCCAATGCTATCCTTAAATATTTAGCATGATTTTTGTTAGACTTAGAAGATATCAAATATCATAAATGAATATGATCATAAAATGATTTATAAATTATTTGAAAATTCGATTCATCAATGTGGGCTCCAAAAATTCGCGCCTCTACCTCTTCGCGCCTTCTTTATGTTGACGGGGAGAGTTTTAATAGACTTAAATTCCGAGGTAAATTTTTAAAAGGCAGATTATCTTTTGGATAAGAACTACCCCGAGATTTCGCCCTCATTTTACGAGGACTTTATGATCCGAGTTCTTCTTTCTCATAGGCGCAAACCCCTATGCCCACCCCTTCCAATAATGAGAGAGAATTTTTTATTAAGGCTAGTCGTTAAATAGGTCGCAATAATTATCTGGCGTATGATAGCAGCAATTTTAGGGTTCGAATTTGGTTTTGAGTTTTTAAGTTTAAGATATGAAATTTATCACCATACACTTAAAGCGAGTGATGTGGGAATGATGACGGGCTCGAACAAGATCTTATGGTTCAGTCATCCCAAGCTGTCATGGTCCTGGACTACTTAGCCAAAGGAGGTAGTTAATCCAACCTGACAAAAGGAATCTTATTGGCAGCCGTGTGTTACTTCGTCCAAGAATATCTTGTAGACTTGGGGTGGATGTTTGACTAAGATGATAAATTTTTAAGTCAACCTTAACTTAAAGATGGTTTTATATCTTATAGCATGCACCCTATAATTTATTACTCAAAGGACTTTTAGCCATTAGAGAACATACGAGCTTTAGCCATGATCGTAATATAGTGATGTCATTTTGCATCAAAATCACATGGTCAAAGGGCATGTTCCACATCCTTGTTGGCAATGAATCAATTGAGAATTAATTGTAAGTTTGAATTTATTAGGTAGATGACAGTAGATATCACAACATAAATATTAGGTTAAAGATGATGGATAAATAGATTTATAAAAGATAGGTCGAGGTTCATACAAAGAAAACTTATATGCATTAAATAATGAAAATTTAGCTTCATATTTTAACAAGTCAAGACCCCAAAGCAAAATTAACTTGATCATTATTAGTTCCAAATAAAATCTGAACTACTATAATTTTTATAAAATGTCAAAATGTGTAAGTTAAAAGTTACACTATCAACTCATATCATGATAAAGGATTATGTTGACCAATGTTAGTGGCCTAAACTTAATGATCAGATGATTAAACCTTCTTTAAACCATGATCAACATATGTAGAAGCCTACGTGAAATCTCCATTTAACCTTATAAACAAATTAATCTAGAGAAGGTATATGTAGTTTGAACGATCTAGGTTGAGAAGGAGAGGATGTAATCTAGATCCATATATAATTTACCCTACTTTAAAGGTAGGAGAATAAAATCTTGCAATTGGAGTAGATGTTCTCACAATTCATCTAACAAGTAATAGATTGTGCATTGTTTCTAGAATTTACCTCATGGTAAACAGAGAAAGTGAGCATGGGAGAGAGAGTGAGCAGGAGAACCTAGGGAGAACAAGGGGGCCAGCCTACATAGATGAGAAACAAAATGTGTGGCAAATTGAACCTATTTCAATTAGTACTCGAATGGGAATTGGAATTCAATTGCATTTCGAACTCTTGATGATCTCCAAATTATACTATTAGGAAATAACAAGCCATAAATAAACTAAGAACTGAGATTCATACTTTTAAACTAAATACAAATAATTTATTAGCCACACCATGAAACAAGGAGATGGTAACAAACACCCTGGCCTCTAATAGGAAAGGGGGGGGGGGGGGGGGGGGGGGGGGGGGGGGGGAGAGAGAGAGAGAGAGAGAGAGAGATCAAATGGATGACCACTCGCAAACCGATATGGGCTCTAATTGGCTTTAATGATGTGCGCTCAGTAAAATCACGCTTCTTGATGATGAAGAGACACTCCTTGGAGTTTAAATATAATTTTTCTAGTGTTTTTAAGATGTAGCCTTGAAAAAGTTTCCTTTGGGTCCAGAAAATATGATATGACCCTAAAGTTGAAGTCACCAATTACAGCCGAATTGGACCATTGGTTATCTAATTCTGAGGCAACTGTCATATCTTGCTTGGAGATCCTTGATCATATCACAATTAATTTTAAGTTGTTAGTTGGTGCAAATAAAATTAGCAGAACCTGATAAGAAATTTAGTAAACTCTACAATAACATTGTTTGCCCAATTATCGTAGTATTAGCCAACCCATTAATGATGTGGTGACCGATCAAATATAGTTGTTCATGATGTACACAACCCAAGTAGTGGCCAAACCAATTGGAAAAGTTTATCCAGAAGATGTAATAGTCACCTTTGTCATCAGAGTTGACTTAATGATGGATGTAGTTGCACATATCACTGGAATCCAACCAAATGATATAATGATAGAACCAACTCATTAATGGTGTTGACCCATTATAGTTAGCCATAGAGTACCCAACCCATATTAGAGTTGATGGCGTACCTCAATTATCAATGTTTTGTAAAGATCTCGGTAATGTGTTTGATCACCTATTTTGATATTTTATCACCATAATCAAATAGTAGCACTTGTAAGCGTATTTGAATGCCCCATAAGTTGCCAAGACTCAATATGCTATCTCCATGAAGAAAACTTCAGTATGCATAAGGTAATATGAAAATGTTGTTCCATACTAACACTTAATTTTGCTTATTGCATTCTCTCTTCTTTCTCAAGATTAGCATTTTCATCTTTAATCAAGATATCTCCACAACCTCCTTTGCATCTATTAAACTTATGTCATGCGGAAATTCCTCCCAGTCCAAGCACAGCGATACAATTATCAGGGATGCGCTCTACCATTTGAGCTAATAGCGCATCGTGTGGGCCCATCTAAGTTCTCGGGTTCTGTATGATTCAAGAATTTAGTGTCATGAATCTCCAAATGCATAATAGTGTGAAATGCCTTTTGCATTTTTTCCAACACATCATTCTTTTTGGCATATTTTCAATATAATAAAAGATAACATTGGGCATCAATTCAGTTTACATAACACTTACTAGGGATGACTCTTTATTTGAATGATAGAAAATATTTCACAAGTTATTCAAACATATTTTTCATGTATTCAATAGCTAATCATAATGGTCCCATTCCACATAAAACCTACCTAACCAATGAGTTACTATAACAAAACTCATCTCTTATTTGCTTCCCACAATAGGACTATCCTCTAACACAATTAAATTTAGGATCAAGATTATGGTTTGGTAATCCTTCTCTCAATTTAAATGTAAATGATTCAAACTTGAAAATAAGATTATTCATTAAGCATAAATAAAGTGGTTATAGAAAAGTAAGACTAAAAGCATATGCATACTATTTAGCCAATCTACATTGTAGAGAGAGTAGAATCTAGTTCTAAATCTTAGGTCAATTTTACATTCGCTTAAGTAATAAAATGATAGCTTGCCATTGTAAGTGATCTTCCTCGAAACCACATTGCTCCTTGATGTACCTCACAAGTGGAGAAAGAATAAGGAGAAAAAGAGACAGACAACCTAGAGAGAGAAAGATGTTTTTAGTCTAAAGAGAGTATAGTAACTTGAATCTATTTCATTAAAATTATATTTGGAATTGAAAAATGATTACATTTAGGCTATCTGGTCACATTAGCAACAATAAGAAATAACAATGCTTAAACAAACCAGTAATCAATATTTAAACTGATAATGCCGGCAAGCAAAACTTAGTTAAATTTGGTAGAATTGATCCAAATGGCCATCTAGGTCAAGTAACCCATTTTACATGTAGATACTTCGGCATCAAAGCACCATAAGTAGCATATCATCTTCTCTTTTCTTCTTCTTCTTCTTTTTTTGGGTGGGAGGAGTTATGATGTATCAAATCATCTTTATAGCTTTATAAGGGCAAGAGTTAACAAATACCGGTAACTTGAAACCCCAATGCATAATCATCAAAATTGATTATTCGACTAGTATAAAAAATTATTAACTATTTTTGGCATTGTAGGGATAATGTTGTGTGCACCCCTCCCACAAATCAGACACTTAACAGGAGGGTCATGAGATTCAGCGACCTCGACTTAGGGACTGCGGGGATGTGTTCGGCCGATGCAACAAACAGAAAATCTTTCGTGAAATTAGGGCAATGAATAGTCGTTTATCTTAAAATATAGATATATTTTTAAATATAAAAAATATTCATAAGTATACGGAAATTTAAAAACAATTTGGCGCGCTATTTTGCACCGTGCGCAATGCGCCATGGCTCACATGTGGCGCAAATAGCGCGCGCTATTTTAAACACATGCGTCTCGCCATGAACATGGTGCCGTAGGTGCACCGCGCCGCGCCGTGCGCCATGGGGCGCGCTATTTTGCGCCATTGACAGCTATGCATATGCACTTGGCATTGTCAAATGTTCAATTTAATTGTTATCATTGAGGATTTCTTCACAAAATGTGACCTTACATGCAACAAAAAACATCGGAGTGTAAGGCAGCCACCTTATGGATTTTGTCAATAACTTTCATGTTTATTGCATGCAAGGAAGTAATAGGCAATTTTGGTATGTCAACACTGAGAAGAATTCACTTTGAGATCTATTATTTTGTCCTAAATTAGATCTCGTTGTTATTCTAATTAATCTCTCTTTATGGTTCTTGTACTCCGTAAGATATTTGGAGGTTTTCTAATTCGATGTCCAAGGAGATTTGGGCCTCTTAGTGGATAAGACCGATTTTCATTTGCTCCATTAATATGTACACATATGACTTTTGATATTAGTATATTAGTTCATGTATCCTCTCTCGTGGATTTAAGATATTAAAGTTCAATAAATTTTGGTATTTATTTTGTGATTTATCTCATTACCATTTACTTTATATGCTCATAAAAGTTGATCACTGTACTTGCCTTTACATAAATAATTTATGCCTCACTAATTTATATTCAAATTGATTCTTATCTTAAAACAACAAAAAGTTGTTAGATTCCAGGTTGCTTTTTTAGGAGTACAAACACCTAATGTGCATTCCAACTAATAGCGTTACATAGCAGATGAAGAACTAAGTCAAAGAGTTCATGCGTTCAAAGGAAGATCTTGAGAAGAAATTTAAAAATAATGAATAAGAGCTGAAGGAAGTTCATTGAACACCTACAGATAGTTGATGAAGGACAAAATGTATGCACTTCTAGTTACAATAGTAAACTGTAAGTCCATGATGCCTCCGGAAGAAGAGTTTACTCATCAAAGTTTATGATTTCTTTTGCCTTCGGTTTCTTCATGTCAACACACTAAGTATTACCAAGCTATCCCTCTTCAAAAACATCCGATGAGTATTGCAAAGCTATTTTTTAGATTGAAATGAGTATTATTATTAGACAATGAAAACTATGCAACACAAATCAAATGCAAAATATTTTTAGATGACAAAAAGAACATAAAAAATATTATACACCAACAAGGCCAACATATGGAGAATAAATCAAAAGCTTGAAAAGAAGAACCCCAATGGACCCCTTCCAAAATGCCTAACTTGAAGCTTGGCGTATTGTGGAGAGTAGCAGTATACTTAGTTGCTTTTTCTTTCACTCATGTAATAAATAAGTTGAAAATTTGCATCCACTAACCTATTAGTAGCATAAAAGCTAACTTCAAAAGTAGCATAAAGAGAATCTAAATCACCCAAGGCCCCCGCAGCAAGAAAAGTTGAATATAAGGTGCTAGATTAATAAAAATTATTGGGCTGGCAACATGTTGAGGCATTGATTCCAAAACGGGATTTAAAGATGATTCATTGTTATGAGCATAACCAACTTTAAAGTAGTCAAAATAGCAACTAATTAATTAGAAGAAAGATTTTTATCAGGTGTAAGAACACCACCCCCCCACCCACCCCCCAAACATCGCACCATGTTATTTACGTAGCTCTATGTAAGCCCTAAAGCATTCTAAGAAATTCTATAGCCAAATATCTCGCAAGAACAACAATATGGAAGAATCATACTTATCAATAACGAATGGCGCACCACGGCAAAAAGTTTCCCATAGAGCCATAACACATAGCGCATGCTGCGGCGCACACCATTTTAAACATGGCACTGTTAACCTCATTTTTGTATGAGATCACTAAGACCCAGTTGGGTTTCTTCCTGGTGACCTAATGATTAGAAAGTGTCCACTTCCTAATCATTTAAGTCCTAGGTAAGACCCAATTCACTCCCCATCAAACTCAACTCCACATCCTCCAATTCAATACTTGGTTCAACTTTCAATCAATATTCAATCAACTTCCAAATCACATCCAGTCAATCTCAATCATCTAATCGACCTCCACTGATGTGGATGAGCTAAGTCCAGTCATTAAACTCTCAAATTCAATCCAATTCCAAAATTTCAAACTAAATCTAAGTGCTAAGGACTAAGATCATGAAACCCGTTTTAGGAGAATTTTCAAATCCCATGGAAACCAGCCTAATGACCTCTGTTTAGGGTCTATCAATTGCATATTGTTTAGGCATGTCTCTAAGGTCAATCATCCAAATTTGAGCTCAATCCAACATTCCTAGCCCTTGAAACTAAATCTTTTCCCAAAGGCTGCAAAACCTTCAATTATTTACAAGCTATGCCACTGGACTTACCATCCAGTGGAATTTAACTTTGGAACCCCTTCCAAACCTTTCAACCATACCCATGGCCTTTATTAAGACCTCTTGATCACAAACCTACACTTTCCTGCATCTAGTTTGACCTAGTGTTAACCAAGGGTCAAAATGACCAAAATGTCCTTTAAGGAATTTTTTGTCTTTTCCCCAAAATCCAACTTGGCCTTCCTTCATCAATCCTCAAAACCTATCCAAATGGATCCTAAATATCATTTGGAATCCATTGGACTCAAACTCAAGTCTTGGTTTGACCTGGTTAACCAAGTCAACTAAGGTTAACCAAAATGCCCTTTAAGGCTTCATATGTCAATTTTAACCCAAATGACCTACCCAATGCTTGGAATCACTTCCATTGGTCTCAAAACATTTATTTGAACTTGTTGACCCAAATTCAACCCAGGGTTTGACCAGATTAACCAAGTCAAATCATAGTTGACCAAATTAACCCTCAACTCAACCTATGGTTAAATCCAGGGAAGGGTCTATCCTTTGGAATAGATGCGGACCCTTGCGAAAAGGCTAAAGCCTCCCAACCTAATCCTCAATGAGTTGTTTAAGGTCCTTCTGGGGTGGTGCTAGAGGAACTGTAAGAATTGAAGGTTGGATTGTAGGCATTTCTAACAAACAGGGAGGGACTACTGGCACTGACTCAGGAGCTCTGGGACTGGATTACGCTTTTTTAATCTTTTCAGAGATTTCAAGAGCTGACTATTGTAGTTTGAGAGAGGCTTCTTATGACTTATCTAGTCGTTCTTGCATTTCTCTAACTTGTAACAACATGTCTGCAACTTGTGTCTCCAAGTTCTTTATATGCTGCTCATCTTTGGCTCTTACTGATTTATCAGAATCTGACTCAACTGCGGCTGAACCTTCTTTGTCTGATCGTCATTTCCTTGATTCAATTTTATTTGTTAGATCCTCTAGTCTCAACCATGCAAATATTGTTGGTGGGTTCATCCTCTTCTCCTAACAGGTCATCCAAGTCGGGATGGAAGGTTGTTATCCCTTCTTTCTTTTGTAGGATGCCCCTTATCTCTTGCACTACCTCATCGATCGGTCTCTCATTGATTCGGGATCGAGAGATAAGTTTCCTTTAATCTAACATATCAAAAAGCTCATCTAATTCTAACTTAGAAATAATGGCTAGAAGTTTGGTGTTATTATCTGGCAGAGATTCTGAAGCTGACATTACAGGAAAATCTCCTATTTCCAACAGATTTTTCGGCGGAATATTCTGCAATTTCCAACATATTATGAAAGTTTCCTGCGGATTTCTGGCGAAATTTTTTTCGCCAGTTTAGCGAGCGTCGGAAAATTTTTCCTTCAAAAGAAATCCGCCAGAATAAAAATTCCGGCGAAATTATCCCGTCGGAAAAATTTTCCTGCAGAAAAAACTTCGTCGGACTAAATAAAACATTTTAAAAACGCCCACCCCGCTGTTCGCGCCCGTCACGCGGGTGAACCCACCTTTGCACCCTGTGCACGAACACGTGCCCGTCTGCGCTGGGATTCGAACTGGGGATCTCCTCTTCGGTTTCAGAGCATCAACCACTCTGATGCGGTGTATAATAAGCTTTATTTTTAACTATTTTATATGTAAATAAACAAAGATAGTAAATTTTCAAAAAATAAATTTAAATAGGCAATAAAAATATTAATTAACGGAATTACAAATAGATAATCTTTTTCAGAAATAATTAAAATCCGGCGGATTTGCCGCCGGAAGTTCCGCCATAAACACCGGTGTAAACAAATTCCTCGGAAATCCTCCGAAAAATCTTCCTAAAAATCTGTCAGAAATATTTCATCTTTATCCATCGGAAAATCCGTCGGAAATAAACGATTTTCCTGTAGTGTGACTTGTCAACCATCTCTTGGTCTAAGTCTATCCCCTCCCCTTCGACTATCCCGAGACCAGTTGTCAGAGGGGTGGCATCTTCTACTGGGTGAGAGACGTATACCTTAGGAGGCGATGCAGGAGCTTGAAGAGTAATAGCTCCTACATCGGGTCCCCTGAGTAGAGAGCCCAGGAATGACATATAGACTTTGATCAAAACTATCAGTGACATCAACGGCAACAGTAAGCAAAACATCAACGGAGCTGGAAATAAGAACACTATCTGCTGTAGCAACTGGAGCATCAGTACAAACATCCATTGTGCCTACCGGGACTAGGGAAGCATCGGTTAGAATTTATTTTAACTAGAGGGTTGGTGAACTTAGTGGTTCTAGAGATCGATGGAGGGATATCCAACTTAGTCTTCTTTCGAACAAATCTTTTCTCAGGAGACTTGGACTTCTTGCCCTTAACATTTAACATTCTCTGAGCTTCAGGAATTTTTTAGTCTTTACAACTACTAAGGCCAACTTTTGAAATTTTGGAGAAGGGACAGGGGATCTACCAATAGGACGATGGCCTCTCTCGGACCCAGTAAGTATGATACCCTCTGTTTTGAAAGACAAATGGCGTGGCACCCAGTGGTATCCATCAGCTAGTACAGAAGTTGTGGGTGTCGAACAAACTTTTTATTTTTTCTAACAGGTTGGGGAGTTAGATTATTAGCTTCAGATGTTTCCTCTTTTAGAATTTGTTTTTGGAAGTGGTTGGCGATAATTCCCTTCTAGTGTTTCATGTATTCTTCCGTTGTTCATCCAAACTGGGCAGCACAAGATTGGACTATGTTCCTTAATGTTCTTGTCCTTTGGAGGTGCTTCTCCTTAGGAGTGCTTCTAGTCGAGTAGTCGACCAGGCATGACGGGGAACGGGCTATCCTAGCTACCCTCTCCTCCCCTTGAGCAACGGCCAGGGGGTAAAAACGACTCCCTTTTAAAAGGGAAAAGGAAGCAGGAATAGGTAGCTCCTCGACAGCCTCGGGCTCTATCTGACATAGAGCCTTAAATGGAACAACTTTCCTTACCTGGCAATTTTCTTTCTCACTCTCAAATAGTTTTTCCTCTGATTCTTGCTAGTAAATGTGATCCCAAAACTTGATCCTTCCTAAAAAACGGACTTAACCACAGTGAGAGGCTCAACAAACTCAAGTTGTTTTTCTTCATCACTAGACACAGACAGAACAGGTCCCGTCCCTACAATTAACTCCACTGCAAAGGGGACTTCCTTACTAGCATCCAAGTTAATTATCTTGTGATCGTCCATCGACAATTCAAGGGTACTAAAACCCATTCCAAACAATATGTTATTTCCCAAATCAATCACTTCAGAAGTCAGCTCTTTGTCAAAGGAGAAGACCAACTTGTCAGCCATTGTTACTTGATTTGAGTTTCTAGAATTGAAGAAGAAGATTGGAATTAGATATTTTTGAAAGAGATTTTTCTTTTAGAGAATTAAAAATCATAACAAAATCTTGATTCTATGATATATGCCGAGTTGCAAGAACTATAGCCTGACATATAACGATAGGATACAAAAATTAGTTATAAGCTCAAGAAGAAGTGAAATCTTTACAACCTATACTAGCCCATAAGGGGATGTTGTGGGCAGCATATGATGGTATAGATCTCAAATTAAGATTAAAAAGAATTTTTAGGAGGATTTTGATTTTAAAATCATCAGTGAACTTCTCCCAATTTCTGAAACACAGCCGATCAAACTTTCATCTTGCCTGAAGGCTTACAAAATATTCAGAAAGTGCAAAAAGGATTAGTTGCATAACTCTCTCCACATCTATTATAAGTCAAAGGGAAATGGGAGGTTAAGGCTAAAATATTGACAATTTAAGATCTTGAGAGCAAGATCAATAGCACTCAGAATTTTAAAACTCCATGTATTGAGTCAAAATCAATATCACAGATTCTTAAAGTTAGGAATGAGATCTAAAAAGTCTAATTTGATACTATCGCCCTACCAATTAACTTGGGGGCAGAATGTCAAAATCCAAATTTTGATAGAGGTTTCACCTCTCTTTTTGACGTGTCTTTTCTTTTTGATGTTAACCACACTCACCCAAGAGAGAAATGGATAGAGGGACCAACGGAAGGAAAGGTAGTTAAGACTACCGATGAAACAAAATTTTGCCATTATTAAAGATGGAGAGAGATTTTGTCCATTGTGGTGGGGTCGTTATAAATAACCCCGCCACAAAACATGATTTTGTTGTTGAAATTTTGAAAAAAGGTTTTGAAAGATTTGATCTTTTTTGAGAAATTTGATATTTAAATTTATAGTCTCAAAATCGAATATCTCGTTATAAACAACATATTGCCCCTTAAGGAAAAAATTTCATTTGCTAACGGATTCAAATGATGAAACTGAAAGTTGTCATTCCGATTGTAGTAGTCGAATTCAAATAAGAATCGCATACAATCCCGAATGGCCGAAACGAGATTCTATTAATATTCAACCACTGTAATCCAGATTAGAGATCACTAATTTTATATTCCATGGAGCAATAACAAATGATGTATCTCTCCAAAGAGAAAATATCATTTACTATCAATCGACGAAATATGACGCTAGTGATCGCTATCGACTTGATTTTTCCAAAGAAGATTAATTTTGAGTTTTGAAAATCAGGTGTGGTTCTAAATTTCCTACGAGCGAAAGACCTCATATTTAATTACATATACGAATACTCTCGATTAAAATAATGACGAATTTTTATTGAAAGATTTTCTAAGAGCGATATCAAAAAAATTGAATTTCGGAATTTCGAAAGGGAATGGAATAAGATCGAATACTTATTTTCAGAGTAAAGAGAAGAGAGTAGGGGACACTTTGAGATTCTGAAACAATCCAGAAGTGTCCCAACCTAAGCTGAGTGTTGGGCTTTAAGCTTTGAATTGAAAGAATATTTAGTTTGAGTTGAGCGTTTTATTAGAAATTTGAGATTATATTTCCGGATATTGGGGTCTTATGATCCAACATCTGCCCTAGATCCTAAATCTAAATTGGGCACCACACAGTGGTAATCCGAACCTAATTAATGCAATGCAAAATTTGAACTTACCCTGGCCTGGATTGTGGAGCCAGCTAGCCACCTAATTGTTTTTAAATACATGAGTCTGATCATTTTATGAAAGAGTGGTAGGGGCATTTTTATTAAAGTTTTGGAGACTTAGGGCTGACGTTTAGAGATTGTCCTAAGTAATCCCTTGACTTATACTGGGTGAAAATGTTAAAGACAGACAAAATTAAAATTTAGACTCTTTTAAATATGTTTCTAATACAATACATGCTTATCAAAATACTCAAATCATGAATGCTTGAAATTTTGAAAAAAAACTTAAAATTAGTTTTTTAGAAGATTAGGCTTCCTTAGGTTCAGCACCTCATCCTCATAGGTCGGATTATCTGAACTCTACCCGCACGCGGGAAAATGTTTAAAATAAGGAAAGAATAATGCATTAAAATGCATGCGACCCTAGGGGCAATCCCTGGCCTATTCCCTAAATTTGTTATCTTTTTTTATGTTTTTAACTCCTTAAATTTTAAATTTTGATTACGAGTAAAAGAATTTTCACACCCTCACGAGTTTCACGTATGTAGGCTAAAACAAAGAGCGACACATAATTGCCAAAAAAATTTAGGAAAAATAGACAATCCTATACGCAATCAAGTCAACACATTAAATATAATCAAATTAATTAATAAATGACTATAGGCAAACTAACTTGCTTATTACAACCCTGAAATGCAGAAATTAAAGTGGTCGGGCACCTCTGACAACAACCCAAATTTTAATCCTAGTACAGACGCAAGTGACTTTGAGTGGGATATTCTTTATCTTCAATTCTTCAGTCTTTTCACCTTCGGGCTCCTTGGATTCTTCGTAGTTGGCTACCCAAATGAAAAAGAGAACTCTTCCCTCGAAGGGAAAGTTACCCTTTCCACTTTGGGTATAAAAAATGATCCAAATTTGAACTTCCAAATGGAAAAGAACTATCCCCATAAGGGGTATCATTTCCTCTTTTGAATCCAACCTTTGGATCTGTGTATCCTAACTCAAATGTAGACTTTCACAACATAATACTCAAATGAATTACATCAATATGAAAATGAAAATTCTAGACTCTCCTACAAGATTATCCTAAATATTTAAATATTAAAACACATTCTCAAACAGTTATATATATGTGCATAAAAGAAAATACACTGACCACACTCTTTTTTATTTGGGAGCTAAGCAGCTGAAACATCTGTAGCAATTATATTTATTATTTATTTAGCTTTTTTTATTGCCTTGCATGAGCGCGGCCACTTACAGAAAACTCAGTGAGCATCTAAATCGTTCATAACCTAAGGGTAATATAATCGTCAAACACATCATCAATCCACAGAGTGCAGTAAAAGTAAGAAGACACACCAAGCAATTTCAATCACAACATGCAATGAAATCTCAAAAATCTGGCACACAGCAGAAAAGTAAACATCGGCTTAGCCTATATCTAGAGTTGGTTGTCCTAGCAAATCATCTAAAGTGTGTGTAGAATGTCGTGTGGCTATGGTAGATTCTAAACTGAGTTGTTAGTCGGAGTTGTCTAATGTTTGAATTTGTTAAAGGCTGAAGAAGGATTTTTAATTAGAGTTTAAATATTAATGTGTTAAATCATAATTTGAATATATTTTAATTGTTAAATGATTGCTACCTTTGTTGCACACCGAGATCGTGAAATTTATTTCACCTTCCTTTAAGCTATGTTAATAGCATCGTAGGTTTGGATTACCCAATAGCAATCGGGGTTGATTAAGTTGATTTAGTTAGATGATTTTTATTAATCAAACTAAAGATTTCTAAAATTTTAATGAATTATTAGGTTTTTAAGAATTATTGAAATTATTTTAATTATATTAATTAAGGGGTTGAAAATTTTGACTTTTTAAATTAGAGTTAATTTTAGATTTTTAATAAATATTAGATATTATGATGAGTAATTAGATTGTTAGCATGTTCAATTTAGAGTTTCCTATAGAAAGTTATGAATTTTAAAATTTCGAGCCCGAGTTTTGACTTGAATTTGATCAAATAGTTGACTTTTTAACTTTGACTAAATTTTGAAGGTTTAATATTTTTAGAAAATATTAGACTTTCATTTGAGTTAGATGCCCTTAAATTGTATTAAATTATATTTTTTCAGAAATGATTATGAATTTTCAAAGTTTTCTTAATTATTTAAATTTTAAAATTGATTTATTAGGAAGGTCTTGATCATTTTGATCCAAATTCATTCTAAACTTCATGGAATCACCCCCAAAGGTCAAGGATGATCCATGAGATTGTTTCGAAGTGTTTAGAAATTATTTGGGATTTTTAATAATTTTTAATTAATTTAATTAATTAATTGTTAACTTTCACTAAAAGTTAAATTAAAGTCAAATCAAAGGTCTGATGATAGGACTTTTATTTTTCCTAGATAGAGGGCTAAGTTTTGATCAGTTTTATATATTGCTTGAATTTTTTGGATTACAATTTGATTTATTGTAATTTTTAAAAAAAAAAATTAGTCTTTAAAAGGGCTCAAATTTGACATGATTAATTTTCTAACCTAATCATCTCCAAATTTAATGAAATTTGAACCTATAGGGAAAAATGTCACTAAGTTTACTGTGGTCAAGTTTCACCCTTATTGGGTGTGTTTATAATTTCCTAGGATTTTTCTAAGTTTTATAGACCTTTACCTAATTATTTTTCCTAGGTGTCCCTTATGTTCAAATGGGTTCCAAATTTTTGACCATCTAACTTTGACATTAATGCATACACACTACAGAAATTTAAAAGCATAATATTGAAAATCTAGAAAATTATGAATTTGCAAAGTTTTAGGTCCAAAATGGACTCATTACCTAGAAAATTCACATCATAGAAATCTAATGGTATCTAAACCTAGAAAAATCACAGAACATGCCTAAGATACCCCAAAAATTTTCACCAAAATTTTGACTATAATTGACCATTGGATTGTGAGAAAATTACCAAAAAACTAAATTCAAACAAACTAGAATATCTCACAATCCACGAATCAAATCAACTATATTTTAATTTTAATAAATACTACATGAAATTCCCTTATCAACGAGCCCAAAAACATTCAATTTGGTGAAAATTTTGATTTTCTATGAATTTTAGAACATTTTAGGCATTTAAAACATTTTTTTTTCAAATATGGGTCAAATCAACCATCGCACCAATCATTGGTTGTAGCGGCACGACGCCACGGCAAGGGGACACGCGTTGAGCCCTGAACGGGCCACTTGTCCACGTCAGCTCATAGATCCCATCGTTGGATCGACCACGGGATAAACAGACGGCTAAGATTCAACCACGTGGCATCCCGTATTTCAAACTGGCCCATGCTCGAATCCAGGAGAACGCGCGTGATCAGAGGGGGTGAAGCGGCAAGTTCTGGGTCGTCCGATCACGTTGAAGGCTTGGAATGGCCTTAGAAAGGCTTGGAGTATATGGGAGATGGGTTTTCCGGAGAGAAGGATGCTTGAGTGAGAGCTTAGATGAGAAATCCAAGGATATTTGGGTTAGGGCAAGTTTTGCCCGCTTAACCCTCATGATTTGAAATTGATGGCTTGGATCTAATCAAGGGTATTTTGGATGCTTGTCATGTGTCTCCTAAGCTGCCCAAAGCCAGGGAATAGGGTTGGTGGTGAGTGTGACCTCTCTTTGTTCATGGGAAAGGGGACCACACATTTTCCCCTATTTGGATGAACAAAGCCAAAGCTTGGATTAAAGGGCTGGCTTATGGCCTCTTAGGAGAGGAAATAGGTCACATCACATCAGGTTTGAGAAAGTTTTAGAATAAGCCATGGATTACCAAGGTGGCTTGGTGATGTGGCCATGATTTGGTCTCATTTCAAAGGTTTGTTGACCCATTGACTTGTTGATCAGTCAATGCTGACTAGGATATGCATGGAGGGAGTCAAGAGTGATGTAGGAGTCAATCCTAAGAGATTTGGAGTCAAGGGGTTGAAGCTTTGAGCAAATACATGAAGTTGGAGAGGGTTTTGACCCCTCCAAATAGGTTGACCAAGTTAAACCTATGGAGGATGGACTTGAAAGTCTTTGGACATGTCATGGATGTCCAATTGAATGATTTTGAGGGGTTGATTGGGTTTGAAATGGATTCAAACATTGGATTTGACCATCGGTTGAGTTAAGGGTTAATTTGATCAACTATGGTTAGACTTGGTCAATATGGTCAAACCTTAGGTCGAATTTGAGTCAACAAGTTCAAATAAATGTTTTGAGACCAATAGAAGTAATTTCAAGCATTACGTAGGTTATTTAGGTTAAAATTGACATATGAAGCCTTAAGGGGCATTTTGGTCAACTTTAGTTGACATGGTCAACCAGGTCAAACCAAGACTTGAGTTTGTGTCCAATGGATTCCAAATGATATTTAAGATCCATTTGGATAGGTTTTGAGGATTGATGAAGGAATGCCAAGTTGGATTTTGGGAAAAAGACCAAAAATCCTTTAAAGGGCATTTTAATCATTTTAACCCCTAGTCTACATTGGGTCAAACTAGATGCGAGAAAGTGTAGGTTTGTAATCAAGAGATCTTAATAAAGGCCATAGGTGTGGTTGAAAGGTTTGGAGGGGGTTCCAAAATCAAATTTCACTTGATGGTAAGTTTAGTGGCATAGCCTATAAATAACTGAAAGTTTTGCAGCCTTTGAAAAAAGATTCAGTTTCAAGAGCTAAGAATGATGAATTGAGCTCAAATTTGGATTGCTGACCTTAGAGACATGTCTAAACAATATGCAATTGATAAACTCTAAATCAGAGGTCATTAGGCTGGGCTCTATGGGATTTGAAAATTCTCCTAGAAAGAGCTTCAAGACCTTAGTCCATAGCCCTTATATTTAGTTTGAAATTTTGGAATTTGATTGAATTTGAGAGTTGAATGACTGAACTTGGCTCATCCACATCAGTGGAGGTCGATTAGATGATTGAGATTGATGGGATGTGATTTGAAAGTTGATTGAATATTGATTGGAAGTTGAACCAAGGATTGAATTGGAGGATGTGGAGTTGAGTTTGATGGGGAGTGAATTGGGTCTTACCTATGACTTAAATGATTAGGAAGTAAACAATTTCTAATCATTAGGTCACCAGGAAGAAACCCAACTGGGTCTTAGTGACCTCATACAAAAATGAGGTCAATAGGTGCACAATGTAAAGTAATTAAAATATATATATTTATTAATATTAAATACCATTAAATAGAAAACAAGTAATTGATTAAAGTAAAATTTAAGCATAAATATCTTGTCAAAAAATAAAAATAATAATTTTAAATCCTATAGAAGCTTGCATCAATAGATTTGAGCAAGATTTAAGCATAATTTATCCCAAATCCCACCAAATAGCAAATATGATAGCTTTAAATCCTGCAAAAAAATTAAATCCTTCAAAAAAGTTAAATCCTTTAAACTTTTTGATATTTTATTAATTTGATATGTAATTAATTAATAATTAATTCTGATATTAATATATAAACCTTAAAATTTATAATTATAATTTATAGCATGTTAACAAAATAGAATGCACCATTTATGTCTTGTGCCATGCACCATTGCCCGTACATGGCACAAATAGTGCGCGTTAATTTGATGCGCCGCGCCAAGCAAATAGCGTCATATTTGCAACGAGCCACACTGTGAATCATGGCGCGCACCATTTTGTGCCATTGACATGTATGAGAAGAATGCCTTCAAAATCAACTTTCTGCTAGTAGCCACAAGATTGGAGTTGATCCAAATTTATAACTCATGTGGGGAAGCAACATTCAATTTGACAAGTACACTTAGCCACTAACGATTTCAATATCCTCATAGCAATGGCATCCACCTAGAGTGGTTAAACAAAATTTGAGAAAAAAGAGTACAAAATGGATTGATTGAAGTAGTGAATCCCAAAATGTAGAAAAAGTTATGCATTAAAAAGCATACATAATGGTATATTATAAAACTTGCTTGTGATGTGAAAGTGGTACATCAGAAAGCATGTCATATGATGTATCAAAAAGAGGGCAATGAGATATATTAAAAATGTCAAATAAAATCACTCTAGAAATGTATAATTGTTTGCATGATTTTTCTAGTTATTTTTATTTTTGTATCAAAATTATTTGAGCGAAATACGAAATATAGTTTTAGAATGTTCTTAATATATTAAATTAAACTATATCAACAAATATCTCGAAGAAATGTTGAATAAAATTGATGTGTGAGATGCCTATGTAAAAGAAATGAAGATAATTATTAGTGCACAACTAAGTTTGGTTTTCTGTTGATAGGAAATAAAAAAAATTATAATCCTTAGATGTTTATAGACAGAAAATTAATATGAGATGTCACGCTTATGTGATAGTAGAGTTTTCTTTAATTACATACATGATATTAGATTCTTAATTCCACTAATACCATACATTTATTTTTATAGACAGAAAATTAATTAAACTCATTTGTAATCTTCCTTAACATATTTTATGAAATGAGTGATGAAAGAAAAAACATCTAAATGAAAAAACAAATGATTGTCTTAGAACTTGTTTAATATAAGATTTATGTATATAATTAATTATATAGCATATTTTTATAGTCATAATTATTCGATAAGTTTTATACTGGTTGTCGACTACCTAATGTAACCTCCACTTTTCTCATCCAAGGCTTGGGGCCTGGCAACGGCAGTGTTAGATCTAGTGGGGGGATTGTGACTTTGGGAGTCATTAAAAAGAGTACATGTTTTAGATATCTCAGATCTATTGTTCAAAGAGATGGTGAAATAGATGGGGATCTTATTAGTATAATTCAAGTTAGATAATTGAAGTAGAGGAATGCATCCGGCCTATTGTGTAATACAAAAGTACCCCTAAAACTTAAGAGAATATTCTATAAAATGGTGGTGAGACCTACAATGCTTTATGATCTAAAATGTTGGTCATTAAAAGAGAAGCATAAAATTAAGTTAAGAGTTGAAGAGATGAGAAAGCTTGGGTAGATGAGTGACTTCACTATTAGAGATGGAATGCAAAACTAATATATTTGTGAAAAGGTTGGAGTAGCTCCAGTGACAAATAAGATTAGAGAGAGTTGCCTTAGACGGTTTGGTCACATAAAACATAGGTCTTCCGACGACCCAGTTAGGAGAATAAATGTATTCGATATGGCATATATTAAGACAGACATAGGTAGAATTAAAAAGACCTAGTTAGAAAGTATTAGAAACGGCTTTTTTATTAGATTTAAATGAGATTTTAACTCTTAATAGGACACAACGGAGAAAATGGATTCATGTAACCAAGCCCACTATAGGGATAAAAGCTTGATGTTGTTGTTGTTGTGGTGGTGGTGGTCATCATTCTTGAGGCCTTAGGTTAAAATCTACTTAATGGAATCACAATGAAATTTAAATGCACACACTAAGCTAAAACAATCTTGGATAAAACTTTGCACTTGAGTATTCTTGAATACTCCTCATGAGTACATCTTTAAGTAGCCAAAGCTCAAAAGCTAGTCTAGTGAACACCAACATCATCATCATCATTGTTACTAATCAAAATAGCCTTAAAACACTAATCAAATCATTAGATGATACTAAATAATATTTGTTATCATCAAATCAATTTGTGTTAATGTTAGGGCGTCCCCTGGAAACAATACGTTGTATGGCCTGAATATAGTGACAAGTGTGCAAGGGTCGCTGCACCGGCGCCCGAGTGCAGTGTGGGAAAAAGTGACTAGTGATATTAAGAATATTGCAAAAGATGTGCTTAGAGTATCAAAGGGAAAAGCTCATAATAGTAAAAATAGTTGGTGGTGGAATCCAACTGTGTATCCCAATAGAGGTGTGGAAATGCTTATGAGATGAAGGAATTTCATGGCTTACTAAACTTTTTAATACTATTTTGAAGACTAAGAAGATGCCAGATGAGTGGAGAATGAGTGTGTTAATTCCTATTTTTAAGAATAAAGGTGATGCACAAGATTGTGCGAATTATAGAGGTATTAAGTTAATGTGTCATACTTTAAAACTATGGGAGCGAGTTATAGAGCATAAGCTGCGGTGTGATACTGATGTTTCTCAAAATCAATTTGGATTCATGCCGGGTAGGTCAACTATGGAAGCCATACATTTATTCAGAGGTTTGATGGGAAAATATAGAGGAAATAAGGAGGATCTACATATGATATTTATTGATTTAGAAAAAGCATATGATAAAGTTCCAAGAGAAGTGCTATGGAGAGTTCTTGAAAAGAAAGGAGTCAATAATGCTTATATTCAAATCATTAAAGATATGTATGCAGGAGCTATTACTTGTGTTCAAACACAAGGTGGATTGACTAAGTATTTTCCTATTTCGGTTGGGTTACATCAAGGATCAGTCTTAAGCCCATATCTTTTTGCTTTAGTCATGGATGTTCTCACTAGACATTTGCAAGAGGATGTACCTTGGTGTATGCTTTTTGCTGATGATATTCTTCTTGTTGATAAGACTAGAGAGGGAGTTGAAGGTAAACTTGAATTATGGAGGTCAACCTTAGAGTCTAAAGATTTCGAATGAATAGATCTAAAACGGAATATATGGAGTGTAATTTTAGTAGTAATATACCTAGTGAGGGGATTGTGACTTTGGGCGATCAAGTCATTAATAAGAGTACACGTTTTAGATATCTTGGATCTATTGTTCAGAGTGATGGTGAAATAGATGGGGATATTATCAGTAGAATTCAAATTGGATGGTTGAAGTGGAGGAATGCATCGGGCTTGTTATGAAATAAAAATGTACCTCTCAAACTTAAGGGAAAATTCTACAAGATGGTAGTGAGGCCTGCAATGCTTTATGGTGCCAAATGTTGGCCATTAAAAGAGAAGCATAATTCTAAGTTAAGTGTGGCAGAGATGAGGATGCTCAGGTGGATGAGTGGCTTTACCCTTAGAGATATGATATGAAATGAGCATATACGTGAAAAGGTTGGAGTAGCTCCAGTAGAAGATAAGATTAGAGAGAGTTGCCTTAGATGGTTTGATCACATAAAAAGGTGGCCTTCCGATGACCCGGTTAGGAGAGTAGAGGTATTAGATTTGACTTGTGTTAAGGAAGGTAGGGGTAGACCTAAAAAAGACTTGGTTAGAAAATATTAGGAATGACCTTTCTTTATTAGATTTAAACGAGAATTTGACTTTTAATATGACACAATGGAGAAAAAGGATTCATGTAGCCGACCCCACGTAGTGAGATAAAGGCTTGATGTTGTTGTTGTTGTATCATCAAATCAATAACAAGCCACTCATATTCACCCAAGCTCAAGGGGTCCATAGTGTGAGACCATGCATCCTCACTTCCGATGAGTTTGGTATACCTACGATGTACTTTTTTCTTGGTCACCTTAAGATTGTTTATCAATTGGATAGAATATACTAAGAAATTTTCTAAAAGGCATGTGGCATATACTTATTATCAAGAATTGATACATTAGAAACATCCCCTGTTATATCAAAGCCTCAAATGAAAGATCATCTTATCAATTAATTTTACTAATTAGAATTCTGTAATATAAGATGAAATTTTCAATTAAGTTTACAATAGTGTCTATGCAACGTCCAAATATACAATGAGGATGACTCCAAACTTAGTTATGAAAGAACTAGCATTAGTTGGTGCAGCATTTGTGTTAATGGTTGAAGCTTAGCTTCTTTTAATCAAACAACCACTATCCTACCTTAATCTTAATATATACCTACTCATTCTAAAAGGAATAAGCAACTATATCAAAATTAATCATGAGAATAATCAAAGAAACAGTAGAGGAACTTTCCTAAACAATAGCATTAGAAAATATTTTATACTTAAATCCTATTTTTTTGCTAACAGAAATAAAGTAGGCCTTGTTTCTTAAACCTAAAATATATTTATTTTCAAAGAGGAAATGCTCTCTTCATGAAGAAAAAAAAAACTATATGAAATGAAGGATAAAACACAAAATGTTAGGAAAACTAGAATATATTATGGTGGCTTATGGGGAAATTATGTGCACAATATTGAAATATTTTCCATTAAACAACCAATACCGAAATATTTTACTTACACTACTACTATCGCTGCAAGCAAAGCGAGCAAAGTCGTAGGCCATCCAAATTTACGTGAAGCCTATTCGAGCTCGACTCAAACTCAATCCGAGCATTTATAATAATATCCAAGCTTTGTTTATTCAAATCCATGCTAACTCAAGCTTGAATTGAGCTCAACTCAAACATGATTTGTTTTGTGCTTATCAAGCTTTAAATTAGCAACATGTTTATAAATGAGTCTTATAAAGCCACGCTTAAAATGTTAAATTCATTTAAATAAAATTTTAAATGTAGGATTTAGTTTTGTGAAATATTTTTAAATTTTGTTATATTCATTTAATGCAAATGAAAGCAAAAATCTAACAAATAGGATCTACAAGCTCCCACAATTAGGCCTGTTGGTTGTTGCTAAAAACTTATGGTATAAATTATATAAATCACACTACTTGAAAGGTCCAGCTTATGTGGGACAAAAAACCCACTCCATAAAAAAAAATCTAGTCGAGCTTGTTGAGCTCATCCAACCAAACTTTTAATTAATTCTACCAACAAGGTGTCCAAGCTTATTCATTTAATGATCAATTATTTTAAAAAGTATTCAAGCTTGTTCAATTAGCTAATCAAATGAACATGAACAAGCTTTTATCAAGCCGAGCCATAAGTAGCATGTCAAAAGCTCGATTCATTTGCAGCCTTAAACACCACCACCAAATCATTGAAAATGCAACAAAACAATCACCATGAGAGTGCTAAAGCATTTTGTACAATCTCTAATGATTTGTTTGTATGACACATAAATATATTAAGTTTGGAAGTTCATGGTTAGTTATAAATAACTAAGATTTGAGATTTTAACTAAATCCTTTAAGATCTTGATTAAATTATTTTAATATTTTTTCTCTAATTTTTCACCATCTTGTTGCATGGAGCAAAAAGATTAATTATATATGTTTGAATTGCAGTGCAACAAAGATCATGGGTATGAATGCACCAGAACAAAGGTAGACTATGTACATCAAATCACCTTGAGGGCCACCATTGATGGGAAATCTCAAGTAAAGGGTCCATCCTTCAATGTTTGAGCCGTGTGCTTCGCATTCTTATAAGATAATTCATTGTTTTTATAAGTATTGCAAAGGGAAATAATTAGGTTTTACGAACATACGAAACCTTTACATGTGATGCGTAAAGTTAATATATCCAGACGACGGAAGCAACAAATGTGAGTAAGAAAAAGCACGATATGTAGATTAGGCTACTGCAACTCGTTTCACAGCTCTCCTCTCACAATAGCATGAGCTTGCAGCCCATCCTTATAAGAAAACATTCCTGAGTTTGTTGTACTGAAGTTAGGAAGAAATCTTTGTGCGTACAAGGAGAAAAGACAAGTGAATAAAAACAGCGAAGTGATGAATCTTGGGTTTGATTACGACAATAATAAGAATGAAAAAACAAAAGCTGCTAAAATAACAACTAACCTAGGTTGAGAACTTGAAGGCGATCGCTAAAGAAGAATAGTTCAGAACCCTATGGGGAAGTGGCCAACAATGGCGGAGTCGTGATGTAAAACACCAGCAGGAGGAACCAGGAAATGACCTCTACCTGAGGAGAATGCTTCAGGATTCTGAAACGTAGTTTCGGAATTGTTGCGCAGAGGTGAAATTCTTTGGCGCGGAGTCCGGAAGTAGGACTAATATTCAACAGTATTTCTTTTTTTTTTTTTTTTTTCTTGTCACCCCGGCCATTCCGACCCGATCGATCAAGAGATGAAAATGTTTGATAAGCAGGAGTTCAAAAGACTCAGAGCTTCCTATTTATTTTTCATACTCACTTTTTCTCTCATTGGGCATTCCAGATGCTTCACTCCAAATAGGTGAAATCATTTGATATTCCAGACCATGCAAAACTTCATCATCTAACAACAAGACATTGTTAGATTATGGTTGCTTTGTTTTCTATGACTTAGTGTGCGTTTGGGATGGCGTCACTATTGCTTTACTTTATAAAAAGTTATTAAATGGTCGTTTGGGGCATTGTGCAGAACCAGGTTAGAAAAAATTCGCGGCACATGCCTGCTTCCCGTGACTATTCACCATCTCCTGTATTCCGCTGCTTTCCGCAGTTTTGAAGGTAAAAAATGGCGTAAATCCCCACTTGCAAGTATATTCGCAACCTTCGTCCATCGATGTCATCTGCACAGCTTCTGGCTACAATTACCAATCCTTAATGACTAGTGTCAGCCTCCTCAAGCTCATCCATCTCGGACTCACATTCTATGATGCTTGCGGCAATCTCCTGACCTTTGGCTCTCCAACCCTCCCCTGTGTTTGGAAGTTCAACTTTTGCGAGTTTGACGTCGGTTACGACGTCTACGCCTCTTTTCTTCTCCAAGTCTTCCGACCCAACTCAAAAGTTCAATCAATCTGCTGATTCCTAGCCTCGATCTCTTTCACTCGATTGAACGAGCCCCGACCACCTAGCCGATCGATCCCAATCTGATTCCCAGCCTAACCCGACTCCCAGCTCATGACCGATTCGGCGGCAAAATCTTGTCGACCTCGTCGAGCAGTTGTCGTCCACACAAATCTTTCTAATCCCTAACAAATCCTTCCACCTGTTTGAAGACCCACCTACTTCATGCTCTCTACAAGTAACAACTTACTGCTCTCCAACAATTCTTGTTTTATAAATAATATTATTTGTAGCTACATAATGCATGTTATATTGCTTTATTTTGTTCATATGTTAATTTACAATTTACTCTTTTTTTTTTGGATTTGACCTTCTCTTCACCTTTATTTTTTTGTTGTTATAGGTCCTTTTTGAGTTTTGGTATGCATATAGGTATACTTTTTTTTTTTTGGTATACAATTGGGTATATTTATGACATTACGAATGGGAATGGTTTTACTAATTAGGTTCAATTATTATTGTTGATCATCTTGGATGATTTTTCTTTCATTTGTACGATCCAAGTGTCAATTTCTGTAGGGGATGAACCTATCTTTAAAATGATCTAAAATTTTCTGATCATCTCGGACGAACACCTGCTCGTCTGTACGATCATGTGGTCAAAAAACCTATATGAAAGGACACGTTGGAAATAATGTTTTACAAAAAGTTGTTTCATCCTTGACAGTTTTCGTTCGTATGTACGAAACAAATTTTGTTCAGTACGATATATAGTTTTTTTTTTTTAAATAGAAGGGTTTTGAAAAAAATTTTCGTTCACTTTCATCTTCACTTCAAAACTCTTTAGAGCCCGTGTCTAGGAAATGGCCAGTTCTAGTAAGCATCCTCGAGGTTCCAAAGGTTCTTCCTCTGCTAGTGCTACAGATTCTGACTTCTTATCTAAGAAGTATGAAGATGCATTATGTAGTTCATTGCTGCCAAAATCACCCCATCTCGGCTGCTAATGTAAGATGATCTTCATTTTTCAGTAATGCCACTTTTTGCTTCCACACAACTATCATTCATTATGACTCTTATATATGGATATCACAAAGGAACCTTTCAATATTTATTAGCTAATATAAGAGTAAGCTAGGATCACTCTAGGATAAGTTATTTTATCCAGAGGTGCCACGTAGAAATTACCAAAGCAGATTTAGACAACTTCCTCCATTTAAGAACCGAAGGGGTTAGAGCTCACACCTTGACCTCTAGATCTGACTATGACTGGACGGAAATTAACAAAGTTCTTAAAGGTGTTACCTCAGTTAATTATCTAGCTCGAGTCTATACATTGAACCAAAATGCTAGGGTCATCCAGCATGTTTTAAGAACTTCTGTTATTCCAAAAGCTGGTGATAAAGCGAATATGACTCCACTCTTGTTCACTGTCACATATTTTATCATGATCGAAAAACCTATTGATGAAGCCCAGCTCATTATGGACTATCTTTACACCCTTTGAGAGATTGGACAACCTCATCATAAAAGGAAAAAGAATGTGGTCTTAGGACATCTTGTTGCTTATATTTTTGAAAAGAAGATAATTTTATTCACCATGATCCTCCAACTGAACTCCCAATTTATTTGACTGATGCCTCTTTTTGATCTCTGTTTGAGAGAAATGAGAGTTCTAGTGAGGATATTGAGGGAGATGGGGCAGCCTCTGCACCGGCTTAGGGACCTGATCAGAATTACTTTTAGGAAATGGTCCAATGATTTGATCATGTTGAATACTCATTTTGATCAGTGTTTTGATCAAATTTAGACTCATCTAAACCAACAGGATGCAAGATACCAAGAAGATATGGGGTGGATCCGAGGTCAGTTTGACTCGGTGAACACAAATGTAGCTATGATGAATAGCTATTTTTCAGTGTTCAATCAATCAGCCACCTCCTCCAAACTAAGGCCCCTATGAGTTTTAGTTGTACTTATCTAATCTTATTTCTATTAGACTTTTGCTTGTGATGTGATGTTATATTTTCTTTCAGTTGATGTTAGTTGTGTTAAATTTTTAAATGTAATGATTATGTATGCTGTTTTGGAGCATTATCAATTGATATCATTATTCTGACATTTCTAAGTCCTTTTGATATCAATGAAAAATAACATGTTTTATGAATTTGTTTTTGTTCTTATTTTAAAATGTGAGTTTGACTATATGAAAAGCTTTTTGTAATTGTTCTAAATTATGTTATAAATTAACATGCATTCCAAATTAATTTCATTATGAAATCTAATTTTTTCAAAAATTTAACTTAAATTTTAACTCACTTAAGTTAAAAATATCAATTTCATGTTCTTTTAGGCAAAACATAATTAGAATATTATTATTGCAATATTGATGTCTTATTATTTTTTATTTTTCTTTTTCAATATAATTATTTTTGCTATTATAAATTTTGATTTTAAATTATTAATTTTGGAAAGACCAAATAGAAAGATTATATATATCAAAAGAAATATACATTGTGTACAAAAATTGAAAGAATGTGCAATGATTCGAAATATGAAAAGATGCATAAAATTAGATCAAATAGAAAAAGATGCGTAAAATATGCCACAAATACTTGAAAAGATACGTAATATTACCAACTGAAAGTTTTGTGTATTATGTTCTTTCCACTATCCTTTAATCTTTAATTCAAATAAATCTAATGTTCAATTATTTTTACATTGAAAATTGAAATCTTCATTTCATCATTTTTGTAATAATCATCTTTATTTAATTATCTAGAATGGATCATGATCTTGATTAAGTTCTCTTATCTAAGTTGTTCTTTATTTTAAAAATTTTGAATCTTTATTTTTCATTTTGCAAAATTACCTTTGTTATTGTAATTATTTTATAATAATTTTTATGATCACTATTTTTGGTTTATCATTTGACATCTTTCATTTCAATTTTTTTTTCCATTTCTCTTTTTGTTGTTATCAAAATGGGGAGAAGTAATATTGTCTTTGAGTTTATAGGGGTGTCAATATTGGACCCGATCCGAAAACCCGACCAAAAAATTTCGGGTTTGGGTTGACCCGAACCCAAAGCGAGTTGGGTTCGGGTCCGAAAAATTGACCCGTTTATAAAATTGGGTCGGGTTCGGGTTGACCCGGAAACCCAGAAATGACATGGAATGACCCGAAAACTATCCCGGATGCCCCACTTGGCCGCGCGTAGCAAGCCCCGAGACAGAGCCGCGTCGTCGTGCGTGACTGCATGACCGCGCGTGGCCGCTTGCGCGAATCGCGTCACCGTCTGGCACGACCAGCAGCCGCTGCCATCTCCCTTTCTCCCATTGCCGGATTCCGCGAGTCGCCGCGCTTGGCCGCTTGCAGCCTGCCAACCCTGCCCTCGTGACTGCATGAGTCGTGACTGTGCGTGGCCGCTTGCACGAGTCACGTCACAGTCTGGCACGACCGGCAGCCGCTGGCTTTTTTTTTTTTTTTTTTTGCAAAAATGCAACAATGCATGAAGTAAGAAACAAAAAAAGGAACTAAGTACAAGTATTCAAGATATCACATTCCTTCTTGATTAAATTCATCAAGACGGAAGGGATACTATCAAAGGAAGAACTATCAAAGTAAAAACTATTTTCCAATGCCAAAGTAGCACAACAATTAGCTACTTTATTACAAGATCTAAAGGCATGGTGGAAAATTACTTTATTAAAATCATTAAGAAATAATACCTCCTTTGTAGACCAACTATTGAGAGGCCATTTATCTTTCTTCAAAGAATCTTGAATGAAATGAATAATGTTGACATTATCACCTTCAATGATCACCCCCTTGCATTCCATCATCCAGCTTTTAAGAAATTCCTTCACCGAGAGGATTGCTTCCATTTCAAGTTGTGTCACATCCCAATGGATCTTCTTCCTGCCAAAAGCACTAATCAACCGTCCTTTATGATCTCGAAATATCCCACCAATACCTCCAAGATTAGAGCTAAGTAAAGATGCATCAAGGTTGATCTTAATCCACTCTTTCGGTGGAGGGAACCAAGTATTTGAAGACTCCATAAGGAGGTTAGTACCCCCTGCTAGAAAGGTAAGGACTAGATCATCAAAAAGGAGTAGATTGTTGAGATTGTTATAACATAAACTTAGTTTTTTTATTGTTAAGATTCTTGCAACATGTATATTTTTTATGATTCCAAATATTATTATTTTGACTGCAGTTTTTCCTAACATATTTTGGATGTATTGCTTTTGTTGAAGACTTCAAATTAGATTAGATAAGGCTTCATTGTAAATGGATTCTATAATTTTTATTTTTATTGAGTCTAAGAGAGTGTGATTGTAATTGAGCAATCATGCACACACACACTGGAGGAGTGTTTAAAGTCTATAAATTTTAAACTAATTGTATTATATAATTTTTGTTTGTATAGGATGATTTGGTTAGTTTATTTTCTCCAGCAAGTAGTTAATAAAAAATTGGGCAAAATTTTTTTCTAATTAATATTCGTACTATACGAAGTTGGCTTCGTACAGATGATGTCAAGAGTACGAAAATGTGGGGAACATTTTTGTCGAGATGAACATGTAAATTTTTTTGAACTGTTCATCCAGGATGATCTGACATTTATAAAGACGACGTCCATAGTACGAAAATGTGGGGAACATTTTTGTCCAGAAGAACATGTATATTTTTTAAACTATTCGTCCAGGACGATATGGATTTTATAGACGCCGTCCATAGTACAAAATTGTTGGGAACATTTTCGTCCAAATGAATGAGAATTTTTTGATCTGTTTGTACTGTACGATATACATATCAAACTATACAATAAGTTTATATAAAAACTTTTTGTACAAGATTGTACCAATCAATTTTGAATTATTCGTCTGGGATGAACATCAAATCGATTGTGTACGCTCAAAATGACAATTTTTAATTTTCTAAACGGTTTTTTATGTCTTTCATATAAAAAGGTCCTTAGAAACTGACGTAAAAAATTATTATTCTTCGTGATTTTTCAAGAGCAAGTGAAAGAGTGTATTTGGGAGAGTATTTAAGAGAGATTTCTTGCAAGTGGGGTGTGAAGGGTTCACAAGGTTACTCAAAGGTAAGGATCTCTTTTGTTGTTTGGTTACTACTCTTCCTTTCCTCTTTCTAGTTACTCGAGAGAAGATCTTTAAAAAAGATTCGGTACTCTGCCGACACTTGGAAGGCGTGAAAGGATGATGATACTCTACCAACACTTGGTGGGTGTGAAAGGAGGACGGTACTCTACAGATACTTGGAGGTGTGAAAGGATGCCGGTTCTCTGCCAACACTTGGAGGGTATGAAAGGACGACAGTTCTCTACTGCACCAGGCATTAGTGGAAGAGAGGAATTATAAAGGCTTCTCCGCCTTACTGTGGGGGGCAAAAGGAGAGTCACTTTGGTAATAGTGCAATACCTGAAGAGCATGTCTTCAGGGAGTGGATGTATGTTGTGTTTGATCGAACCACTATAAATCTTTATATCATTTTATTTTCTATTATTTTTGTTGCAATTTTATTATTGAGGTTGAAAAACATATTTCAATATAAAATTAAGCTGCGTAATTTTTAATATTCATTTTTCTAAAAAAATTCAAGAGGGTTTTAAATTACTAATTCACCCCCCTCTTGATCATTCTTGGAACAATTGTGTAGGTCTAACAACCTATACGGACTTTACAGGCCACCTCTAGTAAAATATTCTACCAAGGATTATTAACCTCAAAAAATTGTGTACAAATTAAATTATGTTTATTAAGCTTATAATCAACATAAAAAATCACCATATTTCTAAAAATAATCATAATGTATCCTACCCATCCCATCAACCCAAAAATAAATTTAATAATTTATCAATTTGGACGTCCCATGTAAACATGTTGTCATCAACTTGATGATCTTTAAATAATTAAATTAAAGAATTAGTATCCCCAAATACAATTTTTTGCTCTTTTCTCTTTTTAAATAAAGTTGTATACATCCCTCTTACTAAATCCAACATTCTCAATATCTCCAACTTCTTCTACAAGGTAGAAAAATGCATCAATGATTCTTATCCTGACTTTTGTTATTGATTTATGAACTGAAGCTTTCTCGTCACTAATATTCCTACACAATCATAGGAGATGTCAGTTTGCTAGCCTAGCCAATTCATGATTGTGGGTTCTAATAAAAATTTTCACCTTCTAATTTCTGGCTTCATATACTATAAACCTTATCAAAGCTGGACAACCCATTCTGGTGTCTGATTTTTGATATTTTGTTTTGAAATTCAGATTAACTCTCTTCTTGAAATCAGATTTTGAACTGACAAAGTCCTTGCATTTTATCTTTCTAGAATTTGACGTGTAACTGAGATGATCCTTGTGCATACTAAAATCAACAACAGGGCATAATTGTAGTAAACATTGTATGCCTCTTTCTCATCTTTATACACTCCCTGTCATCACGAAGTAAAAATATAGTGAATACGAAGTAAAATCACACTAAAAGCACAACAAAATGACAATAAAAGCTCAATGAAAACACAAGAAAGGCATAGTGAAAACACAATAAACGTACAATGAAAGCACAGTAAAAGACTAATAAATGCTCTGAATTTTATTCACATAGTGGCTAAAAGTGAAGTAAATACGTAGTTTTTTATGCGTATCACTATGCTTTTACTACGTATCACTGCTTATTTATTGTACTTGTACTGAACCTTGATGCACTTTTTTTGTGTAGCTAAAGCCCAGTCCAATATTACACTTTGTTTTAGCATATACATTATATCCACATAGTGTAGCCCATGTTAAAATTGATAAAAACTTAGGAAACTTTTATAACAACTTGGGATGAATTAGAAATTTACAAAAAAGTTGAAACCTACAGCAGCTCCAACAAAATTAAATTTTGCTTCCTAAACGTCTGCATACCTCCTTTCAGCCTCCGTGTCGATTGAGCATGCCATCTATGTGAAGAATGAAACGTTCTGCTCAATCTTCATCAGATGTTCCTCCTTTTTTATCTCTCAGTAGGTATCAAAAGTTCCGCAAAAGTTTTAAATATTTGAATTGAGAGCTTTAACATGTTTTTTTTTCTTAAAATGAAGCACCAACCCCAAACCACTTTTCCAAAAAGTATAAAACTTTGGGTCGGGTTGGGTTGGCTGGGCTAACAAGATAGAAATAAAAAATGAAATCTAATTAAATATCTATGTATCAATATTTAATTGGAGTCCGGACGAATAATTTCTCGCGGTGAAGATCCAATAAACAAAACATTGAGCACGCAGGCAAGAGGGCAGGTGCCATTTGCTTTTAAAGTAGACCAAAAATTATAAATTATTCAAAATATAATGTAATTGAAAATTATGTATTTAAAATATTTATTGATATTCAAGTTTTTTTTTAAAAGAATTGCAATATTTTTTTTATTTGAAAAATATTTCAAATACAAAAGTACCCAGTGATGACGGCCGGCTATAAATTCAAATGGCAATGGCAAAAATAAGGCTAAGAAAAAATAAACAATGGTCGTGATAATAACTATATAGGTGATGGGCGATGACGGATGAAATATCATGCATTTATAAAAATTCATTCAAATTAAATTTATTTCAAATACTTTTATTTTACATATAGGTTTGAAGTTTTATTATAATCATTGAATTAATTCTAACTACATAAAATTTGTATTTAGGCACTCAGCGTTTTTAAAATAAAATAAAATTAAATAAACTAAACGCAGGTGAATTGCAAATGTTGAGCATGTTTCTTTGGAGAAAGAAGAGCCTTTCGTCTTAAGTACTGAATCTGTGCAGATTTAATCCTCTAGTCTTAAGCCATTATTCAACCTAAGTATTACTTTTGGTACAAACCATTGGCCATAAATGTCTGCAAATACTCTTAAGATATCATTAGATTATAATGGACAGTAATTTAATATAATTACTATTATTTGTTCTTTCTTGATCGATTTTCACTTACATTTTCCAGAGCAATACTTATGCCTTTGGGAACATTTAGTTAAATATCTGAGGAATATATTCAAAAATTACTTTTCCATGTATCATGAAATCACAAGATGGTACTGTTTTGTATTAATATTTCCCCATATTCTAAATTATATGTACATAAAACAAATTCAAATATTCATGTTTACTCCCCCTTGTGGATATGTGCATGATTGTTTAGCTAATATATATCTAATATAGAAAATGACTCAAGAAAAATAAAAAATATAGACTGTCAAAACACAGAATAACTTATATTGTAATGCTACACTGTCTTAGTATTAATTCTTCAATGTTGTTTGATGTATTTTGTTCCGGAAATTTTTAGTGATGCACAAGAAAAATATCCAATATATAATGCAAAAATAAGAGAACACTTATCTAGTAATGCTGGGATCATCAAAATATAAGATCGGGCTCCCGAATTATAGCAGACTAATAGTTGTATATTGATGATCACGAGTATATAGTTATACTAATGTTATAATAAGCTTTAGAGGATTGAAAATTTCCACCGGATTTGATGCAAATTTTAGCTTTCTACACATAGAGTTATGTTGTGTCATGTATTTATGTCATATTGTAATTATTGGACATACACTTCATAGTTCTAGAACATTTTCACACATTTCAAAACAAGCCTTAATCGAGATTTGCCTTTACTATAAAGCAAACATATATTTAAAATTATTTTAATAGTTTATTTTATCATTATATATATTTTTATTTAAAAAATTATATTTTTTAATATACTATTAAACACTTTACGTATAACTATCTAGTGTAAACATGCCCCATAAAGAGGTTTATGAGTTTTCATTAAGTATGAGAAATTATATTAAATATTTTTAGGAGGATGGATCACAAAAAATCCTTTGATGATCCCATCTAACCATTATGCGCCTTAAAGCACTGTCAATTTACGAGTCCCTACAATAAGCCAAGGGGCATGCATTAATTCTTGGTTATAAACAATAATAGATAAGGTGATTTGATCCACTCATTTCCCTATATATATATTTTTAACAAAAGCAAAATTTATTAGAAAAAAGGTCATTACAACACAAGGCCAAAGCACAAAAAAGGCCAATGAGAACGAAAATACAACCATGGGACTACAATAATCATAAGGGTCTAACAGACTGAACACAACTAAGTCAGACGGACTCAGACAGCCACTTGGTAGCCAGGCTTGGGCCATCCAAGGAGGAATAAAAAGTACCAGCCAAAAAATGAAATCCAGCAATACGGATATTCAAAACCTCCACCTAGGTTGTCAACCAAGCCATGGCCATCCAAGGCACATGCAAGAAACCTGTTTCTTCATTGTTCAAACTCAAATTCTGTGCAACAACTTAAGACAATCCCAAAAATAACCAACAAAGCCAAAACCAGGCAAATACCAAAAAGAAAAGTCATTTCTTGTTGGCCTTACGTTTTCTATGCTTATTAATCCTTTTGATAAAAACAACATATGCAATTTTAAGAATACTAAGGTAAAAATTATCTTAAGCACCCAATTCTAACTCATTAGTCTCCTCCCCTCCGACTAAAGAAAATCCATCATTAAGATTTAACCAAACACGCGCCATTGCGTTATTCCTAGCAAGGTGAGCTAACATTCCAACACTGGAAACAATAGCTAAAGGAACATCAACCAAAGGCCCCCCAACACCATCAATATCCTCCCCAAAACTCACATCATCAGAATAACCCAATCTATCAGAAACTTGAGCACCCCCTGAACCATGAATAGAGCATGAATTCCCACCCTGAAGTAATTTGCAATGATGATCCCCAAAATCATCAGACATAGCATTATCACCCTCATTAACATCTTCAATATGATCAAGAATTTCACTAGGACAAGCTACCATATTAGTTAAGCAATTATTAGGTTCATCAACCTCAACAATATTAGGATCAGACGCCACATCGTCCTCACCATTCAAGGGAAAAATCGAAGCCAACGCAGTAGTAGAATCCAACTTCAACGCTAAAACCTTGGCCTCAATAGACACAACAATACTCAAATCCAAAGCTAATTCATTCACACCAGAATCCTCACAAACAAGGCCAACAGAGGCCACAACCACAGGATCAGATGAAACATCCGTAGTACCAGGAACTCACCCCCCAGCATCACAATATTATCATTAACAGTAGGCGGAGGAATAACATAAGTAGAACTATTAAGGTGAGGATGCAAAATTCAACATTCCACCATCGAATGACCCAAAAAACTACAATGTACACAATAAGCAGGGAAATCTTCCAAAATCACATATTGCACATAACCTACATTAGTTGAGCCAACCCAAATTTTATCAGGAAATTGTTTGGTAACATCAAATTCTACCACAATACAAGCAACGAACAGTCGAGAATCAGAAGAAGTTGCGTTATCAATCTTTAAGGGTTTACCAAAGATGGAGCCAAGGCCATGAAGAATATGCGGAGCGAAAAGGTGAGGCCGGAGATTAGGAAAAGAAATCCAAATAGGGATGATAGAAGATTTAATATCAATGTCCAATGAAGGAATCTATTTAACCAATTTCATATAGCAGTTACTCACAAAATATGACCGATGAGCAAAAACCCTATAGTAATCCATGTCGTTAAAAAGCTTAACCAAAACATTCTGTTGCTTTAGAGAAGTGAGAGAACATTCACCATTAAGTTTGAGGTTGAAGAAAAAAATTCCTAATAGCATCAAGAGATGGCCTCCAGCCAAGGAATTTACCAACTAGGCTGAATTCAAACGGAGCAATAAGAGAAAGGATTTCCGCTTCTAAAATCCACAAGGCCGACATACCATGGTGGGAAGAAACTTTAAGATCAGGAAAGGAGACAGAAGTAGAAGATGCACCAGATAAAGCTTACTTAAAAGAAAGAGATGCATATCCATTCAAAAAACTGGGATCCTTGAAACGGCGAGGCGCCATAAATCCAAAAAAGACAACAACAAACAATATAATAAATTGAAAAAGAATTAGGGAAGGAGGAAAACTTCCCTGAAGTAGACTACAGAGCTCTTCCAGGCGAAGAGAGCTCCCCTAGAAGGAGGAAATCGTCTCTTATAAGTGCGAGACCTAACCACAAGAGGCGGATAGGGCAAAGTCCTAGCACGCCCAAAGGCATTGGGAGAGAGAAAACTATGGGAGTGATTCATCTAATGAATTTTGGGGTGCTAAGAGCACCATTTATCCACTCATTTCTCTATAAATTTTATATGGTTTGAAGCTAGGGTGTCAATTATTAACCCACCCAGATAAACCGGCCTAAAAAATCTAAATTTAGGTTAACTCGTTTGATAAACGTGTCAGGTTTGGGTTCCAATTTTTTATCATTTGAAAAGTCAGTTAAGGTTTGGGTCAATCCGCTAACCCAAATTTGACTCAGAATTGACCCAAGTACATATCTAACCTTACTAGTCACCCTCGTGCATTAGCCTCACCCCATACTGACACACCCTCTCAATATTGTTCACGATGCTCACACTGGCTGCCCATAATCATGTAAGCTCTCACAGCGATAAACCTTGCCTTCTCACGGTCGAGCCCTCGCTCACACCCTCACTCGTACCCATCGAATCACGCACTTGACCAATCCTGACCTCACTTGTAGTTACGCTCTTGTACCTTAATTTCTCACTCCTGGCTTTGCCTTCTCACAGTCGAGCCCTTGCTCACACTCTTGCTTGTACCCATCGAGTCACACACTTAAGCGGTCCTGACCTCACCTGCACTCATGCTTTCATCCTATAATTTCTCACACATGCACCCACCCTCTCCCCCAATCAATTTCACACAATCTTACTCGCGGCCCATGCTCGATGCTTGTGTGCTACCTCTCACACCTGCAGGTTAGTTGTAATATCAGAATCTGCTCCAGGATCGTCCAGGACGATCAGTTGAGAATTTGTTCCAGAATTTGCCCAGATTTGCTCCAGGTGATTTTCTGTATGTATCGTCCAGGCCGATTGAGGCTTCGGCCAGGCCGATTGGCACTGTTCAAAATATCGGCCTGAAACTAGTTCTGGGAACCGTCCAGGACAATCAAATTTGGTCTGATCGTCCTGGGACGATCTGGTGATCGGCCGGGCCGATCTGTGTTTTATAAACCTGAAATCAGTCGTTTTGAAGAGAGAGAAAATAAAAAATAAAATATCTGATTTTTTGAGGAGAGAGAAAGTCGAGGTGAAAATTGGAAAAGTTGATTTTCGGACGACGCGGAGCCATTTTCGTCCGACGAGATTGTTTAGGATTTTGCTGTACGCAAGGTAAGGCACATTCCGCCTTTCTCAATTTTCAGAACCGTCGTGTTTGGCGGTATTTTTTGTTCGGATTTTGTTTCCGTTAGCGATTTTCGTTCGTATCTTTTGATTGGTTCAGTTTTTACCGCGTAACTTTTTGTATATTGTTGCCGTACCGGGTGT
>NW_021319690.1:918555-926408 GCF_001605985.2 Dendrobium catenatum | reverse complement strand
TTTTTGTACGGTCATGGCTTTTCTTCTGTATTTCTTCTAAAAGCCATGTACTGTATTTGTAGATGATTGTTTTGAGGAAAAGAAAAAAGATAGATATTTTGTTCCGCTGTGTTTGATGATTCATAGTAGCTCTGTGTTTGTGTGTCTGTTGAGTTTAATTATTTGGAAGATTTAGTTCCAAACCAAATTCCATAACCAGATCCTGGTCAGTCTGTCCGTTTCCGTGTCGCGACCCGGTGCGAGCGGGATCCGTCCCGGATCGGGTCGGGTCGTGACATTAGCAGGTCGGGTTGGGTCAACCCGGTAACTCTGCTGGTCGGGTCCATTCTTAATTTGTGAATCGTTTGTCTAATCAGGTCGGGTTCGGGTCAAATTAGTTTAAGACATGTTAGTTTGTGGTTTAGCCTAAACTCGATCCGAAAATAAAAAAAAATAAATAAATAAACCATCATCTTCTTGATTATAAAGCTTTTTTTTATTTTTTAAAAAATCCATAGTGCTCTTAGTTGTTTTGTAGGTATCTTGTGCAACTCTTGAGGAGCCAAAACGTCTAAATCGGTCATAAACTTTACACATTATTTTTATTTTGTAGAAATTCATAAGACACTATTTTTAATAGTAAATTATATATTTTTCTATCAATAAACATGCAATATTTTGTAGCAAAGCCTTATAAGTCTTGGAGAGCATTATTTTTTAATGTTTATATTATGCTGCACTTTATTATAAGGAAGTGCATTTGTTGTGATGAATTTTTCCTAGCTTGTGGAGTGGAGGTGAGAGTGTAAAGTAATCCCAAATAATGTGTGTTTGGGTGTAAATGTAGGCATATTGGATGTCAAAATACATAAAGTTGATCTTATTTTTTGAACGAGGCTCACAAACTCTTATTTGTGCATGGTCTCAACTCATAAGAATTCCTTCATTATTATAGGGCCTTCCTTATAAAATGTAATAAACCAAAAGTGTAAAATGAATTTATTTGAAAAATATGAAAATTATGAAGTGGAGAGCTGTAGTGCTAGGCCACTAATAGTGTTTATATATATAATGAAGAGAGAAAGGCCTCTGGGTCGTATTTACCAGCTGTTCCTATTACATATTTTATTATATTCATTATAAGTAACTATCTTCTTACTTCTATTTATAATGATTTTGATTTCTATGGATTTTTCTCTCCTAAATCTGCCAAAAATGTATTATATGATGATTACCAAGCTTTCATCATATAACTTTTGTTATGTTATAGATTTGATCATTCTGAATAATATGATATGATTTTATTGTATTTTTGCAAAATAAATATATGTATAAGAACTTTTGGGTAAAATGAGTAGAGAAAAAGACATAAAGAAAATGGGTTAAAAAGTGTTATACTATGATTTGACATGATATGGCTGCATGGTAATATAACTAAAATGATTGATATGATTGAATTATGAAAGAATGTTTACTACTACGAATATGATATGATGTATGAATAGGATTTACTAATTAATATCAGATATATGATATAATTGTCTCATATATCATCCTTAAGATTCACATAGCCCACTAACAGGAGTTAATGGATGAGAGTCATAAGGAGCTGGAGATTGATTGGAGTTATAAGGAGTCGGGGAGATTGATTCATATAATTTAAGTGGAGTTATAAAGAGTATACTGATTGAGATTCATAAAGGGCAACTGATTGGAAATCATAAGTGTAGGAGCAAGATACCAAAAAGATACCCTCACATGAATATCTGATAGAATACTCATTCACTAATATAATTGATTGTACGTGATACGCACGAACTTAAGATACCCTCATCTTAATTTCATATACCAATATTAATATTGAGATGTTTACTATTACTGATACTATTAATGATAATTACTAATTATTCATATGGATACTAATTCCTAATACTGATACTGACACTAATTATTAATATTTGATATTAATATTATTATTGATATTGTTACTGATATTGAATGATGTTATTAATACTGTGATTGTAACTAACAGATCGATGTGAGCTGAATGGATGGTAAGATTGAGTGGAATGGATTGAGTAATAAAGATCAATTGACTAATTAATTGATTATAGTTTATGATGGAAGAATGAAATAAAACTAACTGAGATATGATATGTTATAAACTGATTATTGATATAGATAACTGGTATAGATACATTGATGCATATATTTTTATATGATTTATAACATAGTGTTCTTTTTTACCTTGTATTGATTTCAGTTGTAAGATTTTGATTACTTATTGGGCTATGTGCTCATAATATGGTTTTACATATTTTTAGGACAGGGTATAGATTATATGATATAAGACTATGGATAGCATGCATAATTCTTGAAAGTTTGTTAGGGATGTTAATTCCTTATGAACTAGTCCCAAGGCTAACTAAGAGAGAGGTGTGGTATTTTTAAAAATCTTTCACAATAAAAACACAAACCAAGATTCACCACAGAAATCAAAGTGCAAAAATTAATGCGGAACCAATAATAAGAAAGAACACACCAGATTTATAGTGGTTCGGTCAAACATTAACTTACGTCCACTCCTCTGAGGCACCCTTAGAGTATTGTACTAAACTCAATGTCTCTCCTTTAGCCCCCACAGCTAGGCGGAGAAGCCCTTACAAAATCACTTCCACCTTCCCTGGTGCGGCGGAGTAGCCGGGTCCTTTGACACCAAAGAGATCTTCTTCTTCCCAAAACTTCACTCAAGACAAGCCTTGAATCTGATGGTACTAAGGTGAAAGCTCGCTGGAGCAACCGTGTGGAACCCCCTCCACACTCCCTTGAAACTCCCTCCAAGGATCTTCTCCCTCTCTCAAACTTCACCATTTCCTCTCTCTCTTTCAAGCTCTCTCTTCAAGTTTCCTCCAGAAGAATGAAGCTTCAATGGCTGCCAAAGACAGTTACTAAGTGCCTTATCAAAGTTTAAATATAAGAGCCCAAAACAAGCTCATAAATTACAACTTGCTAACTTTATCATCCAGGCCGATATGAATATCATCATGTACGATCAGTGCAAAATAAGCTCAATCAGCCAGGATGATTTGAGACAATCATAAGAAATTTGTTCATATCGTCCAGGCTGATAAGATATCATCTTGGTCGATTAGTACATATCGTGGAATATCATTATGAACATCGCAATGAAAAAGAGTTGTCTGATGTCCAATCGTCCAGGGTATCGTCCCGGCCGATCCTGCGATCGTCCAGGATGATGTGATTATGCATTCAAATCTTAATTACTTTTCTTAATTACTAGATTAATTTAGACATAATTATACTTCATCGTCCAGGCCGATGACCTGTACGTTGTCTAAAAATAAAGAATACCTAAATAGATCTAGCGACTGATTCTTTCTGCTTTGAGCCTATCGGCCCGGCCGATATAAGTATCATCCAGGACGATGAGCTTAAAGACTGTTGCCTTAACCAGGATGCCCTAATTATGATTTCTATTTGTAACTGATCGTCCAGGCTGATGTTGGGATTGTCTCAGATGATGTGAGCAAAAATAGAGAACTCTAAAATAGGAATAAGTGAGCAAGGTTATAAGTAAGCAAACACACTTACAAAATAAATAATACATTAATGAAAATTATAAATAGAATATGTTATGTTAAAACTTGAGCTTTGTAAGGTGCACTGTAATCCTGAAATGTTAGTAAACACAGAAAGAAAATTATATTGCAAATACAGGTAGATAATAGAAAGTGAGCCACAATATTTATTATTATCAAAAGCATAAACTCATAGGCTCGAGTTGCAACAATTCTTTCAACTATTTATAAGAAATTGGTAAGCTAAAAGTTAAATGGATCAAAAGAAAGACACATACAGATCTTCCAATATAGATCTCAGGGCATGAAATAAAACCTTATATGAAGATTCCTAATGATTTAGCTTTAGTTATTATAGAAAAAATTAAAACCATATGGTGCTTCATACCATATATTGGACATTTCAAACCCATAAACTAGGTCAACCCTAGCTTTCCTTAGGCTATAATTAGGACCTTGAGGAGACTATCTTAAACCATCACATGCCAATTAAAAAACATTTCCAATCTTTTATAAATATATCTGTAATAGGTTACATTCAAACCATAAACATAAAATCTAAAAAATCCCTAGGTAACCTCTTTTGATTCAATTGGACCATCCATGATTCAAATAACCATATAATTACATTGCAGCACTAGATCGAGCGCCACATCTCCAAGTAGCCAAATATTGTGGTAAAATTTAGTTGAATAGGTGAACTAAAGTGATGAATGTTGAAATGACATACTGGTTCAATAACATCTTATTGCCAACAAGCTTGTGTTGCATCGCTAGTTCATTTAATTTATAAAACTATAAATAGTAGTCTTAATCTTCATGAAAAGAGGTTGGCACATTATGGAGTCATTTTGTATGAGTCTGTGTGAGTTTGAGTATTGTCTTGAGAGAGGGTAACTTGTGCATTTATATTTAGAGTTTTTTTACTAGTGTGGATCAAGGTGAAGAAGTGCAAAGTACGTTGAAACTTGTCAATTATGATTTAGGTTTTTAGACCTAAGCTTATGTCCCAACGGCTAACCAAGAATGGGGGTGAATTGGTAATTTAAAAAATTCCCTCTTTTAAATCAATTAAATTTTTAGTGAAATTTTTAAAATGATTTTTCAACCACAAATAAACAAAAATTAATAACAGTAAAGTAAAAATTAGCGAAAAATAGATTTATAGTGGTTCGGTCAAACACGACCTACATCCACTCTCTGAAGTCTCCCACTTTAGGTTTTACACTATTACCACAAGTGTATCTCCTTTTTCCCCCACAAAAAGGCGGAGAAGCCTTCACAAAAACTCTCTTCCACCGCTACCCAGTGCGGCAGAGAACCGTCATCCTATTACACCCTCCAAATGTCGGCAGAGAACCGTCGGCTGTTCACACTCTCCAAGTGTAGGCAGAGAACCTTCGTCATTTCACACTCTCTAAGTGTAGGTAGAGAACCTTCGTCCTTTCACACTCTCCAAGAGTAGGCAGAGAACACTTCGGTTGTTCACACTCCTAGAGTGTTGGCAGAGAACCGGATCTTCTTGAAAGATCTTCGCACAAGAAATATGAACGGATAAGAAAAAAGAGTGAAGTAATTATAAATCACAAATGGAGATCCTTACCTTTGAGTAACCAAGTGAACCCTTCATGCTCCAGTAGTAAGAACTCTCCTTCAAACACTCTCTCTTACTCTCTCCTTCAATGTCCCTTCAGTGTGCATGAAGACCAAGTGACAAAAAGATTGCTTGACAGTTTTAAGTGGACATTTTATAAGAAAGATACGAAAAACCATCCAAACATTGTAAATTTTCAAATCTGTACATTCATGATTGTCCCGTACGAACATTGTAAAAACTATTACGTAAGACCTCAATGTACATGGGTACGAAGTGCCTTCATACCCGATCATTGTCGCGTACGATCATGGTTCGCCTAATACAAACCGTTATTTCCAAGGTTCGTTGGGACGAAAATGCAGAACATATCACAAGTTCAAAGAACAGAGGACATCATCCTGGGACGAAGGGTTCAATTCGTCTAGACAAATAGTTCAAAGTGAGATTCGAGAGGACATCGTCCTGGGACGAAGGGGTCAATTCATCTGGATGAATAGTTCAAAATAAGATTCCATAGGACATTATCCAGGGATGAACAAGATAATTCATATGGATGAATAGTTCAAAGTGAGATTCTAGAGGACATCGTCCAAGGACGAACAGGATAATTCGTTTGGACGAATAGTTCAAAGTGAGATTATGACATCGTCCAGGGACGAACAGGATAATTCATCAAGACGAATAGTTCAAAGTGAGATTCGAGAGGATATCATCCAGGGATGAACAGAATAATTCGTCTGGATGATTTGGAATAAGAAAAAAATTTTGCACCCTCTGTTCGTTCCATTGCTCTTAGAGGAGTTTAACTAACCTGATCGTCCAGTACGAACATGGTTTGTCCTATACAATCAATATATTAAAATTATGAATTTTAAAGCTCTCCCCTGATGTGTGTGTGTTAAGTTACTTAATTACAATCACACACTTTCAGACTCAAGTAAAAGAAAAATGCAGACTCCAAGTTACAAAATATTATAAGCAGATATTGATTTGAAGTCTTCAACAATCTGGAGTATAATTTCTTTGAAATGTTAGTACACACAAGAGCAAAAAACAATTCTTTCAAAAATGTGTTAGGAGAAAATAATAATCAAAATAATAATATTTGGAATCATCAAAATATATAAGTTGCAAGAATGTAGAACATGCAAAGCTAAGTAGCAACTTTTTCAACAAAGTAGTTGTAATCTTAATTCAAAATCATTCCTAAACTTTATTTTATATTGTTTATCTAGTGTTTTTAGTTTATACTTTTTATTTATTCAATGAAATAAAATGTGTGTTATGTGTAACAACATCTACATATGCAGCCAAATATTTACTCTAAGTCTATGCTTATTTGAAAGGCATGTATTGCTTAGAATAGGTTTAATCTTGAAATCCATGTTGATTTTAATCTCACCTTGCTTCAATTGATTTATGTATTAGTTGTATATAAATTAAGAACATAGTGTGATCTAGATCCTCGATGGAGGGATAAAAGAATAATTAGAGATTTTAAAACATAGTCTTACCATAAAATATACAAATGCTAGTTAGGATTATGGGGTCTTAAGGAGATAGAAGAATTATACTTATAAAGGATTCTAGCTAATTCTCCAATGAGCTCGATAGTGATGAGTACTTATGCTTTAATCTACATAAATAATAAGTGGTAAACCATTTTAGAGTAATCATGTACTTTTAAAAATCATATGTTCAAAATTTATAAAAATAGTAACTTTTATTTTCGTATTTGAAGCTTTTTAATGTTAATGTTAACATGCACACCTCATTTAATCAAAAATCTAGATAAATTTAGCAGTTTTGTAGGTAGGGCTATAGTGAATTTAGGATAATTCTAGTGTTTTCTTTGTGGGATCAACACTCTTCACATCAGTATATTACTTGATCCACTTAAGTTAAATAGGACTTAACACCATAGGAAAATTAAAATTTTATTTGAGAAATGAATAGTGTGTGTAAGCTAAAGCATTAAGCTCTATATTTGCATAAACTAATAGCATCGAACTTGCCAATTTGTTAGCATCATTGCTTATGACCCCTCCTGATTCAGCATTCAATTCTGCCATTATGACCAAACTTAAAAAAGCTAAAGATGTGAAAATTTAAGTTTATAACCTATTTTCATAGAGTGTTTTAGTGCATGAAAGTGGTTTTATATGTTCTACAATGAGTCTTAAGTGTTTGGAGTTATTTCTAGAAAAATATAAAAATTTTCCTTTTGAAGCACCCCAATGTTTGGTGTCCTAGCAACGTGGTACTTCATTCAACCAAGGTGTTAAATAGTGACATTGCAACACTCCTAACTCTAAAATTTAAGATTTTTAAAGAGCACGACAATGCTGCATGGTAGAACCATAAAGCTAGGCCACTGACAGCCCTTTAAAAATATTTAAAATCCATTGTTCGATCACAACCAGTTGCAAGGAGAGTGAAAGAGAGAGCTTTGGAGAGGGAAAAGTGAATTTTGAGCCGCTTCGGGCCATTTTTACTTGTCAACTCAGTTAGAAAAGTTATCTAGATTGCCAATTTGTTAGCATCATTGCTTATGACCCCTCTAGATTCAGCATTCAATTCTGCTATTCTGACCAAACTTAAAAAAGCTAAAGATTTGAAAATTTAAGTTTATAACCTATTTTCATGGAGTGTTTTAGTGCATGAAAGTGGTTTTATAT
>NW_021319690.1:900275-918087 GCF_001605985.2 Dendrobium catenatum | reverse complement strand
AGTAAAATATGAAAATTTTCCTTTTGGAGCACCCCAATGTTTGGTGTCCTAGCAACGTGGTACTTCATTCAACCAAGGTGTTAAATAGTGACATTGCAACACTCCTAACTCTAAAATTTAAGATTTTTAAACAGCAAGACAATGCCGCATGGTAGAACCATAAAATTAGGCCACTAATAGCCCTTTAAATATATTTAAAATCCATTGTTCGATCACAACCAGTTGCAAGGAGAGTGAAAGAGAGAGCTTTGGAGAGGGAAAAGTGAATTTTGAGCCACTTCGGGCCATTTTTACTTGTCAACTTAGTTAGAAAAGTTATCTAGATTGCCAATTTGTTAGCATCGTTGCTTAAGACCCCTCCAGATTCAGCATTCAATTCTGCCATTCTGACCAAACTTAAAAAAGCTAAAGATTTGAAAATTTAAGTTTATAACCTATTTCCATGGAGTGTTTAGTACATGAAAGTGGGTTTATATGTTCTAGAATGAGTCTTAAGTGTTTGGAGTGATTTCTAGAAAAATATGAAAATTTTCCTTTTGGAGCACCCCAATGTTTGGTGTCCTAGCAACGTGGTACTTCATTCAACCAAGGTGTTAAATAGTGACATTGCAACACTCCTAACTCTAAAATTTAAGATTTTTAAAGAGCACGACAATGCCGCCTGGTAGAACCATAAAACTAGGCCACTAACAGCCCTTTAAATATATTTAAAATCCATTGTTCGATCACAACCAGTTGCAAGGAGAGTGAAAGAGAGAGCTTTGGAGAGGGAAAAGTGAATTTTGAGCCACTTCGGGCCATTTTTACTTGTCAACTTAGTTAGAAAAGTTATCTAGATTGCCAATTTGTTAGCATCGTTGCTTAAGACCCCTCCAGATTCAACATTCAATTCTGCCATTCTGACCAAACTTAAAAAAGCTAAAGATTTGAAAATTTAAGTTTATAACCTATTTTCATGGAGTGTTTTATTGCATGAAAGTGGTTTTATATGTTATAGAATGAGTCTTAAGTGTTTGGAGTGATTTTTAGAAAAATTTGAAAATTTTCCTTTTGGAGCACCCCAATGTTTGGTGTCCTAGCAACGTGGTAGTTCATTCAACCAAGGTGTTAAATAGTGACATTGCAACACTCCTAACTCTAAAATTTAAGATTTTTAAAGAGCATGAAAATGCCGCATGGTAGAACCATAAAACTAGGCCACTAACAGCCCTTTAAATATTTTTAAAATCCATTGTTCGATCACAACCAGTTGCAAGGAGAGTGAAAGAGAGAGCTTTGGAGAGGGAAAAGTGAATTTTGAGCCGCTTGGGCCATTTTTACTTGTCAACTCAGTTAGAAAAGTTATCTAGATTGAGGTAGATCACATTATGCCTATCTTAGATTTTTAAAAATATGAAGTTTTTCTAAATTTTCATATTAAATTTATATTTTTGTTATAAAAAATTGAGAATAACTTTGCACTGAAAATCTTTCACAGTGAAAATTTTTATGAATGAGTTTATGAATATTATGATTATTTTTTGGAAAATTTTTAAGGGTATTTTGGAAACTGTGCCATTTTTATAAAAAATCAATCTAGACTTTCAAAATTATAAATTTTATAGTATTATTAAACTCTTAAAATAGTATTTTACACAATCATTAATAATTTGGTTATATTTTAAAACTATGAAATTTTAATCGATACGAATTTTTATCACATGTCGTTATAGAGAATTGTACAATTCTAATACATGCTCAATTATACTTTAATTGTTATATTGTGATAAAATATGTGCATATGTGACTGAATTATGACTACTGAAAGAAATAAGAGGCCAAAATCCTATGAGATTGTATATGTGTCCAGGAATTTTATGTCTGCAATGTATGTTCTATTGGCTATAAGCCATGTTTTTTTACCTACAATATATTTTGGTATTATAAGCATTAAAGTGAGTCATAAATGGCCAGAATCCTTTAAGATTCTATCTAGGTTTGGGAAAAGGGAGAACTAATTTGAATTGTTCTATGATATGTATTTTAGTTTATTGTTATGTGATATGAATTTTAATTTATAAATTCTCAGTGCAAATATTTGAATATCTAGATAACTGCTACACTTTTACTACTCTGCTAAGTACAATGGGTTTATAAATTAAATTCATCTGCTTTAGATAACTTGGAAATTATTTAATAAAAGAATTTGAAATTTTAAAACAATTTATGTAGCCTACTGAGCTATTGTAACTCATTGTGATTTTACTTTTGATTTTCAAGGTCAAAAAAAGGGAAGGTGCTTGTCGATTAGCAATGAGCAATTTAGGATTTGATCGGAGTTGATAGCTATTTCTTTGTTTTAATTTTTGTACAATAATGGCTAGTTTATTATTTAATTTCATTGATTTTATTTATAGCCATATATTATCGTATAGATACATTTTAATGAAATAAAAAAAAACATTTTGTGGATAATTTATTTTTAGTACTTGAATATTTTAGTAGCTTTGTCATCTGTAATTTATTTAAAATAAAATTTGGAAGAGAATATGAAAAATTCTAAAATTAAATAATAGGATTTGCCTATTACAGCTCAACATGATAGGACATGCCATGGTTAGGTGGGTTATGACATTATTGGGGAACAAAACTATTGAAATTATGATTTTATTTTGTATTTTTCTTTTTTATTTTTACATGCTTAGTGTTGCTTTGATTATTAATTAACTGTTAATGCTTATTTTACATTTTTTATTACGTTGCTTAGTTTTATGCATAATATATAAATAACTAGTAGAATATTATTGTTAAACTATGAAATTAAAAACACGATAAGAAAATTTAAAAATTTTTGAAAAAGATTTAAACATGGCTAAATAACTTCCTGAATAATTAAAAAATTAGTGTTATTGGTTTTATTATAAATTATTGAAACCCAATTAGGAAAACTAGTTAGATCTTTAACCAATAGGCCCCAAAGAACTTTACCCTATAATACTAAAGAAAATCCTAAAGAAAAGGGTAAGGAGCAATGCAAGGCTATTCAATTAAGGAGTGGTAGAGAGCTAGAAAAAGTGATTAGAAATAATAATCAATTTGAGGTAAAGTTACCTTTATAAAAGCCAATAGAGATTCCCCAACCTAAGGAATCACTTCAACTTGATAAAAATGTAGAAAAAATATATTAGTGGGGTTGTAAAGAGACCACCACCACAATTTTTCCAAAGATTGCTAAAGCATAATTTAATTAGATCATTATTGAGATTTTGGAAGTATTTAAAATGTTAACCATTAACATTCCATTTGCATAAGCTTTAGAACTGATGCCTACCTATGTTGAGTTTATGAAATACTTCCTTGGAAGAGAAAATTAAGAAATTTTGAGACTATAGCTTTGACTGATGAATGTAGTGCAATTATGTATAAGAGAATTTCTCAAAAGATTAAGAACTTATGCAGTTTTACAATTCCTAAGACTATAGGGGATAAATTTTGTGGGAGAACACATGTAATTTGAGAGTTAGCATTAATTTTCTGCCCTTGTCCATATTCAAAAGACTTGATATAGGAGAAGTCCAACAGACCGTTCTTACCATTCAGTTAGCAAACCATTCATTTACTTATCCAAAAGGGGTAATAAGGGATGGGTTAGTTAAGAGAGATAAGTTTATCTTTCTTGTGAACTTTATTATCTTATGTATGGAAGAAGATAAAGAGAAATTAATTATCTTAGGTGGTCCTTTCCTAGCTACTGGTAGAACCATGATAGATATATAATAGGGAGAATTAATAATGAGAGTGCGGGATTAGAAGGAAGCCTTCAATATTTTAAATTCAATAAAGTTTCATGATGATCAAAATAAGGATTATCATCAAATAAAATTATTTGATTATTGTGTTAAATATTTGGTGGAGGATTTGTTGATGGATAGTTCTTTAGAGATTCCTTTTTGTGAGGATGTCATCAGAGAGGGAGATAGAGATACCATCCAAATGATTTGTGAAGCCCATAAAATTTTTAGGGATTGTTTTGAAGGCTTGATACCTCATCCCTAGGTACACCTTTAAAACCATATGTTATTAAGGCACCCATTTTAGTGTTAAAACCTTGTCTGCTCATTTGAAGTATGCCTTTTTAAAAGAAGAGTCAACTTTACCTATTATTATTTCTACTAAATTAGGAGAAGATAAAGAAGGTAAGTTTATTAGGGTTCTTAGTGAGTATAAATGATCTTTTGGTTAGATAATAGAGGATATTAAGGAAACTAGTCCATCCTTGTGCAAATGGAGAAAAAATTATTTTCAAAAACTGATCCCCAAAGAAGACTAAACCTTATTTTAAAAGAAATAATGAAGAATGCAATACTTAAGTGGTTAGATTTATGAATCATTTACTCTATTTCAGATTATTGTGTTCCCACTAAAAGAGGCCTAAATGTAGTAGCCAATAAGTAAAAAAAAAATGATAATTACAAAAATAGTTATTGGATGGAGAATATTTTGAATAGACCGTAGGAAGCTTAATAAATCATGTAGAAATGATCATTTTTCCCTACCTTTTCATAAGTAGATGTTAGGTAGGTTAGTAGAACATCCTTCTTATTACTTCCTAGATGTATATTCATGGTACTATTTGATTCCTATTGCACCATAGGACCAAGATAAGACTATATTTACCAATCCTTATGTAATATTTTCCTTTATGAGGATGTCTTTTAGTTTAAGCAATGCCCCTGCTACTTTTTAGAGGTGTATGTTGTCAATATTTTCTTATTTAATTGAGAAGGGCATTGAGATTTTCAAGAATATATATTTTTTTTTTACCACTTTTAATTATTTTTTTAGAGAATTTAACTCTGGTTTTAATAAGATGTGTGTAAATAAATTTGGTATTAAATTGGTAAAAATATATATTCATGATAGAAAAAGGCATAGTTCTAAGATATAACATTTCTAAGTGAGATTTAAAAGTGGATAGGGTTGAGGTGCAAGTAATTGAAAATCTATTACCACCCACTTATGCTAGAGGAATAAGAAGCTTTTTAGGATATGCTGGTTTCTAGAAGATTCATTATAAATTTTTTTAAATTTTTAAAAGCATTATGCAATTCACTTAAGAAGATGTATCTTTAAATCTTGATGATGAATACCTAAAAGCTTTTAATATTTTAAAATAACACTTGATTCCTGCATATATTATTATTTCACCTAATTGGATATTGCATTTTGAAATAATATGTGATGCTAGTAATTAATTATGTTGTTGGTAATATGTTAGGACAATGAAAAGATAAAAAATTTATGCTATATACTATGCTAGCAAAACTTTGAATTCAACCTAATTTAACAATTCAACTACTGAAAAAGAGTTGTTATGTATTTTCTTTGTCTTTGATAAGTTCTGACCATATTTGATCGACACCCGAGTTCTTGTATATACTAATCATCATGCTATTAAAATCTTGATGGCAAAAAGATGTCAAGTCTAGAATAGTGAGATGGATTCTTTTGTTTAAAAAATTTGATGTAGGAATTCTTGATATGAAGGGAATTGAGAACAATGTGGTTAATCATTTATCTAATTGGAGCTGAGAGAACCTGTATGTAATGAGAGCAAAATCAATGGATTTTTTTCAAATGAGCATTTGTTTGCTTTGCATTCATATGGTATGCCTTGGTATATTGGTATTATAAACTACCTTGTTATTAGCGTTATTCCCAATTTTATTTCTTATACCCAAAGGCATACATTTTTGTATGATGATAAATTTTATTTTTGGAATGAGTCGTTCTTATTTAGGAAGTCTAAAGATCAAATCATTAGAAAATGTGTCCTTGAAAATGAAATTAAACCAATTATTAGACAATGTCATGACATCGAGCATGGAAGTTATTTGAGAGGGTTTACACTATATAAAATTATTTTATTTTTGGTCGACTTTTAGGTTGTAAATCCATAATTTTCCATCGAAATTTAGCATTTTTGGCAGATTTCTGACAAAATTATTTCTACTGGTAAAATGCGCATACAAAACTAATTTTTGCAGAATTTTTTTGTTAGTAATTTTTTTGACGAATTTAAAAAAAAAATTGCTATCTTGATCGACCAAAGAAAACTCATCAAAATTTTCATTTTTGATAGAAATTTCCACTGAAAAATTGTACAAAAAAAAAATAAAAATTGTATGTTGCAGAAGAAGCTGATTGTTGTTTTCATTAGTTTAAATATCTATAGATAGAGAATAAAAGATCCGTAAGAAAATCATTAGATACATAACTTAAATAAATAGCTTTATTTTTCAAGTTTATAATGAGAATCTAATTTTAAAAAAATGATTAAAATATCTTACTCACATCAAATGATTGTATTTTCCAAGAAGAATCCTTTCAGTCTTGTTGTTCTATGAAATATTATATAATTAAAAAATAGCTATAAAGATAACAACGACCGATTAGAAACATAAACAAATACTCTATGAACAAAAAATGAAAATTATTGAATAAATAGTGTTTTACCTTCCAAACATAAAAAAAATGGAGAAAAACAATTTAGAAATCAAGTTGAATGGTGAGGGCGATGGAGAAGCTAAGAGCTTCAGTTGTAGGAGAAAAATGTGAAGTGGGAGAGGAAGAGGGGCTTGAGATGAGATAAGGCCTTTTATGGTGGAATTTATGAGGAATTTTTTTGTCGAAAATTAAGTAACATTTCCGAAAAAAAATCATAAGGTAAATCACGTGAGGAATTTTTGACGAAAAATTTCCACCTGAAATTATCAATGGATTTTTTCAATGAAAAATTTCTCTGAAATTTACCAACAAAATTTTTAAAGAAAAAAATCTGCAGAAAATTTCTGGTGCATTCTCCAGTGATAAATTTCTGTCAGAAATTTCAACAGATTTTTGAGCAAATATTCTACCACTTATTTTTGGAAAAATTTCACCGCAAAAAATTCCATAAGTATTCCTTGAATTTATTGTAGTGTTATAGCTACTTTTTAGATCCTTCAATCTATATTTTTTTGGCCTACCCTATTTAAGGATGCAAATGATTATATTAAAAGATGTGATTGGTGGGAGAGGTTAGGTAATATAATTAGAAGAAATAAAATGCCCCTTAGCATTTTGTTAGAAGTGAATATTTTTTTATGTTTGTGGACTAGATTTTGTGGGACCTTTTGTACAATCTTATGGAATCAATATATTCTAATAAAAAAACTCAAAATATCTTCTGCGCTCTGCTAGGGTTAGCGGGGTTTTCTCCTGCCTCTTGCTTTCCCGCCGCCTCCCGGCCAGGGGTTCCTCCCCCATGGCCGTGAACGACTTTCCCCCTCTCCCTTCCACCTCCACCTCCACTGCATCCCCTGCTTCCACTGTCCTCCCGCTTTGGAAAAACCTTTTAAACTCCACCCCCAAGTCTCTACCAACTTCTCCCACTCTCCAATCTTCGTCCCTACTCAGAACCTCACTGCTGAGTTCACCGCCGACCAGTTCAACGCTGGAGCTCCGGAGTGGTCCCTTTCACTAGTTGGCTACTCGATCGGGAAAAGACCCTTCTACGAAACCCTTCTCTCCGTGATTAAGAAGGCATGGCCACTTAAAGGGTCCATTTCTTTGCTTACTATGGACGAGGGATTTTTCTTGCTCAAATTTTCTGCTCTAGAAGACTACGAGTATGCATGGATGGGAGGCCCGTGGTTTTTCTTTAGTAAGCCGTTCATACTTCAAAAATGGACACCTGATTTTGTGCCTAAAAGTGAAGAATTTGCTTCTATCCCCTTATGGATCAAAATTCTGAACTTGTCGCTATCTCTGTGGACTCCGGAAGGTATTTCTAAACTAGCTAGCTGCATAGGGATTCCCATTGTTGTTGATGCTTTAACTGCTGCAAAAACTCATTTGACTTTTGCTAGAGTGTGCGTTCAAATTACTAGTTCCTCTCTTCTTCCGGAGGAAATTTTTTATTCTATTGAAGGAAAATCGTTCCCCCTTAGAGTCCAATATGACTGGAAACCTGAAAAATGTTCACAGTGTGGCTCTATCATGCATCCCCCGACCTTATGCCCAAAAGATCCAATTTTTAAAACCCAAAATGCCGAAAAACCTAGGGAAGAAGTACCAGTAGAAAACCTAAACACACACCGCCACCAAAACTTTACATCCCTAAACCTCCACAAATCCAAAAAATCACTCAGCCTAATCACGACCTACCTCCTCAACTTTCTATTCCCATGGAAGATCAAAATCCCAATTTAGGAACCTTAATCCCAAACCTAAACTCTCCGTCTGGAGATGTCCAAGACATCACTGACTCAATAGGACAGATAAAACAACCTGTTACAATCACTACCAAAAATAAATTTGAAGCCTTGAATGACCATGACAACACTGAGGAGACTCTGTATTCTTCTTTCCATCAAGGCAAAGCCGCATTTACACCTAAAAGTGACCCTATAAACACTACTAATCCAAACCTCAACAGTCCTTCCCAGACATCACCTCGCTTACATCAACCTAACATCCCTTCCTCTTCTATGGAACCTACTACCTCTAGCTCCACTTCATCTAAAGCCCAACCCCCTGCTAGCCAAAACCAAAAACAAACTAGAGGCAAAGCCAAAAAGGCCTCAACTTCTTGCTCTCAACTGCTTGCTGAAGGATGTCAATGCTAAACTTGCTTATTATCAAGATACTCTCACTAATTGGATGCTTCAAAGAGCCAAGGTTAAATGACTTACTAATGGAGAGGATGATCTTAAGTTCCTCTACTCTAAGATCAATATTTTGCAAAACCACAATCGAATCAAAGTGATCTCTAATGACCTGGGTACTTTCACCAACCACAAGGATATTGCTAATGTCTTTGTTAACCACTTCAGAAATCTTTTTAACACTCCTGCCCCTTCCCCTCCCATCCTCAACTCTCATAATATCCCTGTGGGCAACCAGATCCCTACACACCTCCTCTCCAATCTTATTGCTCCAATTTCTATTGAGGAAATTAAGCATATTGTTTCTCTGCTAAGCCTAATGCTGCACCTGGCCCGGATGGTTTCACTTTTGAATTCTATAAAGCTACTTGGAATACCATCAAAACTCATCTTTGCAAAGCTGTTATCTCCTTCTTCAACACTGGTTACATGCCCAATCAAATTAAAGCCACTGCTTTAGCACTTATTCCTAAGCAGTCTCATGCTTGTAATGTCAAAGACTATAGACCTATTGCTCTTTGTAATGTCACCTATAAAATCATAGCTAAAATTATTGCTAATAGAATGAAGAATGTGATGCCTTTCATTATTCATCCTAGCCAAGGAGGTTTTATTCAAAAAAGGATCATCTCTGACAATATCCTTTTAGCTTCTAACATTCTGAGTAGTTTCAACCTGAAAACTAAGCATAAGTACTTTTGTGCCAAATTTTACATCACTAAAGCTTTCGACTTGGTGTCGAGAGACTTTCTCTATCAAAGACTTTAGGCAAAAGGCTTCCCAGACATGTTCATTTCGTGGATTAAAGTCTGCACTATTGATGTGCACTTCTCTGTTTGTATTAATGGCATGTTGGAAGGGTATTTTAACTCCACCTCTGGTATCAGACAAGGCTGCTCGTTATCTCCTTACCTCTTTAGCATTATTATGGATGGCTTATCTTCCTCCTTTAACTTAGCTACTGCTAATGATGAATTCAATGGTATTTCGATTGGCAACTGCTCCATCTCTCATCTACTGTTTGCTGACGACCTTCTTGTGTTTGGTTTGTCTTCCATCAAGAATGCTCAAGCCCTTAAAGCTATTCTCAGCAACTTTGGTGATGTTTCAGGCCTCCATACTAATCCTATTAAAAGCTCAATTCTTATCTCCAAGGATACCAATACAGTAAACACTATTTGTACAATCCTTCATATCCAGCAAACCTTTAACCCAATTACTTACTTGGGTCTTCCAATTTTTTATAAAAAGCTCAAGTATGCTCATTTCCAACCTCTGATTCAAAAAGTTGCTACTCTTTTAGATGGTTGGAAAGCTAAAACATTGTCATTTGCTGGAAGGATACAATATATCAAATTTACTATATGTAACACCTTGGCTTACTGGATAAGAGGGTCTATAATACCTAAAACTTGCTGTAAACAGCTAAGCAGGATGTGTGCTAGATTTACCTTTTTTGGAGACATCAATAAGAAAATGCTTCACATGGTTTCTTGGAAACATACTTGCATTCCTAAGCAAAATGGAGGTTTGGGAATCCCTTCGCTGGATTCCCTATATCATAGCTATGGTTGTTTTATTATTTGGAGGTTCTTAAATAGCAATAATCTTCTTTTTGACTGGTGGAGGGAAAAATATCATTCTCTGTGGAACATTATGGCTGTGAACTGTACCCAATATTGGAAAGATCTTAGTAAGATTGCTGAAGGTATAAGAAACTGTATATCTTTTACTATTAACTCTTCTAGCTGTCTTTCTATTTTTTGGGACCCTTGGTGTGGGGGTGTCTCAATTGCTGATTACTTGATTCAAGGAAACGCGTTACCTGCTTTTAAACCTTACTTTGGCTGGATGGTGAAAGATATTATCTGGGGGGATAACTGGGCTGTTCCGAGCTTTTTTGATAATCAAATTTCTACTCTTATCAATACTATACCGATTGAGGGCAATGATGATAGCCATCTTTGGCTGAGTAAACTGAATCCCAAATTTGCTGATTTCCGTAAGCATTATTTTAGTCACCTGGAGGTGGTGAATTGGAACAAATTTGTATGGCATAAGAGAGCCTCCCTTCATTTTTTTGCTTACGCCTGGCTCGCTTTTAAAGGGGGGCTCAAAACCTCTGATGCTTTAGCTAAACGTGGAATTTCAAGTCAATACACTTGCTGCTTCTGTCACTGTGCTGCGGAAACTCTGTCCCATTTATTCTATGACTGCAGCTTCACCTTTAATGTTATTAAATGTTTGCTGCCTTGGCTGGGACCACTTTTGATGAATCCAAACCTTTTTGAAGTCTATGATAGCATTTTTGAGCAAAATTTCAACAACCATGATAGATCTTATTATTTGCTCACTACTTATGCTGCTATTTATCACCTTTGGAGAGCAAGAAACGAAAGGTTGTTTGGTGGGATTATTGACAGCCAACTGACTGTCATTGCTAAAGTCAAAAAAGCTATCTTACTCAAAACTCATGGCTGGAAACACCCTTGATTTACTGGAGGCCTTTGCTATTGCTATACAGGACCAAAACTCTTCGCAGGAATCTTCATACCTGATGCTTTCTGTTCTTTTTGTGGTGCCTGTTGAGATTGTCTTGCTTGCAGGTTGCTGTTTTTTGCAAAGGACAATGATGAATGCTGTTTCTACAGCTGCCCTTAGGATGGCCAATTTGGCAACCAGGGGTTTTTGCGTTCTGGCCGACCCTCTCGACAATCAAAAGCCAGAACGATCTGAGTCCTTATAACTTTATCTTAAGTTCTTTGTATTGTTTTGCTTCCTTTAGAACTCCCAAACTCTATTTTTTGAGCTTTTGAGAGTTATAGTTTGTCATTTACTTTACTTGTAATCTCTTTTTAATATGAAGGGCTTTTGCCCCAAAATTTCCCAAAAAAAAAAAAAATTCTAATAGTGTTTGTATATGTCTCCAAGTGGATTGAAGGAGTAGCAACCCCCAGAATGGATGCTTAGGCGGTTATTAAACTTCTAATGATTTTTTTTTTATTTAGATTTAGAGTTTTTATTAGAGATGTGAGTCATTTTTTTTTTGCAATAAGAGAGCATGGGATTTGATTTTAAAATATGGCATTAAACATAGAATTATAATTGTGTATCATCCCCAAATTAGTGGTCATAGTGAAATAAGTAATAGAGAGATTAAGAAAATCTTATAAAGAGCTGTGAGTCCAAATAGGAAGGATTGGACTTTAAAATTAGAAGATGTAATTTGGGGTGATAGAACTACATTTAAGGCACCTATTAGAATGTCTCACTATAAGTTGATTATTTGAATGACCTATCATTAACCATTGTAATTTCAAGTTTAAAATTATTTTCAAGAAAATTGAAGTCCTGGTGGTTAGGACCTTTCATTGTAGTAAAGGTGTATCCTTATGAAGTGGTTAATATTAAAAACCATAAAACTACCTAAATTTTTAAAGTCAACGATAAGAGATTAAAACCCTATCTAGGAGGAGATGTTAACACTTTAGAAGCTCTATAAAGCCAACTTATCTTAAATAGTATTCTATCATAATCTGGCTGAAGACTATAAACTTAGTGCTATTTGGGAGGCAACCCAATTGATCTCTATATTTGTTATTAGAAGTTATGTGATTAGTGTTCTATGTTGAGATTAGAAATTCATGTGTTTAGATGTAAGTTTAGTTGTATCTTTTTATGCGTTGTCTTATTTTTGTGTATGAATTAATTTGGACAAATTCAGCCCAGTGCTATAGCACTACCCCATGAAGCGCTACAATGCTATGCAAATTATTAAAATTTTAATTAAGTTGATGGTTTTGTAGTGCCAAATCACCCTCAGGAGTGCCTCAATGCTATCCATGCATCATTACAACATTAAGCTCTCCAATTATTTTACTAGACTGGATACCACAACACTACCCATGTAATGCTATAGCACTTGATCAAATCAATAATAGGGTAGATGAAACACCATTATTATGATCACCTTGAGTATCACAGTGCTGCTTTATGACAAGCAATATGGAAGTCTCACAATAAAAAAGCTATGATTTTAACTCCCAAGGATAGCGCAAAGGCACTGCCTATTCCCAGTATGATAGGACCAATAACCATGTTGACCAGTTTAACTGGACATTGCACTACTACTCTAGCTAGTGACATAATGTTGGATAGATTATAAATAGGCATAAGGGGTAAATTTCATTTCTCATTTACTAGACTGGATACCACAACACTGTGATTTTAAGCTCTATAACTTTAGTCCATTTAGGTCTTATGATCCCTCTTTAGCTTCATCTTATTAAAAATTTCCTTGAAACTCTCAATTAGTAGGAAAATGGTATGTTCAACAACTTATGATACCCGCAGGTTAGTCAGTGAGACTGTTGAAGAATGATAATATAATTTAGTAGGGAAGTCCATCATTTTAGAGTTAGAATTTGATAACTCTAGGGGATTATCCAGTGTCAAATTATTGAGCATAATTAGAATTTCTTTTCGATCCAACCCTATCCAGCCAATGTCATTATCATGTGGGAATTCATTTCTAACATGAAGGAACCCAAAAATGAGTATGTTTTCTTGCATGATAAGTGGGTCCACTTCACTCTTGTATATATAAACCAAATATTCCAAACCCATAAATTTTAATTTGATGGTGATTAGTATCTTAATATTTATACCATTATTATAGAATATGTAGAAATAATTAGGTTCTTAATATGGAGGGATTTAAACGCCCAGTGAAAGAGGATAAAGGATAAAATAATTAACTTTTCTAGTTTCACCCAAGAATCAAAAGTCTGCTATTATTTTATCTTTGTTAAGCATATGTCGTGCAGAAACATTACTAAGGTAACTAAGAATTGGGTTATTTTAAACTATTATATTCAAAAGGATGTGACTATAAATTTTGGTAAAATTATTTTTCAGTCAATCTAGTATATGCTTAGGGGGTTGACTATTACATAGGTTTGATAGGCATATTTAAGAATTGGGAGATAAACTCTTAATGTCAACATAATTTCTTCCCTGGCCCACTTCGCTTTGCAATGTATCTAAACCTTCGATTATATCATCAATATCAGCACTAGAAGAATGAAGATGTTGAGGAGTAGGGATATCCCTACTATTTGCCTCATAGTTTTTTCCTATTGTTTTTTTGTTAATTATTTTAAGTTATTTTTATATTTTATTTTTGTTTCAGTTTTTGTAAATTTTCACTTTATTTTTTGTATTAATTTCCAACATTTTATTTAGTTTTTTTGTAAAAAAAATTGCAATTTGGATAAAAATTAAAATTAATTTCTCTCTATTTTGAACTATTATTTTTCTTTCTATTAATCTTTTGCTTGAGTTATAAAATTTGAAAAATTCAAAATTAAGATCTTTAAGTATTTAATAGTATATAACTTGTAAAATTTTCCTAATAAAATAGTCATAAATAACAATAATATTTTTATATAAAATTAGTAATTCTTGATAAATTAAACTCCTAAAATCTACTTAAGAACTTCACTACTTATAAAGGGCTACTAAATTTTAGGATTAATGTAATTAATTTTTTTATTAATCCCTAATCACCTACAAAATAAGAAATTAGTTATTTTGAAACCTTTAATAAATTATAGATTAATATAATGAGTTGAGGCAACAGATAGGTATTTAACATAAAAATAAATAATTTTGCAAAAAAATAAAAAGAAGAGTTAAAAATGAAACACATTGAAAGAGGATAAAGTACCTAAATATAAAAAATTGATACATACAATATCTAGAGCTCTTTAAAATAATAAATGGTGGCAATATATAGGTATTCAAAATATTTATAAGGTACTTAGTCAAATAAAAAAAGAAAAAAGATTAATTTCAAAATACTTGAATATAAAAAGTTGATACGTGCAATATCTAGCATTACTTGTATACTTCTAAAGAAATTATTAGAATAACAAAACTTAAAGAAAGCTTATAGGTAAATTTAAGGATTAACTAATAATTTCATTAATTCCAAAATTTTAACAAACTTAGGTAAGCTTGTCAAAATCATTCACCCCCAAGAGTTTAATTTAAAAGCTATATTAATTTTAAAGTGAAGGATGATGATGTTATAAATTATTTTATTATAAAACATTTCAACTTATGTACTATATAAAAACTTAGATTATTATACTAATTTTTTTTCCAAAAATTATTCTCAATGCTAAAGATAAATTTTTATCCCATTGGACTAAAAATTACTTTAGGATAAGTAATTATAGCACCTAGAAAGTCAGTGTACTATTCAACCCATTTTGACCCAATCAGATGCAAGATAATTTGTTAATTTTTTTGCATTTAAATATTTGTGCATGTGTCTAGGAATATTCTTTATGTATGTGAGAGTTAGCATGTATTTTAAAATGCGTTTAGGGGGTCTTTTGTGTTTTTTTTTGGTTGAAACAAATGCAAATAGCAATATAATTAAAAAAAGGAAAATTACAACTATGTGATAGCTAATCTATCACATTCTTCCTTCAACAAGGAAATAAAAAAGGAAGGAAGATTATTATGAAAAAAGTCCCAAAAGAAATTACCATGTAAGCCATAGGTTGCAAACAAATAAACAACCTTATTTTCCTCTCTAGAATTCCAACTAAAAATGATAAGCTTAAAATCATATAAAAAAGATAAATCTAAAGGGGTAGATTTTGCATCTAGTTGAAAATGAGAAGTCAAAGAATTATGAGAAAACTTGATAACATTGATGTTATCCCCTTCAATCCAATTGCCTTCAGATTCAATCATCCATTCTTTAAGAATATCCTTTAAAGAGAGGATATCAATGATTTTAAGTTAAGATACATCCCAATTATATAATTTCTTTCCAAAAGCAGAAATAAATCTTCCTTTATCATCCCTTATTACTCCACCTATTCTTGCATAATTAGAACTAAGTAACAAAGCTTCAACATTTACTTTAATCCATTCTGGAGGAGAAGGATGTCAAAATTTAGAATTTAGCTCATTGAACAGGTTAGCACTCAAGTTATCCAAATAGGATTTAGATATGGCTTAATTGAAATAGATAAAACATTAGCTGAAATAAACATAGGGGATGAAAAAATTTTACCATGTTTGATAGAATTTCTATCTTTCCAAGAATAAAATAAAAAAGAGCAATAAATTCTGACAAGAACAGAATTTTTAATAGTCAGAGAATGAAGATGATGCCACATTTCAAAAATCAAATTAAAGGATGGAATTTGAATCTCCCACTTCTTAAGAACAGCAAAAAATTCAATCAGCTTTTTGCATTAAATAAAAATATGTGTAATATCTTCCTCAAGAAGACAACTTCTTGGTCAAAGATTAGAATTTAGCAATTTTCTATGATTAAGCCAATTGTTAGTAGGAAGAGTGTTTCTTCCAATTCTTCACCATAAAAAGACAATTCTAGGTTTTTGTTTTTTGAAGGAATGCAATAGTTGCATTAAAATGAAAGAAAAAACAACCTAATACAAACTAAAAAGAAGAAACTAATGTTCCTTTATCAATATGAAAAAGGAACCTTATTGAAAGCATATTTGTTAAAGTAAACTTATTATAATTGAAATGAAACCCACTAATTCCTATTTTAAAACCCTTGAGATGCAGGGAATACCAAAGTATTAAACAACCCAAGGGTTGATTAGTATCCCAGAGTTCCCAACCGATTAAAGAATAGGACTTAGTAACGATCCCATAAGCAATTAGAATAGGTTTAAAAAACAAATAAGAAACTGAAGAAAAAAAGAATTTACAAAAGCTAAAAAGGAAAAAACAATATATCAATGACATCCAAAAACCACCTATGAATATCATTGATAGAAATCCCAAATGCAATTTCCAACTTCCAAAGTCGTAGTCCAAAGCTAGTGTAATGTCAAACACTTTGATGAATTCCTCCATCTTCAAGTATCTTTCCACGTATATTTCCACTTTGTTGGAAGCAAAGAGAAAACTAGCTTGCATATTAACGAGATAAAAGAGAAGAACCTCTAATATTGTTCTTCATTTTGAGTTTAGCCAAGTTTCTCCTAGGTAAATCTTTCACTGGACCTAAGGTTTGAAGTTCTTTGAACAAAATGTATTTAGAGCCGGAAGAACCACTTATCTTAGTAGAGAAAGATTTATCCTTCTTAAAAACAGTCTTTTTAAAATTCAAACTGATCTCTAAGGAAGGAGAAATATTTTTATACTATCGGAATTATCTACCATTTCAGAAAATTCCACTGATTTAGTAGATGGAGACTCAACCAATAAGTCATTTAAAGTAGGAACAACAACCAATACCATTTCAGAATTAGTAGCATCCTTATCTTTCTCCAGAACATCTGAATTTTTTAATTCAAAATTAGATTTAAAAGCTCCCAACCGATCGGCAATTATATTGGGTTTGGTAGAAACTGATTCCAACGGATCAGGTTTGTTACCAACAGCTCCCATATCTTCATCCACATTTTCAGCAATTTTGAATTCAGAATTTGAATTTGATTTTAATCCATTTTCTGATTCATGAGCTCCCCTTAGATCAACATCCAAAATAGTTATATTACTAGCAGCTCCCAATGGATCAGCCACCAAAATGGGGATTGCAGAATTCAAAATCTGGACAAGCTAGACGGGCTGATCTGAACTAGAACTATCAGAATTAATTTGACATATCAGATTAATAACTTGCTGATCAATATGACATTTATAATCTTTGACTAATTCAGCTGCCATATAATCTCTATTATCATTGAGATTATGAGAAAAACTAGAATCCGAATTGTGTTCTATCACAAGATTTCTATCCGAAATTCTGTTAGCTGGATAATCTTTGAAAGCCGATTTGTTGTAAAAGATCTTTTGACTTTTTTTATTCTTGAACTTTACATGCATCCAAGGCCCAAGGGAGATCTCATCATGAAGGGAAGAACTTGAAGGAACTTCTTTATCAACCAAATTAATATTATTAGAATTTGGACAAACAAAATCTTTATGGCCAATTCTTCCACATTTGAAACAAATGGATGATAGATTATCATATTCAACTTTTTGATAGAATCTACCATTAAGACCTTCAATCCAAATACCACAAGGGAGTTTAGAATTCAACTTAATGCGAATGCAAGCTCTAG
>NW_021319690.1:871266-900195 GCF_001605985.2 Dendrobium catenatum | reverse complement strand
CCAAAGCTAGTGTAATGTCAAACACTTTGATGAATTGCTCCATCTTCAAGTATCTTTCCACGTATATTTCCACTTTGTTGGAAGCAAAGAGAAAACTAGCTTGCATATTAACGAGATAAAAGAGAAGAACCTCTAATATTGTTCTTCATTTTGAGTTTAGCCAAGTTTCTCCTAGGTAAATCTTTCACTGGACCTAAGGTTTGAAGTTCTTTGAACAAAATGTGTTTAGAGCCGGAAGAGCCACTTATCTTAGTAGAGAAAGATTTATCCTTCTTAAAAACAGTCTTTTTAAAATTCAAACTGATCTCTGAGGAAGGAGAAATATTTTTATACTATCGGTATTATCTACCATTTCTGAAAATTCCACTGATTTAGTAGATGGAGACTCAACCAATAAGTCATTTAAAGTAGGAACAACAACCAATACCGTTTAAGAATTAGTAGCACCTTTATCTTCCTCCAGAACATCTGAATTTTTTAATTCAAAATTAGATTTAAAAGCTCCCAACCGATCATCAATTATATTGGGTTTGGTAGAAACGGATTCTAATGGATCAGGTTTGTTACCAACAGCTCCCATATCTTCATCCACATTTTCAGCAATTTTGAATTTAGAATTTGAATTTAATCCATTTTTTTTATTCATGAGCTCCCCTTAGATCAGCATCCAAAATAGTTACATTACTAGCAGCTCCCAACAGATCAGCCACCAAAATGGGGATTGCATAATTCAAAATCTGGACAGGCTGGAAGGGCTGATCTGAACTAGAACTATCAGAATTAATTTGACATATCAAATTAATAACTTGCTGATTAATATGACAATTAGAATCTTTGACTAATTCAGCTGCCATATAATCTCTATTATCATTGAGATTATGAGAAAAACCAGAATCCGAATTGTGTTTTATCATAGGATTTCTATCCGAAATTTTGTTAGCTGGATAATCTTTGAAACCTGATTTATTGTAAAAGATCTTTTGACTTTTTTTATTCTTGAACTTTACATGCATCCAAGGCCCAAGGTAGATCTCATCATGAAGGGAAGAACTTAAAGGAACTTCTTTATCAACCAAATGAATATTATTAGAATTTGGACAAACAAAATCTTTATGGCCAATTCTTCCACATTTGAAACAAATGGATGATAGATTATCATATTCAACTTTTTGATAGAATCTACCATTAAGACCTTCAATCCAAATACCACAAGGGAGTTTAGAATTCAACTTAATGCGAATGCAAGCTCTAGAAAATTCCCTTCTTCCCCATCTAAATATATTGCCATCTAATAATAATGGGGTTCTGATTCTAAAAACATTTCTAGAGATATTAATTTCATCCCAGCAATGCAAAGGCAAATGAGGTAAACAAACCCAAATGGGAGAAGAAATCCCTTCCATAGAAGTAGGATTGAAATTAGGTGACCATTTGTCAACACCAATGACAAATCCCCCAACAAACCAAGGTCATCCATTAAGAACTTCTTCCAATGCTTCATATGTCTGAAAAGAACACAGAAGCCAATCTAACCCAAGCGAGGTTATATGAAAACCTCCAAATTTACTCCATTGCTTCCTTAACTCCGTCGAACATTTAGAAAAAGGCAAGTCTTTACATAATATCTTCACCACTAATGAATTTTTCAAAATATGAACATTGGCTTTTTCTTTCTCCAAATCAAGCTTGACAACATTTGTATCTTCATTATCAACATGAATATCTTTCAAATTAATTTTAATATGTGGTTTTTTAATCCACACATTAAAATTAACAATTTCTGAAGGAGGATTAGAATAAGAAGCCTCCAAATCATTATTGTGAGGAATAAAGACCGGCTTAGAAGAAATTGACTTACTATTCAAATAAGGAAGAACTCCTTTTCCTTTGCCAAAATCCGGCTTATTCACTTGCTTAGAAGCCAAACCTCCCTCTCTAATCACAAGGGGAGAATTCAAAAAACACGAATTGTGGGAGAAGCTACGTTTGAACGAGAATCTACCTTTTGAATCCAACGAAATTGGACTCGCGTTAGATAGTAAGGAAAAGCTGTTCCGGTCATCCAAGGATGACCGGCCACCTTCTACCATCTTCAACAAATGCACCCGAATTCCTCCAAAACCCCTCCTATTTTTTGTGGACCTTCTCTCTCTTCACTCTTCACTACCAATCGAAAAAGGCAACAATCAAAGACAATTATAGGTTACATCTTTATCTTCTTCATCCAATTTAAGTAAATGGTTTAAAAAAATTTGAACTTTCTTCAAAAGCTAAAGCTACTATCATCTTCCCTAAATGCTAATGAATTAACTCCATATTGTCTTCAGAATGATTTGGAAATAAATGAATTTGCTTAATTACATTTATCGACTATTTCAGAGAAGAATCTTGTATAAAATTGTAATTAAAATTACCATCTTTAGAAAATAATTTGTCAACAGAAAGATGCTCAAGTTTGCTAAGATTAACAAAAGTTTGTCAAGCACAAATTGGTTTATCACCTAACCATGTATCATTCAAAATGTTGATGGTTCTTCAATTTCCAATCTTCCATCTTAAAATAGGCCTAATTTTCCTAGTTGAAGAACTGCCTTTTTGAGAAGAAGACCAAATATTGTTGTCATATTTAGCAAAAAGAGTTCTATTTAGTAAAGTTTCTGATTTTTGAATAAAGTTCCAGGCCAATTTTGATCTTAATGGTCCTTCCCATATAAAAATCAAATGAAAACCAAGACCACCTTTTTTACATGGAAGATAAAGCTCGTTACAATTGATATAATGCATTCCTTGTTTTCCATTATCTTTATGCCATAGGAAATTTCTACAAAGTTTATCCAAATCTTCAATAACACCTTTTGGAACTAAGGAATGAGTAATGAAATTTGTAGTGAGAGAAAGAAGAGAAGAGTTGATTAATGCAACCCTTCCAACAAGGCATAAAAATCTACTTCCCCAAGAGTTTAGCTTATCCATTGAATGCTTATGAAGATTTTTGAAATATGTAGCAAATTTTCTCCTCATAACAAAATGGCGTCCAAGATAATTTAACTCTTAAACAAGCTTCAATCCACATTGCTTTGAAATCTTCCTTTTTTTTCCTCTTATTCATCTTCTTAGAGCAAAGAATCATTGATTTGCTAAAATTAACTCTTTGACTAGTCCAAGAATAATAATTCAATAAAATGTTTGAAATAAGATCTAAAGCATGAGATTTTGCTTCAACAAGAATCAAAACATCATCTGCATATATCAAATGCAAAATCCTTTCAGCAGTAGAAGAGATTTTAATACCAAGATTCTTTGCATTTTGCTTAAAATCTTTGGAAAGAAGTTCAAAATAAAGAATGAATAGAAAAGGAGGCAAGGGACAACCTTGTCTAAAACCACATTCAGCCAAAATCCAATCTGAAAGCTTATCATTAATTAAAATCAAAATCTAGGGAAACAAACACATTGCATAACCCATTTTATGAATTTGGTTGGAAAATTCATAATAATCATAATGTTTTCCAACACATGCTATCATAGGCTTGCTCCATGTCCACCTTTAAGGCAATGAAAACTATCTTTTATGAAGAGAAACTAAATTTATGAATAATTTCTTGGGCTAAAAGACAATGGTCAGAAATTAATTTGTTTGGAACATAAGCCACTTGCTCTTCTAAAATTAATATAGGAAAAATAGTCTTGAATCTATTTAGAATCATCTTTGCAACAATCTTGTATGTAGTTTGGAAAAGACTAATAGGTCTAATTTTAGAAGGTTCACAATCATTTACTTTGGGCATAAGAATACAAGTGTATCTTTCCAATTAGTATGCATGATACTTGATTGAATAAAGGTACTGACTAGATTCCAAACATCACCTTTCATAATTTCCCAATAAAACTTAAAAAATGTAGGAGAACTACCATCTAAGACAGGAGACTTATTATGTCCCATTTAAAAAATAGCAGATTTGAGTTCTTCCTTAGTAAAATCTGCTTCAAGTAGAATGATGAAGTGAATTTAATTTGTTATCTTCATGAAAATGGCCAATCATTGAGAGTGCAATGCCTTGATCTCCACTTTTTGCTGAAGAACTAGGAAAACACCTTGGAAATACAGCTAGGATCTTCAGAAATTACTCCATAATGCAATTTTGCTTAAACATTGTTGTTAGAATTTCTCCTAGCTGAAGCATAAGTGTGAAAGAAATGAGAGTTAGAATCTCCATGCTCTAACCAATTTGCTTTAGCTCTTTGCCTCCACCATGTCACCAACCTTGCTTGAGTAGAAATATGTTCTTTGACCTTAATTCTCAATTCAAGTAGTTCATCATTTGAAAGATAGGAAAGAGCTTCTTTTGTTTGCAAAGAAATAATTCTATCATAAAGAGGCCGATTAAGAAGATAAACCTCTTTTAATTTGTTCTTAATCCAAAAAGAGAGAGATTTGAGAGTTCTAGCCATCTTTCTTTGAAGAATATTAGCCAAAGAACCAAAATCATTCTTATTCCAATAATTAGAAACAATGTGCCAAGTAGTAGGTTAAAAAGTCCATAAATTTTCAAATCTCAAAAATATATGATACTTATGAGTCTTATTAACCAAATTGAGGATCAGGGGACAATGATCAGATCAAGTACATGCAAAATGCTTATTAACAGTAAAAGGAATTAAATGAAGAGTAGAAGAGTTTAACATAATCATGTCAAGTTTTTCCCAACTTCTTCTTACACCATCTTTGTTATTACACCAAGTGTAACGAGGACCAATGAATGACAAGTCGTGAAGATCATTACGAGACCTAAAATATTTCATTTATTGAGGACCTAAAGTCATAGTAAATTTTTTCCACCCTTTTTTCATTTTTTGATAAAATGCAATTGAAGTCACCTCTAATAATACAAGGTTCTTTGATTGATAAGAACCTTTTAATAGAATATCATAACAGTCTCCTCACATAAACATCCATATTACCATAAACAATGCAAATTTTATATGTAAATGGATTAGGAAAAAGAAGATTTCCTAAAATGTATTTTGATGGAAAACAAAGGATTGAAAAATTGGTAACTAGTAGCTTTCACAAAGCTAAAATTCCACCAAATTTTCCTATAGCATGTGAATGGAAAAAATGCCAATCCATACCAATGATTTTATTAATATCATTCATATCTAATGATTCAACTTTGGTTTCTAATAAAAAAATAGAAAAGACATCATGCTGATTGATTAAGTTTTTCAAATGAAAGCCCACTTGTTTCTTGCGGGCTGCTCTACAATTCCAAAAAAGAATTGATTACATCATTTAACTGAAGGGGAAGCTTCCCCAATAGTTAATATTCTTCAAAGAACACCCTCAATAGGTCCTAATTTCTTTAGCACTTTACTAAGCTTGGCTTTATTGTTAGATGATTTAGACATTTCAGTAGACGCTACTTGTTCAGGGTTAGAATTGTAAGCATGCTCATCATTCTTTTCCATATCTTCTAGATTAATTTTATCATCTGGATAAATCTTTTGAACATTGCCTTGAACAACTTATATAGAAGGACTTTGCAAATCATTAGATAAAACATCATTTAATAAATTTCCTTCATTGTTTGGAAGACATAAATTTCAGCTATAGAATTTACATTATTGCTGAAAGGAGGAATAAATATATTAACTCCTGGATATATTTCATGAACAAAATCATTGTCCATGATGACAATATTTTCATCAAGAGGAGAAAATTTAGAACCAACAAAAAAATATTAATTTTAAGATCTCTCTTAGCAAGAATAGAATTAGAAACCTTCAATTCTTTCTTTTTTTTTATAAGAATCAAGCTTTCATATAAATTTTCTTCAATAAGATATTTCGGAACAAGTTTCTTATGTTGATCTTTAACAGAAGATCACAATTCTCCTTTCCAATATTAGCAGGAGGAAGATCTTTAATAACATTAGAATTTTGACATTCAATGGAAGAATTTCTAATATGTTTGCAAGCTAATTTCTTATGGCCTAGTTTTTTGCAGTTAAAACATAAATTAGATTTTGTTTTTTCATATTCAACTAATTGGAAGAATTTACCATTAGAACCTTCAATCAAAACTACAGTAGGAAGTTTATTTTCTAAATTAAGTCTTACACAAACTCTAGCAAACTCTATTTTTTTCCAACTAAAAGTTTGAGCATCTAAAAGCAAAGGATGTCCAATTTTTCAAGAAATTCTTAAAAAATTAATTGGATCCCAATAATGGAGTGGTAAATGGGGTAAGCAAATCCACACGAGAGAAAAGATACCTTTCATAGAAAAAAGAGAAAAAGATGGTGTCTATTTGTCAATTCTTATAATATGATCTCCAATGAACCATGGTCCACAATTTACAACAACATCTCTAGAGTCTATAGATTGAAAGTTGCATAGAACCCAATCAAGAGCATGCTAGTCATTTGAATGAACCAAATTTAGATCAAATTGTCTGAAGTTCCTTATTAAGAATAGATAGAGGAGGCTTATTCCAAAGAACTTTGATGACTAAAGCATTATCAAGTTGCACTACATTATGCATTTCTGATTGGATTTGTAATGAAACAATATTTCTATCTTTGTAAAAAGATGAAATATCTTCATGGAAATCCCAAAGTAATATGATCAGGTTTACTCCAGGCACTTTGCAATTAAGAATTTCATTGAATTATAAAATGAATCATCTCTTGCTCTAAGGAATTATTTTGAGTCATATATTCCTTATGCATGACTTCAGGATTTTTAATAAAAGCCTCAAAAGTATGATATTCAATTTTATTAATATATGATTGAGGATCATATATAAGAGAAACATTTCAACAACATAATTTAAAAGTTCTTAATGTAACATACAATCTATATATGTGGAATTTTTTATCGAAGACTCATTAAATGTAGCAGATTTTTAAGAGGATGCTCCTAAGTTTTTTATAATATACATTTTTTTCCAACAAAACTTAGAATCATCATTTGAGATTAATTTCTTTACCTTTAGACAAACTAGGAAAATTAGTAGAATTCAAATTCAGAGAAAATTTTGAATTTTTTGAAAAATCAAGGTTATCACCTTCATTGATATGAATACCATTGTAACATTTACGCATAACTTGAAATCTTGAATTTCTTCCATTAAAAGGAGCAACATAGATCTTTATAGAATCATAATTGATAAATAGACTCTAATGGCCTCCTTCTACCATTTAGTTGAAAAAACATGTAGGAAGATCAGTAGAAATTCAAAAAACCTCTCCTCATAGCTTCTCTATCCACACATCTTGAGTAAGTCTAAAATTTTCCCCTAGGGAACTGTGACATTAAGGTTGTTTGTGCTCAAGAGCCTAGCACTCCAAAAATTGTCAAAATAGATCAACATGGCCGCATTGGGGTAGAGCTGTGACATTATGGGCTCTTTAAAGGGGCATTGTGTCAAGTTTTATGGGGCACCGTAGGGCTTGGCCAAATGTTAATAATAAAATATTATTTTCACTAAAATACCATGCATTTTCCCTATGGTGGTTGCATGTTAGAGAGAGTAGGACATAATCTTAGTTGGAGAAAGCTGGATTTGGGCTACTACGGGTTATTTTTAACTGCAACCTAGTTCTAAAGTTGTTCATAGCATGGTAGGTGACATTTTGCCTATCTCTATTTTTGAAAATATATAAATTTCTAGATTTTTTATTTAATTTATATCTTTGTAGTAAAAGAATAAGAATGATTTAACATTTGTAAAACTTTTATAATGTAACTTTATGTATATTATATAAGCAATAATTTTGGGCATTTAAATAATTTCTAGAAAGTTTTATATCAAATATTTTATAAATTATGTTATTTTAATTGATTAGAAAAAAAAAGTATGACTCTAAAAAATGTTATTGTAATATGGTTATAGTTTAAAGTAGTATTCTAAACAATCTCTAGTAATTTAGTTATAATCTAAAATATTTAATTTCTAAATAGTAGTGTATTCTATTACCTATTTTTATAACATTCTGTGAAATTCCAAAATAAGTTCATTTGTGATTTAATTATTATAATAAAATAAATTATATATTTATCTGATTGAATTGTATTCAATTCTGGTGATAAACACACATTCAAGTGGTATGTTCTAGTGCCTCCAGGCATGTTCTAGTGCTATATTCTTATTATGTTATCATTATTATCTAAATTATGTATGTTAGAGTTACAATGATCAAAATTATATTAATTTTATCTATTAGGAGGCATAAAGATTACTATCAAGCTATGTTGTCTCATAGTTATTTCATTTTTTATCTTTAGGGTCTAAGAGGGGGAAAGGGCCAATTGAGGGTCAGGATACGATTTGAACCTATAGAGTTATTTACTTCTTTTAATTTTTTTGTAGTCATGGCTAGTTAATTATATTATTATATTATATATATCCAAATATATAACTATGTATTGTAGTTATATCTTCATTTTGATGATGAATGAAAAGAGAAATTTGTGGATGAATTTTTTTCAATACACTGGATGTTGTTAGTAGCTCTATGGGTATTATTCTTTTAAAGTTAAAATTGAATGAAATTTTTTAATATTTCCAAAACTTAGATCCTATGGTTCGCTTGTTGCAAACTAACATGATGTCTAGTCTATGGGTCTACTTTGGTTGAATTGTAATAGGCGTTTTTGGTAATAAAATAATAAGTTTAAAATTTGATTATTAAATAGGGCTATAGGAAATGATCTGTGAGTCAAGTGTGGTGGTTTAGGGTATGTTTGGGAATTCATTCTTATTTGTTTTCATATGCATGTATATTCAATTGAGTATTCCCCATAATTATTGATACACCAGACCCATATATGACATTACGGGTAGAGTGCCAGTTAGGCATCAGTCATATATAGTATTTTTCATCCAATCAGTTCTGATACTATTTCATATTTTATTGGTTTAATAACCCAATTGATGGATGAGGCATAGAGCAGAGTTCATATAGTATGATCTGATGATGTAAACTAACATTTATAGACATTTTAAAGACTGAAGCCTTTGAGATTTGAGGGTATTGTTGAACCAAGAGAAGCAAAGGACTATTTCAGGATGTTAGAGAATACTTTTGATCGTATAATGTCCTCCTTAGAGAAAGGTATATTTATCTAATTTTTTATTTGATGGAGAGACTGAGCACTAGTGGATGGGCCAGTAGGAGGAGAAGTTTTAGGGGAGATTGAATTCTCTTATAAGTGGGGAGGAATTTTCTAATGTATTCTGAACCTCGTTAGTGCCACATGCTAAATTTAGAAAATACATGAGAATGTTTTATGTTAGCTCAGGGGAGCAGGAATATTATGTAGTACAAGGTAGAGTTTATTGCTTTAGTCATATATGTTCCATAGTTGGTTAGCACTCATGAGAAGAAGTGATACATTGTTTTAAGCAGACTTCATAATAGTTTGAGGTAGCCAATAATTTGAAGTGCTCATTTGATTTAGAATGGTTTGATAGATACTCAGCAGTGATTGACTACTAGTAGGAAGTGATTTGGCCGATAAACTTTTAATAGTGGATTCTTTAGGAAGAATAATAGTTTGGACCTGGAGAGTCCTAGAGATATGTACCATCTATATCAATTATTGGCAGTGGTAGCATAGCCAATTTTGTTAGTGGATGATCAATGTGTAGTAGTTATGACCAAATATAAGCTAGTCAGTGTTATAGGATGACATGATAGTGTTTAAGTATGGGTAGGTTGAATATATGATAATATATTGTCCACAGGTAAGACCGTACAACCATTATGAGCCCAATGAGAGAGTTCTATTAAATATAAAGGAAAGCTAAGGATGATTCCACTTCGCACATATTCTAGGATCATCTAATATATAGATTTTTTAAGAAAGCATAAAAAAATAATTTAATGTAAATAAAACTAGGATCATCTAATAGAGCTGGTGGTTTTGGTTTTATAATAAGCTTTGTAGTAGGGAGACTGTCTTTAGGTCAGAGAGATCCTGGTAGTTTTGTTGCTCCAGCTCTAACTTTAGCATGTATCCACAATTTGACTCAGTACGAGGCTCAAGATACTTTAGATGTTATTACAAGTATAGCTTATATTTTTTATTAGGCTTATCACATTTTATTTGATTTCAAGGCAAGTAATTCATTTATTTTTTAGTGTTACTTTAATTTATTACACTTACCTTTAGAATTATTACCTTTTGTCTATGTTTATTATTTTATAGATTGAAGAGGGTATGGTAGCCAATAGGGTATGCTTTGTGATTTAGAAATATCTGATATGAAGTTGATGTCTAATTTGATTATATTACCCATTTTTGAGTTTAAAGTTTTCTTGGGTATAAGCTAGTTGAGTTTGTATGAAGCTCAGATTGATTATTTACAGAAATGAGTCATCTAATTTCTGAGTAGTGAGAGTTATCTTTTCAAGGGAGTTAGAGGTGTTCTATCATATATAATATATGTTATGCTAGTGAATAAATTATGGAAGAAAGAGTGTATGGTATTTCTAGAATCAGTTAGGGATAATAGTATAGGCTTTGGATCTCTCTCTGATGTCCTAATAGTGCAGGAGTTTTAGGATATTTTTTTCTTGAGAAGTTAAAGAGTGCAGTCCTCTGGACAAGGATATTGAGTTATGTATTGATGTATTTTTGGGCTCAACTCTAATATCCAAGACTTGGTATAGGATGACACTTAAGGAGCTTTAATAGTTAAAGGTACAGTTTTAGGAGTTATTGTACAAGGAATTTATGTATTCTAGTGTGTCTCCATGGGAAGCACCTATTCTATTTGTGAAGAAGAAAGATGGCATAATGCATATGTGAATCGATTATAGGGAACTGAATAAAGTCACTATTAAGAATAAGGATCCTTTTCCAAGGATCGATGATTTATTTCATAAACTTACTTGATATTCTGTACTTTTCAAGATCGATATACAACTTGGAATTTATCATATAAAGGTGAAAGTAGAACATGTGATGAAGACTACTTTAAGCACTCAGTATAGACATTATATATTCTTAGTCATGGTTTTTGAGATGACTAAAACACCAACATTATGCATGGATTTGATTAATATAGTATTCTAAGAGTATCTGGATCAATAAGAATTATTTTAGAGATTATGAGGCAACATCAATTGTATGGTAAATATTTTAAGTGTGAGTTTTAGGTTATGAGCATTTAATTTTTGGGACATGTGGTGAGTAGTGTAGGTATTTCTATGGAACCCCAAAAGATTTAGGCTATTACTGGTTAGCCGAGGCCTACTACTATATCTGAGTTACATAATTTCTTAGGCATGGCTGATTATTATAAAAAGTTAGTGAAGGATTCCCTCAGATTCTGCCCCTTTGATGAGATTGACTTGGAAGTAAATTTTCATATGGACATTATAGTGTGAGGCTAGCTTTCAAAAGCTAAATGATTATTTGACTTTTACTCTAGTTCTGACACTTTTATCTAGTGTAGAAGAATTTTAGGTATTCAATTATGCTTCCTTAAAGGTATTGGCATGTGTCCTGATGAAACATGGAAAAGCTATAGATTATGCTTCAATGTAGTTGAAGCCATATAAAAAGAACTATTCAACACTTAATTTAGAACTTATTGCTATCATTTTTACTTTGAAGATCTAGAGACACTATATATACAATATTAGGTGCGAGATTTTATTAATCATTAAAGTCTGAAGTATGTATTTACTCTAAAGGTTCTATCCGAGGCAAAGGAGATAGTTTGAGCCAATTAAAGACTATGATTTAAATATTCAGTATCAACTTGGTAAGACAAATGTTATAGCTGATGCTCTAAGTAGGAATTTTTCCAGATTATTATGAATCCACCTTACTTCTGATGAATTTTTGATACGAGATATGAAAAGGATTTTGTTGGATGTGATTTCACATGTTGATCATGATTATGGTATTTTGTCTTAGATGATCATTCAATTGTCCCTATAAAAAGGATCTAAGAAGCCTGAAATTCAGATGCAAAATATTTAAAATTCTTTAATTAAATCAAATTTGGTAAGAAATCTATATGATAAATGTATAATTATGTAGTTATTTTATGTAAGAATAGGTTATAAGTTCCTAGTTCGAGAGATTTGAGATTAGTTATTCTACACAATACATATTGTTCAAGTTATACTTTTCACCCACAAGGAAAAAAATGAACAATAAGCTAAAAGGTAAATTTTGGTGGGCTAGATTGAAAAAGGATGTAGTAGAATTTATTTCTAAATATAAAATTTGTTAGTTAGTGAAAGTACAACAACAACGATAGAGAGATTTTCTCTAACTATTGCCTATTCTAGAGTGGATATAGGAAGATGTATCAATGGATTTTTCTATGGGGTTTTCCAGGTCTAGACAGGGATGTTTTGCCATTTTGGTTGTAATGAATCCTCTAACAATGTCTGCTTATTTTATTTTAATTTGATAATATGATTCAGTGGATAGATTGGCATATGTATATGTACGTGAGATCATATGATTATATGGGATACCGAACATGATCATTTCTTATATATAAAGCAAGTTTACTTACTAATTATGGAAGGGTATTCAATAAGGTTCATGCATAAAATTGCATTTTAGTATAGCTTTTTATCCATAGATAATCAGGAAAGTCTGAGAGGGTTATTTAGGTACTGGAAGATCTTTTATGATTGTGTGTTTAACCATTAGTGATAATTGGGAAGATTATATTTCTCTAGTCAAGTTTGCTTATAATAATAACTTTTATTTAAACTTAGGTATGGGCACTTATGAAGATCTGCATGGTAGGAGGTGTAGGACCCCTCTATCTTGGATAGAGGTAGGTGAAAGGAATTTGATTGAGCCAGCTTTAGTTGATGATGCTTCTAAAAAGATATATTTGATGAATGATAAATTATAAGTTATGCAAGACTGGCTAAAATAGTACTTTGATGGTAAGCACCGAGCTATGGAAATCTAGATAGGAGACTTTAATTATGTGAAAATCAAGCTAATAAAATATATCAGTAGAATTGAAAAAGAAGGAAAGCTGAGTCCAACGTACATTAGATGCTTTGAAATTATTAAAAGAATTGGAAAACCTACCTACATATTATAGTTACATAATTATATATATGAAATTCACACCATATTTTATGCAAGGCTTTTATGGAAGTGAGTATCTGATTCCCAAAATTATATATTTGCTAAAGAAGTTGAGGTATGTTTGAATCTGTGTTATAGAGAGGACCCAAAGATGATTCTAGCTTTTGATGCTAGAAAACTAAGAAACAAACATATTCTAGTGGTTAAAGTTTAGTGGAAGAATATAATTGAAAGAGAAGAAAGTTGGAAAAAAATAGAAATGAAGCAGTTTTATCCTAATCTGTTTTGAGGGTTTGAGCTTTGAAATGTCAAGGATGACATTTTTCTGAGGGGAGACTTGTAACACCTATAAAGTCAGTGTACCATTCAACCCATTCAAACCTGACCAAATTCAAGGCAATCAGTTAAATTTTTATATTAAAACCTTTCTATATGTGTTTGGGAATATTCTCTATGCATGTGAATGTATGTATGTATTCTGAATAGGTCTAGGGATTGTTGGAATCCATGACCCCTAGTTTGAGCTTTTGATGATGACTAATAATACTATCTAAATATCTATTCATTGAATATCATTTGATTTTTGTTATTGCCTGTGAGTACTAACATTTCAAGAAGATCACAAATTACTTAGGACAATAGGAAGACTCAAGACTGGCTAGATTAGGAGTGTGAGTCTGAAACAATTTAATTTTCTATTTATTTTGCTTTTTCTTTTCTTGAGTCTGGCCACAAACTGCATGTAAGTCTGAGCAACGAGGCATACACATAGGGGAAGAAGGTTTTTTTTAAAAGGAAACAAAAAATGATTTTTTTTCTATTGATCGTACTATACAACTTTATATCATACTGTACGATCTCATCTGGTAAAATGATTTTTTGTGAACAGATCATACTAGATGATTTATCCCGTACTATACGATGTGTTACAAATCCAAAACCCTAGCCGCCAGATTAGCTTAAGTAAGTTTGATTAGCCGTTCATATTGTATGAAAATCTTCGTACTGTATGATTTTATTTGAATACTTACTTAAATTAACCCGTAATTAGTGGATTAAATCAAGGACTAATCTCTGATTGGTCATCATACTGTACGACCTGTTTGTACTATACGATGAATAGAGGCTGATTTTGATCGTCCCGGAGATCATCCTGGATGATCCCTTGATTTGGCCTCATCGTACTGTACCAAGTTGATCGTACCATATGATGAATAGAGATGAGTTTTAATCGTCCCGTCTATCATCCTGTACGAACATATGAGTGGAGGTTCGTATGGTATGATGTTATATCATACTGTACAATTTATTTTAAATTGTTTGTAAACCTTCATACCAGGACGAAGACTGTTATACATATAGTACTGTACGATGTCATATCGTACTGTACGATAGTAACGGTTACTTTGAATATTTCAAGAATTTTAGAGCCTGTTTTATGTATAAAATTAGTAATCTTTTTGTGAGAGACATACAGAGGGGAAAGTGATTAGAGAGGGAATCCTTGGGAGAGAGCTCTTGAGAATTTTTTAGGGTTTGATAGAGGAAGGAGAAGGTGAGCTTGGTGAGGGAGAAGATGTGTGAGGGAGATCACACGGTTGCTTCGTTCTTGCTGCATCTTGCTCCTCCTATGGCCCAAGAAGAACTTATGGGAGGCTCTTTAAGGGGGAGACTCTTCTACATCCGTGACCTCAAAGGTACTCTGCCTTCTCTAGGAGGGAGAAAAATGAGAAGATACTCTACTATCGTCAGGAGGGTGAAAACAGTGCTTGACACTCCACCACGCCGGGTTGGTGAAAGTGAGTCTTATAAGGGCTTCTCCGCATTGCCGAGGGGGACAAAAGGAGAGTTATGGTTTGTAGTGAAATTCCCAGAGAAGAGGACTTTGGGGAGTGGACGTAGGTCATGGTTTGACCGAACCACTATAAAATTCTGGTGTGCTTTTTCCTTATCATTTTTTTATTATTTTCTTGCACTTTATTTTCATAATATTTACTTGGTGAAAATTGTGAAAGAAAAAAAATTCATTGTTGCACATTGAGTTAAATTGTTTGCCTTGGTAGTAGTTAAAGTTTCATGTTAAAATTTTAAAAATAGCAAAAATTAGAACTCCTGCTTAGGTTTTTAATTATTCTACAAAGTTTTCACAATTCACCCCCTCTTATCAATATAGTAATTTCAATTGGTATCAGAGCAAGTTTTCAAAATTAGTATTTTAGAAAACCTTAAAAAATGATCATGTCGTATTTTGGTAATCATAACACTTTAGAGGGTTATTCAATAACCTGTCCACCATTTTTTGACACTATCATGTTTGATTTCTGGAAAATTAGAATGTCTACTTTTTTACAGTCTATTGATTACCGTATGTGGATGTTAGTCAATGATGGATATGTTACCCCTTTTAAAACTGTGAATGGAGTGAAAACTCAAGTGCCTTTTAATGAATGGAGCAATGAGGATAGGGAATTAGCTCAATTAAATACGAAGTGCTTAAATTGCTTTTTATGTGCATTAAAGTCTGAGGATTATATGAGAGTTTCTACCTGTGCTACTGGTAAGGAGATTTGGGGTAGACTGCGCATCACATACAAAGGAACTAGTGAAGTTAAACAGTCTAGGCTTAACATTCTGTTGCATGATTATGAACTCTTTCGTATGAAACATAGCGAAAAAATATCTGACATGAACACTAGGTTCACCCAAATCATGACATCCTTGAATGCATTAGGTAGAGAAATTTCAAATTTTGAAAAGGTTAACAAAATTCATAGATGCTTACCTTGTTCCTATGATGCTAAAATTACAGCCATCGCTGAATCTAAAGATCTTAATGTTTATTCTATTGATAATCTACTTGGTTCACTCATTGCATACGAGCAAGGAGTGTGTCAAAGGCAAAGTGATGCAGGTGAAAAGAAGGAGGGAACAGTGGCATTAAAAGTAAATAATTCATAAAGCGACAGCTCTGTAGGGGAGGAAGAAGATGATATAACATTGATGACCCAACAGTTCAAGAACTTCTTAAAGAGAAAACAAAGGCGTCATCAGAATGGCTGGAATAATAGTAAAAGCTCAAAGTTTAATAAAATTTCATCTGATACAATCTGTTTTGAGTGCAAGAAGCCAGGTCACCTTCGAGCTGATTGTCCCAACTTAAAGAGCCAACCTACTAAAGAAAAGAGCGAGGACAAAGCCAAGTATAAGAAAGGAAAAATGAAGGCACAAAAAGCTTTTTGGGCTGACTCTGCCTCATAATCATCAGAAGAAGAAGTTGAGGAGGAGGTAACAAATTTGTGTCTAATGGCTAACAATAATCTTGATCAATCGGATCAAGATGAGGTATGTCAACTTTCATATAAAGATTTATTGCTCATTTTTAAAAAAAATCATGACTCGTATAGGAAATTGAAAAAGATGCATGCTAGTCTTAATGTTGAGTTTAGTAGTTTACAAACTGAGCATGCTAACTTAGTCAAAGAAAATTCTAATTTAGATAGAGATCATATGCTACTTCTTGATGTGTATGATGCATTAAATAAAAAGCATATTTAACTAACTAGAATGCATGAAACCTTAAAAACCACTCATGTTGAACTAGAAGAAGCTTTTAATAGACTAGACAAACTTGCATTAGAAGTAGATCACAGAGAACATTTGTTAAAAATAGAAGTTCATGGATTGATATATCAAAACAACACTTTAAAAAAAATTAAAGAACTAGAAAAAGAAAATGCATCACTCACATTAGCCCAGTCTAGCAAGCCCCCAACACAGCATACATCACACAACTTTAGGAAGAGACATCACCACTCACATAAGTTAGTGAACCCATTTTCTAGTGTTAGGTGCTTCTCTTGTGGCATGCTAGGTCACATAGCCCGCACTTCCACAATTCACCATAGGACACACTTAGTATGGAGACCTAAAGTGCATCCATCACAGCATAACATGCATACATCTCATTCATGCAATCATAAGGAGGAACCCAAACTCACTTGGGTTCCCAAATCTAATCCTTGAATGAAATTGTAGGGATGCTCTGACAAAAGACCTAGTGAGAGCATGTGGTACCTGGATAGTGGCTGCTCGCGACACATGACAAGAGATATGAAGAAGTTGATTCTATTGGAGACCAAAACTGGAGGCAAAGTAACATTATGAGACAACAGCGCTTGGCACTCTGTCGTCGCTAGGAGGGTGAAAACAGCGCTTGGCACTCTGCCACACCGAGTTGGTGAAAGTGAGTCTTGTAAGGGCTTCTCCGCCTTGCCGAGGGGGACAAAAGGAGAGCTATAGTTTGTAGTGAAATTCCCAGAGAGAAGGACTCCGGGGAGTGGACGTAGGTCATGATTTGACCGAACCACTATAAAATTATGGTGTGCTTTTTCCTTATTATTTTTTTTATTATTTGCTTGCACTTTATTTTCATAATATTTGCTTGGTAAAAATTGTGAAAGAAAAAAAAAGGATTTCATTGTTCATGTTGAGTTAAATTGTTTGCCTTCATAGTAGTTAAAGTTTCATGTTAAAAATTTAAAAACAGCAAAAATTAGAACTCCTACTTAGGTTTTTAATTATTGCTGCAAAGTTTTCACAATTCGCAATATTTTGGACATTTAGGCATTTTTCTAGAAATTTTACACTTGGGGTTTTGGGAATTACTCTATATTAATTAATTAGAAAATAATCTTCACTTAAAAAAATATGTTGTAGTGCAATTAAAGTTTAAATAGTATTTTATTTCATCTTTGGTAATTTGTTACAATTTGAAATAGTGAATTTCTGCACAGTAGTGTATTATGTTTCCTACTATTTTTAACATTTTGTGAAATTCTAAAATAGGTTCATTTATATTTTAAATACTATAATAAAATGAATTATGTGTTTATGTGATTAAATTGTGTGTTATTTTGAGGAGTTTTTGTGTGGATGGATGAAGTTTAATTCTGGTGCTAAATGCACATTCTTGTGCGTACAAAAATGTTCTAGTGCTATATGCATATTATATTCTCAAAATTCTCAGAATTCTTTCTGTTGGGAGTTATAAGGGTTAAAATTCTATGAATTTTATGTTTTGAAAGGCATAAAGGTTAGAATTCTCTAAATTTTGTTTGATGTGTTTTGCTTGTTTATTTATTTTCCCAATACTATTATTTGAATGTTTTATAACAACAATTACTATTATGCTCAGTATAGAGATATATATAATATTGCATTTAACAGTTAATTAAATTTTTAATAATGTATTCATTTAAAATTTTATATCGATAAATGTGGCTTGCTTAGCTGTGTTGGCTCATAGTTATTTTTTCTCTTTTTTTTTAGGGCTAAGAGGGGTAAATAGCCCATTGAGTAGTAGTGTCATAATTTGATTTGAGTCTATAGAGGTATTTCTTTCTTTTAATTTTTTGTACAGTCATGGCTAGTTAATTATACTATTCTATGTTGTAGTCCATTCTATAGCCATATACTATTGTTGTATATTCATTTTGATGATAAATAAAAGTGAATTTTGTTGATGAGTTTATTTTTAGTACATTGGATGTTGTTAGTAGACATGTGATTATTGTTGTTTTAATGTTAAAATTGGACAAAAATTGTAAAGAGTTTTTAAAACCTAGATAATAGGGTCTGATTGTTGCAAACCAACATGATAGAGCCAATCCAATCTATTAATATTATCAGATTGGTTTGCGACGGTAATTGCTTATAATTTGGAGGAATTTGAAAAGATAAAAAATGTTAATTTTAAATTACCTTTATAATGATATTTTGTGCTATAAATCCTTATATGTTGTGTAAATAAATAGTGAAAAAATCATGAAAATTGAATAAGTGTTGCATCAACACAAAGAAGATCACAACCCCAATGGTTATTCTAGCACTAGAGAGCCACACCTTTGGTACCATATTGAGGATCTCATAGAAATTCTACTGTAGAGCTTAGCGATGAAGCACCAAACCGAGCATAGTCATGCCAAATCGCTCAGAACTGCAGTGGGAGTCAGTTGAGCAAGTGAATTGAATGAATGATTGGTGACATAACACGCCGATCCAACAACACTTTCATGCCACCAAGCCAACGTCATAATGCAAGTTAGTTAAAATAAAAAATACAAATAATAGCCACATTGTGGAGTCAGTTTATGTGAATTATGTGAGTGTGAGGGTTGTCTTGAGAGAGACTAACTTGAGTACTTGTATTTAGAGTGTTGTTTTATTACAGATCAAAGAGAATAAGTGCAAAGGAGTTATAATCTTAATTTTGTGTCGTTTCTAAATTCTTTTGTACATTATTTATCTTATGCTTTTAGTTTGCACTTGTTATTTATTTAGTGAAATAAAATGTTTGTTATATGTAACAATAACTCCAAGTGTAGCTAAACATTTATTCTGAATCTATGATTATTTGAAAGGCATGTATTGCTTATAGTAGGTTTAGGCTTCGTTTGATTCGGTTTATGCTTACATAAAAAGGAGTTTTAGAAAAGGAGGTTGAGAAAAAGCCGTTCAATAAAATGAAGTTTCAATAATGAGATATGTTTGACTAATATTTTTAAAAGTGCTTATTAATACTTGAAAGTAATTTTAAATTGTTTGTTTAGAAGTTCTGCTTTTGAGATTTTATTATAAAAGACATAATTCGCTTCCAAAACTCCGTTTTGTGACCGAAGAAGCAGATACGAAAAGAATTTTGTAACCGCCGAAAAAATGATGTTTATTAAAAAGGAATTATTGTTAAGCTTTGATTCCAAACAGTAAATACTGATTGATTTCGGCGTATTCAAACGAAAACGGAGAAAAAAAGCCTAATCAAACGAGGCCTTAATCTTTAAAGTATCAATGCTATTTTTAATCTCTTTGTACATCAATCGATTTATGTATTAGTATACATAAATAAAAATCCAAGTGTGATCATAATATAGACATATGCTTTTCTGCTAAATAAGAGATATGGTGGTTAGGATTATGGCGGATTAAGGAGATAGAAGAACTATACATAGGAAGGATCCTAACTAATACTCCAACAAGCTCGATAGAGATGATGTGTACTTATGCTCTGATCCATAAAAATAATAAGATGGCAATCATGTACTTTTAAAAATTGTAGGATCAGAATTTCTAAAAATCTTAATTCTTTTATTTGAAACTTTTTAATTTTAACTTGCACACCCTTTTTTTTATCTTTCAGCTAGATAAATTTTGTAGTTCAATTTACAGTACTAATGAGAATCTAGGATATTTTTAGTATTTTTTCCATGATATCGACACTCTTCTCATCAATGTATTACTTGATATAACATATGCTTTTCTTCTAAATAAGATTTATGCCACAGAAAAAATAAAGTTTCATTTGAGATCTTAGTAAAGTGTGTAAGCTAAATAACCATAAAGTTTTGCTTTTGCATAGGCTAATAACAAAAATCTTGTAATTAGGATGAACTAAGATCATACTTGACCCATGGTAAAGTCATTTAAATAATGAAAAAAACAAGTTTGACAATGCAAACCCAAGATAACCTCAATTTAGTCAAACCAATATAGACGATCCAAACTAAAGCTTACAGCTTTAAAACTTAAAGGGACCCTAGATAGAGTCCTTTGTTGAATACCTAAGAAAGATGAACTCATTAAACTTTAACTCATAGTTGAGGAAACATAAAATAATACTAATTAAATAAAATTAGCCATAATTTGCTTAGTTGGACTATTTCAATTCTTTGCATTTTTATTATGAACTTTAAAAAAAATTTATGCATGTATGTGAATGCATGAAATTTATTCTAAAGTGTGTCCCAAGGGTCTGTGTTCGTGGAATTTAAATCAACATTTTTTCTGTAAGCAAGCCATGGTTTTGGAGTAACTACATTGTGGCATTGAGCTTTTTATTATGCTAAGAATTTAAGGGTACTAAAGCTAGGTTTGGGAATTACAGCGTCGTGCTCTTTGTAAGGAGTGATGGTTTTATAAGTGTTGCGGTGCTAACAAAAAATATTTTATAAATATAAAAATCCATTAAAATGAAAATTGCTAAATTCATTTTAAACCTTTAAGTTGCTGGTTAGAGAGAGAAAGAGAGAAATACCATTTTGAATTACTTTGGTATATTTTCTATGTCGTTCAAATTCAAAAAATTATCTTGGTCAAGGCAGGTTACATTCTTTGCATTTCAATTTTTAATAATTCAAAACTTAGGGTTTTCTTGATATTTTAATTTAAAATTTAATGCAAAATTAGGTATATTTATTCACAGGATAAAATTTCACCATGTAACTTTTAAAATGCCGTAGTTATTAATATTCTGCACATTCTGATATCTTATTTATGAATTTTCACTTTGTGTTTTTTAGAATACACTATTTTAATGATCTGAAAAAATATCTAACATTTAAAAATTTTGTTCTAATATTGTAAAAGCCTTAAAAAAGTAGTTATGAAGAATGTGTGGTAATCTAGTTCAAAAAAATGTTAAATTTATATGTGGCATTTCTCCAAATTTTTTATTGTTTGACTATTTATAGGACACAATATGAAATTCTATGAAGACTCTGATATTGTATACTTTATCTAAAAAAATCATTTATTTATATATTTATCTTCTTAAAATGTGTGAATATGAATGGATTGTAATTATTAGGGGAAGTCCTAATGTACTATCTATTGGGAGTCATAAGGACCTAAAATCTCTAAATATATGTAATGTTACTTATTGTGAGTTATTTTTTATATTTGTTGTCTTAAAACTAAGGTAACTAAACTTAATTAAGTTAAATACTAATTTGTCGTTGATGTACTATGCAATTATAAGTTTTAGAATGTGTAATGGAACTTGAATAAATGAAGGTTTGGTTTGGGAAAATAAAAACTCAAGGTATGAAAAAATGCATTATGGGTGCCTAGGATGTCAGTTCCACGACATTGAGCTCTTGAGGTTTTAGATAAAAAAGTAGGTTTAAGGTGTATGCTACGGTATCGGGTCTCAAGTGAGGATATTTTGGGACCATTTAAAAGATTCTCTTAGGGCACTGGAATTTGAGTGCATCATTACTTGGCCATTTTATTTCCCTCAATCACTGTGCTAGAGAAGTTAAGAGCAGAGAGGAAGGAGAGAAGAGAGAAGAGAAAGAGAAGGAGGATTTGAAGGTAGAAGCTCTTGTTTTAAACATCGGGTCAATTAAGGAAATTATAGAGCATAAGGTAGACTTTTCAATTCCTTTCTATGATCTCAATTTCCCTTGTTTTATAGAAATTTATGAATTAAAATTAATTTTATTATGGTTTATGAAGTTTTCATAATGTTTCATTTTATGTGGTTTTGTAGGCTCTTTTCTAAACATTTTGACTATAATGGTTTATTGTTCCTAAAAAATTTTTCAAGAATATATTTTGATTAAAACTTTTATAGCAATTACAGTAGTTATGTAAAAGTCTTACAATATTTTTGAGGATGCCTACTAAAATTGAAAGTTAAATAAGAAAAGTTCATTGAGTATATTGGTACACATGCAATGTATTTTTTACAGGAAATTCTCGTGTTATTTGGATATTGCATCAAATTTCTATTTTTATTATTATTGCATTGCATTTTCATTATGCATAACATGGCATTGGAGATATTCAGAGATGTGAAAAAGTGCACTCTCTATTCTTTGATAAGGGCCCTGAATGTTTTACTATGTTCCAATTTGCTTAAGAAGAAGAGGGATGAATTTTGGCCCCAACTGCAAAAAACAAGTATGGGAGGTTATGTAACATTGAATGCACACTTCTAGCCCCATATACTTAAGATAGATGTGGGAGGGATTCTGGCCACTATCGCTATAGGCGAGAATAGGAGGTAAATGAGAGACATAAATGGAAGTGGAGTTTAAGTAAGATTTAAAACATGTGCATGATAATTATTGCATTGTATTAATGTTAATAAAATAAGTATAAGAAACAATTTGAAATTAATGTTGGAATTTCTAAAACTTCGTACAAATTTTGACGAAGTATGAATGTTAAGTATGAGAGGATCTTTGAGGCTAAGTATTCTGCGAGGTATCTAAAATTTTTGTAAGATTTTTTGTAAAAGTAAGTTTAAATATTAAGTGTGTTCTAGAGCCTTAAAATTGTGTTTCACTAAATTACTTTATTACTTTAATGATCTCTTATTATATTTTTTTATTTATATTAAAATTACTCTTTTTAATTTGAGGATTGATATTTGTGATGGATTCATATAGGATGTTTACTAAGCTAGTTATGCTCATTCTGGTTATTCTATTATTTTAATGCTTATTTTGTCAATCTTGAGTAATGGTTAGGTTTCCTCAATATTGAAATAATGGAAGCCCACTTAAATGTACACAAGTATATGCACAAAATTATATAATAAAGTGATAAAGTAAAATGTCGAACCCACGAAGAAGTGTTATGCTTACTTGCAACAAAATTACTACTACTTACTCTAAATGCATAAATTATACTACTTAACTAAAAATGATATTTTTTTGAGTTTTTATCACTAGATAAAAAGTAGAGTAGTTTTTTTTTTTTTTTTTTTTTTTTTTTTTTTTTTTTTTTTGAGGGAATGCAAATTTGCATATAAAAAAAGGGCAACCTATTACAAGCTTGAACCAAAATAAACTAAGTGTTTCTTGATCCAACAGGGAAAGAAACCTTATTGAAATTATATTTGTTAAAACTAAATTTATCATAATTGAAATGAGACCCACTATTTCTCATTTAAAAACCATTGGGGTGGAGGGGATACCAAAATTAAAAAACAACTTAAAAGGTTGGTTAGTATCCTAGAATTTCCAACTGTTAAAAAATAAGATCTAGTATCGATCCCATCATCAATCATAATAGCTTTAGAAAACAAATATAAAACTAAAAGAAAACAAAGGAAACTAAATAAAAAATAAAGAAAAATTTTACAATTCTCCATTAGAAATAGAGAATCGTAAGAGCAGCCTTCAAGAAATTTCCTTTGAAGGCAATACAAAAACCTGAGAATGTAAACCAGAAATAATAATCTGAGATACTCTTTGAAAATGAATTCCATCATCAAGTATCTCCCAAAAACTTCCATGTTGTAGTTCCTCATGGAGTAAAAAAGCATTAATTCATTGAAGGGAAAGAACCCCTCACAAACTTTCTTGTACTTAGTACAGCCATTCTTCTTCTAGGTAATTCTGCCACTGGTCCCAAAGATTGCATTTCTTTGAAAAGTTTGTGTTTAGAAGCTGAACAGTGCTCCATTTTAGTAGAAGCTGTTTTCCCGTCCATTAATACAGACTTTTTAAAATTCAGGTTGACCTCCGAAGGAGGAGTAACCACTTCTAATGGATCAGCCACAATTCCTGTTTCAGAATTAACAACTTCTTGAACTCCTTCCAGTAAAAGAGGTTGTTTGAATTTAAATTTTAAAGCTTCCACCGGCTCAGCAACAAATTTTGTTTCATAATTATCGGCTTCTTCTCTTCCTTCTAGCAATTGCATGAATTTAAAATTTGAAGCTTTCGCTGGATCATCAACCAATTTTGACTCAGCATTTACTATTACCTCATCTGCTTCCGTAAAATCTGTATTTTTGAATTCAAATTTTGAATTCTGAATAGACTCAGATTGAAGGAAAGTTTGATCCGAAACTAAGCCAACAGATTTGATTTGATAAGGAGATCCATCAATCGGATTATGATCCAGATTTTGATCAATACGACAATCGGTACCTTTTCTTAGATTATTATCAACATCTGCTATGTTAATAACTTCAACTAAATCAGGCTCCGATTTATCATTTTTATCAATAGATAAAACACTATGAATATTGGAATTCAGAAGATCTGATGGTCTATCTTTATCAGGGCCTCTTCCTGAATTATTCTTAACATGATTATTCTTGAAGAGATAATCAGATTGCTTTTTCTCATATGGAATTTTTTTTCTTCTTTTGTTTTTGAATTTCACATGCAACCAAGGTCCATAGGAATTATCTTCAATAAGAAGAGAATTCTTAGGAACTTCTTTATCAAACTGATTCAGATTTTGAAAAATATTTGGACATACATAATCTCTATGTCCAATTCTTCCGCATTTGTAGCAAAGAGATGACAGATTTTCAAACTCAAATTTTTGAAAAAAAATCTACCATGAATACCTTCAACCCAGGTACCACAAGGGAGATTAGAATTCAATTTGACACGAATGCAAGCTCTAGCGAATTCCCTTCTCCCCCATCTAAACATATTGCCATCCAATAATAAAGGTATCCCGATTCTAGAAACAATTATAGTAATGTTGGTTACGTCCCAGCAATGTAAAGGCAAGTGTGGAAGACGAACCCAAATAGGAGAAGAAATCCCATCCATGGAAGTAGGTGAGAAGTTAGGTGACCATCTGTCTAAACCAATGATGAAGCCCCCTACGTACCAAGGACCTCCATTAAGAACTTCCTCCAAAGCTTCATGTGATTGAAAAGAACACAGAAGCCAATCTAATCCAAGCGAGGTTATATGAAAACCTCCAAACTTAACCCATGGCCTTATTAATTCAATAGCACAATTTGAAAAAAGCCAAGTTTTTACTAAGAATCTTCACCACCAAAGAATTTTTCAAAACTTGAACATTGGCATTTTCATTTTCCAAATCAAGTTTGACCACATTTGCATCTCCATTATCATTATGAACTTTTTCAAGATTAATTTTAATATGTGGTTTTTTAATCCACACATTAGAATTATCCAATCCTGATGAAGATACTGGATTTTTGATATTAGCATCACCAAGGATGGCATTATCAATAGCTTTAGCATTCTTCCACAAATTTTTATCTTTGCTACTAGATGAATAAGCCTCCAAATCATTTGCTTTAGTAATAAAATCTTACATGGCAGAAATAGAATTACTTATAAAACTCTCAATGATTTTTTTCCCTTTACCTGTTTCCGGCAAAGATTTTTGCTTAGAGACCAACCCTACCTCTCTGATCACTAGAGAACACTTCAAAAACCAGGAATTACGAGGGAAGCTGTGATTGAATGAAAATCTACCTTTTGAATCCAACTAAGTTGGACGCGCGGTAGATCTTAAGAAGATGGTGTTCCGGTCATCCATGGATGACTGACCACCTTCATCCATCTTCAATGTTGGCAAATGAAATTCTCTTCAAAATCCTTCCCCTTTTTATGGAGCTTCTCTCTCTTTTGTGCTTGGGACTTGAATAACTAATTACTAGTTATTCACTAATGTGCTCAACCATTTGAAAAAGTAGAGTAGTTGATATAATGTTTAATAAAATATTTTATATTGATGAATGAAAATATTATATTTTTCCTAATGAAACTCTTAATTATACTATTCATACTGTATAATTATGATTATATTGTATGATGTAATTAAATCTTACCTAATATAATCCTATATCAAGAGAAATCATGATTAGTTGAGCTTTGAGATCGTATTGTATGATGTATGGCTTCATACAATAATATGGCTCAATTACATTGTGGATCTATGACTTATGATTTTGATGATAGCAAACATTCTTTTTTCTCTACAACTGTCTTATCTACTGACATTTCAGGTTCACATGATAGGACTATAATTTGGAATCAACTCAAGATTGAGTAGACTAGGTCTAAGTTAGTTTGTACACTTTTTCATTTCTTGAGTCTATTATTTTTGGTGTGGTTCCTGATGCTTTGTAACTTGGAAGATTTTCTAACTGTTCCCTAGAGTTTATTATTTTTGGTAACATCATCCGGGATAATATTTATATCGGCCTGGACGATCTTTTGAAAAGCAGAAACCCTAATTAGGGCATCCTCATTAAAGCAGCCATCATTATGCAAAAAAATATTATCCTGAATGATTTTGTATCGGCCAGGACGATAGGCTCAAATCAGAAAGAATCTGCCGCCAGATCTATTTAAGAATTACTTATTTTTGGACATCGTCCAGAGGATCGTCCAAGACTATAAAATATTGTCCAGGATGATCCAGGGCAATTTTTCCAAAATTTCTCTGGAATATAAGGAAAGCAATTATGACTTGATTGCACGATCAAATGGTCCTGGACGATCGCAAAATCATCTAGGCCGATACGCTGGACGATTGGACATCAGACAGCTATTTTTCAGGGCAATGTTCAGGACGATATTCCGCGATTTGTTCTGATTATCCAGGATGATATATTATCGTCCAAGACGATATGAACAAATTTCTTCTGATCGTCTCAAATCGTCCCGGCTGATGGGCTTAAATTATACTAATTGTACAGGATGATATTTATATCATCGTGGATGATAAAGTCGGTAACTTGCATTAATGAGCTCATTTTGAGATCTTTTATTTAAGCTTTAGCAAGGCACTTTGTAAGTGTCTTTGACAGCCATTGTAGCTACGTTCTTTTGGAGAAAACTTGAAGATAGAGCTTGAAAGGGAGTGAGGAAAGGGTGGAGCTTGAGAGAGGGAGAAGATCCTGTGAGGGGGGACTCAAGGGAGTGTGGAGGGGGTTCCACACGGTTGCTCTGGCAAGCTCGCACCTGAATACCATCGGATTCAAGGCTTATCTCGAGGAAAGTTCACCAAAGAAGAAGATATCTTTGGTGTCAAAGGACCCGGCGACTCCGCCGCATCGGGGAAGGTGGAAGTGATTTTATAAGGGCTTCTCCGCCTAGCTGTGGGGGCTAAAGGAGAGACACTTAATTTAGTGCAATACTTGGAGGGTGCCTCCAAGGAGTGGACGTAGGTCAAGGTTTGACAGAACCACTATAAATCCGGTGTGATCTTTCTTTATTACTTCCGCATTTAATTTCCGCACTTTGGTTTTTATTGTGTGATATTGGTTTTGATTTGTATTTTGATTAAAAGATATTTTTTACCAATTCACCTCTCTCTTTATTATCCTTGGGCCAGTTCATAATGGGCTTAACATCCCTAACGAACTTTCAAGTGGTATCAGAGCAGTATTCATAAGATCTAGTTTTTAAAAGATTTTGAATTTTGATCAATGGCTAATTTTTCAAATCATAATATTGCGGAAGGTTATTCAATCACCAGACCACCTTTATTTAAAAATATTATATTTGATTTTTGAAAAATTCGCATGTCTATTTTCTACAATTAATTGATTTTCACATGTGGCATATAATTTTAACTGGTTATTCATTACCGTCACATATTTTAGATGGAATTAAAACTGACATTCCTTTTAGTCAATGGAATAGAGATGAACGAATCAATGCTCAATTGAATGCAAAATCTTTAAATTGCTTTTTATGTGCTTTAAATTCTGAAGATTTTATGTTAGTATCCACGTGCACTACTGGTAAGGAAATTTGGGATAAACTACACACCATATACGAAGGCACTAGTGAAATCAAGCAATCCAAGTTGAATATGTTAATGCATGATTATGAACTATTTTCCATGAAATCTTATGAGACAATCTTAGAGATGTATACTAGGTTTATCCAAATTATAACATCATTGCATGCTTTAGGAAAAGAATTTTCAAATTTTGAAAAAGTTAACAAAATTCTTTGTTGTCTACTAAATAAGTTTGATGCAAAAGTAATTGCTATTTGTGAATCAAAAGATTTGAATGAATATTATATTAATAATTTGATTGGCTCACTCATTGCCTACGAGCAAAGTTTGGGTCAAAGACTTGTGGATGCAGGTGAAATGATTATTCTAAAAACTGAAGATACAGAGAAAGGTAGCTTAGTTGGTGATGAAAGTAATGATTTGACAAGCAAGTTAAAAAGCACACCAAAGCATAAGCATCAACAAAAATGTAAGAAAGGTAAAAATGGTAAGGATGTTAATATTTCTTCTGACATTATTTGCTTT
>NW_021319690.1:845473-865626 GCF_001605985.2 Dendrobium catenatum | reverse complement strand
TGGGTTTTCGGGTTGACCCGGCAACCCGCCGGGTCAACCCGACCCGACCCGTTTTATTAAACGGGTTGAATCTGCAAACCCGGACCCGACCCGTTTATCAAACGGGTCGGGTCCAACCCGCATTTTCCGGGTCGGGTCCGGGTCGGGTTGTCGTGTCGTGTCAAATATTGACACCCCTAATTCAAGTGATAAAGGGCATAAAATGAGCCCACAAAAAAATATGCTTATTTTTTCTTATACTACTAAAAGCTTAATAAAATTCTTGATATGTTCAAAACTTGTGCTTGACAATCTTGGTTCCTGATTCAGCAATTTGTACATTGATCTTTTATTAGATATGTTTTATGAAAGGAGTTTTAAAAAATTAATGTTTCTTTTTTCCGTTTATTCCTTGATTTGGATATTGGATTAAAAGGTTTTTTTAGCCTTTAAAAGAACTTGAGTTTGGATTATCAAATTATGAATTTCTAACCTTTTTTGGGCTATGCGTTGTCAATCACATTCTACTAAGTTTTTTATTAAAACTAAGAGGTAACTTTCACATTTTAAGAATATTTGTTTTTCACTATATCAGGAAACATTTTTGTCTTTCGGTCATTTTATTTTTTGTTTGTGCCTCCTCTCTTTTTGATAATGTCAAAGGGGAAGAATGTATTATTGAATTTTTGTATTATTGTCGTATTTGTATCTTTTATTCAAAAATTTTAAAAATAACAAAAATATTTTTATCTCCCCTATTTTTTAAAGTGTTTTTCTAGTGAGGGGAGAGTAGGAGAAAATGTTCCATTTTGCAAATTCAAATTGAAATGTTTGTCATCATCAAAAAGGGGAAGATTGTTGCGTATCTATGGCTTATGATTTTGATAATAGCAAACATTATTTTTTCTCTTCAACTGCCTTATCTACTGACATTTCAGGTTCACACGATCGGACTGCAATTTGGAATCAACTCAAGATTGGGTAGACTAGGTCTGAGTCAATTTGTACACTTTTTCCTTTCTTGAGTCTATTGTATTTGGTGTGGTTCCTGATGTTTTGTAACTTCAAAGATTTTTTTACTGTTCCCTAGAGTTTACTATTTTTGGACATCATCGAGAGGATCGTCCTGGACTATAAAATATCGTCCAGGACGATCCAGGACAATTTTTCCAAAATTTTCTCTGGAATTTAAGGAAAGCAATTATTACTTGATTACATGATCAAATGGTCCTGGACGATCGCAAAATCATCTAGGCCGATACGCTGGACGATTGGACATCAGACAACTATTTTTCAGGGTGACAGCTGTTTTTCAGGGCGATGTTCAGGACGATATTCCACGATTTGCTATGATCGTCCAGGATGATATATTATCGTCCGGGATGATATGAACAAATTTCTTCTGATCGTTTAAAATCATCCCTGTTGATTGGGCTTAAATTGTACTAATCGTACAGGATGATATTTATATCATCCTGGATGATAAAGTCGGCAACTTGCATTAATGAGCTCGTTTTGAGATCTTGTATTTAAGCTTTAGCATGGCACTTTGTAAGTGTCTTTGGCAGCCATTGTAGCTTCATTCTTTTGGGGGAAACTTGAAGAGAGAGCTTGAAAGGGAGTGAGGAAAGGGTGGAGCTTGAGAGAGGGAGAAGATCCCTTGAGGGGGGACTCAAGAGAGTGTGGAGGGGATTCCACACGGTTGCTCCGACAAGATCGCACCTGAATACTATCAGATTCATGACTTGTCTCGAGGGAAGTTCACCAAAGAAGAAGATCTCTTTGGTGTCAAAGGATCCGGAGACTCTGCCACATCAGGGAAGGTGGAAGTGATTTTGTAAGGGCTTCTCCGCCTAGCTGTGGGGGCTAAAGGAGAGACACTTAGTTTAGTGAAATACTTGGAGGGTGCCTCCGAGGAGTGGACGTAGGTCAAGGTTTGACCGAACCATTATAAATCCGATGTGTTCTTTCTTTATTACTTTCGCATTTAATTTCCGCACTTTGGTTTTTATTGTGGGGATATTGGTTTTGATTTGTTTTTTGATTAAAAGATATTTTTTACCAATTCACCTCTCTCTTTGTTAGCCTTGGGCCAGTTCATAAGGGGTTTAACATCCCTAACGAACTTTCATATTAACTCCGAGGTTGATACATAATTGTGATTGATCATATAGGATAAAAATCCTATTCAATTTAACTAATTATAATGTATGACCTTGATATCGTACTGATGATAAGTTTGAGTCTTTGAACTTATCATGCTGACCCTCACTCACCATACCGTACGTACTAAAATGGTATATTAAAATAATCATATTATACAATCCTCATATCGTATTGTATGATCATATATGGCTTATTTAAAAATTTAGGGTTTTTTGGAAGCCTTGTACTTAAGCTCTCTTATTAGACTTTATAACAGTCTTTGGTTGTTGGAAAATTTTTAAGAGTATTCTTTGTGTAAGCTTTATCTTCTTGAATATATTGGAGTTTGGAGAGAAAGGGGGAGAAGTTGTGTGTGAGGGAGAAGTAGTGTGAGAGGGGATTCCACGTGATTTCTCTAAGCAAGTTTCTTCTATGTTCCTTCATGTGTCTTCGCTTATCGCTTGGGAAGATTTAAGGAGAAAGTCTTCAAAAGACAAATATTTTCGGTACTCCGCCTCACCAGAAGGGTGAAAGGGATTTAGGTTCTTTGCATCACTAGGAGGGTGAACAGGATTTCAGTTCTCTGCCTCACTATAAGAATGAAAAGGATTTTGATACTCTGCTACACCGGGTTGTTGAAAGAGATTTTGTAAGGGCATCTCCACCTATTTGTAGGAAAAAAGGAGAGTCTTTAAGGGTTTAGTGCAACACCTAGAGAGAAGGACTCCAGGGAGTGGATGTAGGTCAAGTTTTAACTGAACCACTATAAAATTTATGGTGTTCTCATTCCTTTTTCTTCTTGTATTTTATTTTTCGCATTTATAATCTCCTGCATTTTAAATTCATACAAAATCTTGGATAGAAGCATAGTGATTGCTTTGGATTAATTTTTTATGAAAAAAATGTAAAAGAAAATAATCTCTGAAAGAAATTCATATTTTTCTTTTCTATAAAAATTAAAATAAAATAAAATTTGCATTTTCATTTTTATATCATTTGCTTTCACATTGTTAAATCAATATCTTAATATAATTTTGAATTTGATATTAATTTTTTATAAAGAAGCAATTTTGAAAAAAAAACACAAATTGTTTCATAATTAGTGATTTAAAATCATTAAGAAAAGATCCATGACACATTTTGGGAAGAAGAATACCGCGGAGGGTTATTCAATAACTCATACACCGTTGTTTGATAATATTCCATTTGAATTTTAGAAAATGACATCTTTTATAGTCTATAGATTTTAGAATGCAGCATATGATTAAATCTGGTTATTCTTTACCATTACAAATAGTTAATGAGATTAAATCTGATATTATTTTCATATAATGGAGTTTAGAAGAATGAGACTTAGCATAACTTAATGCCAAATGCTTGAATTGTTTTTTGTTTTGTGCACTTAAATGTAAGGATTACATGAGAGTCTCTGAATTGTACAACTAGGAAGGATATTTGGGATAGAATGTGCATCACTTACGAAGGAACCAACGAATTCAAAAAAAATCCTTTTTAAATGTTTTATTGCATGAATATGAACTCTTTCACATGAAACCTAGCAAAACAATTTCTAATATGTATACTAGGTTTACAAAAATATTGACATCTTTGTATGCTCTAGGAAGGGAATTATCAAACTAAAAAAATGTTAAGAAAATTCTTCATTATTTTCCATCTAGCTTTAATGCAAAGTCATCGCTATTTTGAATCAAAAGATTTAAATGTTTGCTCTATTGATACTTTGTTGTGCTCCCTCATTGCTTATGCGCAAAATGTGAGCCAAAATTTACAGGATGCATGTGAAAACAAAATAAGAAGATCGTGGCACTCAAGGATAGTGACTCAGATAGTAATAGCTCTACATCAAATGAAGATGATTAGATAGCCCTGATTATGAGACAGTTCAAAAGATTCTTAAGGTAGGAAAAAAGTGTCACCTTGAAAAGGGCTAAAGGTAGAACATGTAAATTTCATAAAGGTTCATCTGATGTTATTTGTTTTAAGTGAAGGAAGCCAGAGCACTTAAGTTCTGATTGCCCCAACCTCAAAACTTACTAAGAAGAAGGGTAAAAAAATCTAAGTAAACCTTCTTTATGGACTCAACCTCAGACTCATCTGAGTAAGAACATGAAGATTAGGTAAAAAACTTATGTTTAATGGGTAATGACACAGTTGTTAACTCCTATCAAGATGAGGTATGTGAATTATCCTCTGATAAGCTATTTACTATTTTTTGAAAAAAATTGTTACTCATATAAAAAGCTGAAGAAACTACATGCAAATTTGTAACTAGAATTTTTTTTTTTTAATTTAGGAAAGTAGAATGAAATTGTTGTTAGGAGCATGATAGTCTTAAAAGTGAATATTCTACTTTAGATAAGGAGTATACTTCTCTACTAGATGATATTGATGAGTTAAATAAGAAGCATATTGAAATAAGCAAATCACATGAATCCTTGAAAATTGAGTATGTTGAATTAGAAAATGCATTCAAGGAATTAGAGATAGTTATAATGGCACTACACACTAGTGAGCAAGCATTGAAATTAAAAGTTGAAAGTTATAAAATTGCAAATGAATTCTTGCAAAAGAAAACAACTACACTCCAACAAGTTACACAAGGGTCTACACAGGCACTAAATCCATAGCCTAGGACATAACAAGCTTCATATGTACCTATTAAGAGGCACAATCCCCCACATAAGTTAGTGAACCCATTTATTTTGTCAGGTGCTACTCTTGTGGCATGGTAGGACACATAGCCTACACTTATAGAATTTACCTTTAAACACATCAGGTGTGGAGGCCCAAGATCTCATCACAGCATAACATTCATTTCATTCATTCATTAAAGTATGAGTTATAACCTAAACTCACTTGAGTTCCTAAATCTAATCTTTGATTGACTTTGTAGGGATGCTCTCACAAAAGGCCTAGTGAGAGCTTATGGTACCTAAACAGCAGTTGCTCAAGGCATACGAATGGAGATATGAAACATTTCTTAATATTGGAAGCCTAGAGAGGAGGTATATCAATAAGAAAATGGGGGTCTCAAGTACGATTGGAAAATTAAATAGTTTTATTATTGAAAATATACTCTTAGCAGATGTCTTAAAACATAATTTGCATTGTATTAGTTAACTTTGTGATAAGGGTTTTGATATCAAATTTATTTCTAGCAAATGCATGATTAGTTTTAACTAAAAAATAGTTTTAGAAGTTAAATGGATAAACAATGTTTATATGTTTTATTTGTCCTAAAATGATAATTCTTATAATCTTTTTTTTTTAATATTATTGATGAATTATGGCTATGACATATGCGATCATGACATGCAAGTATGAAAACCCTTAGGAAGATTACCCAAAAAGATCCAGTTAGAGATATACCTAAGATAAACTTATCTAAGGATCATCTCTGTGATGCCTGCCAATTAGTAAAATAAACTATGTCATCCTTCCATTCCATTAAGGACATCAACACCACTAGGCCACTAGAAATCTTGTATATGGATTTGTTTGGTCCTATTAGTACAACCAATTTAGGTGGAAAAAGATTTGGATATGTGATTGTATATGCCCATTCAACATTTATATGGGTTAGACTCTTAGCTCACCAAAATGAATCATTTGATTAAATTAGAATATTTTCTACTTGGATTCAAAGAAAGTTAGGTTATGAGATCTCTACAATCCATAGTGATCATAGTGGAGAATTTGCAAATGAGAGGTTTAATTCACTTTGTAAGGAATGGGATTGAACTTAACTTTTCTTCCCCTAAGACCCCTCACCAAGATGACATAGCGAAAAGGAAAGATAAAATATTAGTGGAAGCTACTACAGAAATGTTAGTTGAATATTTTATTCCTAGATATTTTTGGACAGTAATGAATACTACATGTTATGTTTTGAATAGGGTGAATGTTAGATCCAAATTGAATAAGACACCTTATGAGTTACTTAAGGGTAGGGCACCTAACCAATCACATTTTTATGTCATTGGGTGTAAGAGCTTTGTTCTTATTAATGGTAAATCTCTTTTAGGAATGTTTGATTCTAAGTCAGATGAAGGAGTCTTCTTAGGACAATCCTCTGTAGGTAAAGCTTATAAGAATTTTAATAAGAGGACCTTAGTTATAAAGGAGTCCACCCATGTTATTTTTCATGAATATGGTAAATTACTTGAGCCTAGGTTGGAAGATGATGATGAGGTAGAGATTACCCATTGAGTAGAGGCTCTTAACCTAAGAGATAGACAAGAATCTCAGGAATAGTTACCTGGAGAATGGAGATACTCATCTAGTCACCCTAAGGAGCTTATGTTAGGAGATCCATTAGTACGGCTTAGAATTAGGCAAGGCCTTAGGAAAGAAGTTAGTTATAGTGAATTTATCTCTATAGTAGAAGCAATAAATTTAGATCAAGCCTTGATTGATGAGTTTTGGATCCTAACCATGCAAGAATAGTTAAACTAATTTATTAGGAATGATGTTTGGGAGTTAATTAGCATACCTAAAGACCAAAGTGTAGTAGGCACCAAATGGGTATTCAAAAATAAGTTGAATGACATTGGAGCAGTAATCAAGAATAAGGCTAGATTAGTGGGTAAGCGATATAATAAAATATAAGGTATTAACTTTGAGGATAGTTTTTCCCCTATAGCTAGATTAGAAGCCATTAAAGTCATACTAGCATTAGCATGTTTTAGTTTAGAACTTATTATGATTGGACCACTTTGAATCAAAACATTAGGAATTATCCTTTGAACTAGCACCAGTCCCTTATTCAATCCCTAAATCAAATTTCCCAAATCATCCAGCACATTCTCTAAACTTGGATTCTTCTTAAGGCTTGAAATAGAGTAAATATCACCCCACTTTTGATTGTTGTCACAAACTTAATCATGTATATCACTACTTTTAATGAATCCCACATAATTATTTATTATTTTCAAAACCTTACTTCCCTTTTCCTCATATTAGGATGTCTACTTGCCCACGTATTAAATCAAAAGTATCAACTTTTATATCCCACACCAGCAAAAATGTATCCAATCTTTTACTCCGTTGGATCTTTTCATATCTTGTTTCATCGACACCGCAGGGACGAGCATAAAGATGAACCTAAATTTGATGTGGCAGAGGGAGAATCAGCTCCACCACCACACCCTGCTCCAATACAAGCTCTTATACTAGGACTAACCCCTGCAATGTAATAGAACCTATTCATCATCATGGTAAAGGATTTTTTACTGTGAAAACAAGGATCACTTTTCATATCGAGGAGTGTAATCAATAATGAATGTAGATATAGTAGCACAATGATGTGCTCCTAAACCACTACTGTAGCTTCAACAGTAAAATGAGGCTGATGGGGAGTGGTTTACTGAGCAGTTTACTATTCTTCACTAGTACTGTCATCCACCACCCCCACCACCACCTAATTAGGGGTCATCCTACTTTTACAATGTATGTTCTTTTTTACTTGAAATGTTATATTTTATTTTTTGGTTCTATTTATACTTTCTTATGTTTTCTCTCCTTTTAGGTCATGTCAAAAGGGGAGTAGGTGTTTAGTTGTATTTGTTTCTCTATTATTTAGTTCAATTTACTTTATTTATATCCATGTTCCTTATATTGATTCACTGCTTTGCACTTTAAAATAAAAAAAAAAAAAAATCTTCCCCTATTTTTATAAAAATTCACTTAGTGAGGGGGAGATTAGGATAAAATACATATACATGTAATTTCAGCCAAAAATATTTGTCATCATCAAAAGGGTGAAAATTATTGCAATTCGGGTCCCCGAGCTTGTGATTTTGATGATACCAAATATTATTTATTGACTTTTTATTTCTTCTAGTATTTGTAGTGCATATTTGCTTTTGTGTGTACTAACATTTCAGATACATCCTATACCGTGCCATAGAAGATTCAGGGCTCAAGTCTGGGTAGAATAAGATAATATTTTGCAAGAGTATATATTTTTTTCTTTTTTTTTTATTTTTATATTTCTTGAGACAAATTTATATAACGGTGTATGCTAACTTGGAGATCGTGCACACACACGGGAGAGTGAGAAAATGATATTCAAAATTTTGAACTAATCATACCATACGAACTACATCGTACTATATAAAATTTATTATTATTATTATTATTATTATTATTATTATTATATGAGATGTGGATATATCCGTCTGACATATAATTTTAAAATTTGAGAAAATTTATTTAAAATTATCTCTGGTTTTTCATAGTTTTTCTAAAATTATTTTAATTATATTTTTATATTTTTTTAAATTCATAAGATTTAAAGCTTATTTTTTTGTATAATTTAAAAATCTTCTTTTCTCATATATGTGTTGACTACTTGATCTTCTTTTCTCTTGTTTCCTTTTTAGTACCTTAATCCCTCTAAATGCTGGTGTGAGCCACGCATGTTGATTAAGCCAATTTGAACCTCTCTTTTCTTTTGAGTAGGACTTCCTAGTCTTATCCCTTGTGCCAATCCTATTTTAGAAAGGATAATGTATGATCCTTAATCAAGAGTTTTTTCATGCTCCGGCCTGAGATGTAATTAACCAAAGGGTCTTGCACCTGTGGGAAACTAAATTCCACATCTACTAAACCCGATCTGAGTTGATATATCGAGTGGGGGAAACCCATTGTTTTGATCATGTCGTGTATATTACTACCCATCGGGGTGTGCTGGCGAAAGCCGCTATCCTCAATGGTTAGTCGTATGTAGGATCTAATCAACCCTTCCATCGGCCCATTAACGAGGAGCGCGGAAGCCTGCGATCGTCTCTATCCCTCAGGGTAGGTGCGGTCGTATTCCCCTCTGCCATCCTACAGTGGTAGTGATGTCTTTTTGAAGGTCCATAGGTTTCTAACGACTACGATGGGACCAATGTCTCTCTCCATCTTTGGATCATATATTATCCTTTCCTTAGTTATGATTCCTTCCTCTTAGCTAGGGTTTCTTTCTACTCTACTTCTTTCCATCCTAACAAGCTATTCTGTCCCTTATCCATCATCATTATTCCTTCCTTCTTTCACGATTTAAGTTCTAATTAGCTACTCAAATTTCTTTTATTGGCAGCAGTTTCATGTCTTCTTTCACACCTGCAGTTACTTTCAGCTTCTGCTCGAATGCACGGGTGACTCTTCTTGAGTCCCTTCTTAATAGTCCCCCAATTGGAGGAATCATTTTTGGTTCCTTCACTGACTCAAAATTCATTACCCTTGGCGGACCCACCCCTGCTGAGGCTGCTACATTCTCTCCTCCTCAGAGGAGAGGATGTACAGCCATGCATCCCTTCAGACATCCATTTGCTCGGCAGACAGACCAGGCACCTGCTCAACCTGTTCACATTCCTGCTCAACCAGTGCCCCTTGTGGTTAAGCGACCAGTTCCTAGACCATTCCATGTTCCCCCCATTTATCCTACGGTTAGGCGGTCAGTGCCTATCACACCTATTGCACAGATTGCTCCGGCCCCTCAATACCGGTAGCATGCTATTGTTACCCCTATTGTTCCAGTGGGGGTACCTCGAGTTTGGGTTCCCCCTCCTACTTCCAATAGGAAGAGGGGTGCCCAGACTGCGTTCTCTTCACCTTCTTCTTGTCGGGTTTCTATTTTCGCTTGGCTCTCTCACTCTGAGACCGCCGGGCAGACCTCGACCCTTCCTATAGTTCATGTTCCCTCTGCCACCCAGACAGTGGGTTCAGATGTTCTGTCCTCCTCTACTTACGGCCTTGGGAGAAGGGCTAGGAGTAATAAGAATAGGATACTCCATTTGGCTACATCTGAGGTAGATAGGCAGTATATGGTAGAGGCAATAGCTCACAAGGAGCTCATTTAGAGGAGAGTGGCTCTCATACAGCGGAGACCACGACCAACTGTAGTGGTACCCACCCCAGATATATTAGTTTCTCCTGCGATAGAGGCAATCCAGGGAGGATGCTTCTCTCCACTAACACATAATGGGGATGAGGAGGATGTTGCCCGCATTGTGGTGGCCCCTCCTGTCACCACTTTTCTACCCTAGGCTAGGGTCCCTAGGGACGCTGGTGTTCGAGCCCTCTCTCAAAGGATTCGGAGAATCGTATGCCTAGTGCATAGTAGAGGGCCTATCAGTTGGGAGAGGTTACTCTGGTAGATTTCTTATACAACTTTTTAATTATAGAGGCAGACTGCGAGATAGAGGTATAGGTGCAGAGAGGAAAACCACCTCAGCAGTCATTTCAGACAGCTCCAATTATTAGACCACTGACACTTACTCAAGATGTTGGATGATGCCCATATGGCCACAGATAGAGACAGTAGTGGGGGCCTGCTCGGCCCCAGATCAGTTTAGTTATGATAGACCCTCAGCAACCGGTTACCCGTATGCAGCCCTGCAGCAATACGTAGGTTTGGAGACGTCGATAGGCGGACACTCTTGTCGAGACAGTTCAACTAGTTGAGACAATACCGTTGGTAGAGGTAGATCATCCAGAGGGTACATAAAATCAAATGGATGTAGCAGTTCCTTCTAGGTCTGAGGCAGTCCTGATGACTTGTGATAAGGATGCAGTAGTAACTCTCGATCGATCATCGGACTGAGTTGAGACAGCTTTAGCTCCCAACCCATATATGATCACTTCCCCTATGAGTCCCTACATATAGACACTTTTCCGGGCCTTTTCTGAGAATAACACACTAGGAAATGAGTCAAATAAGGACATAACAGTACACTGGGTCTGTGTGATTACACGTCGAGGTCACTCAGACGAGCAGAGATAGTTCGAGGACCAGGATAAGAAGCGAGACCCCGAGGTGGGAGGATCTCCGAGATCAGTTGCTATGGATGCCACAGTTCTACAGTTACAGACTCAGATGGTCGAGATGGCCAAATCCATGACAATGATGATTGCCTAGTTGACAGCTTTTGGGGCTACACCCCAGATGACGGGCGTAGGTACTCCTACCATGTCCAGATATAAGCAAGTAGTACTACTAGTAAAACTAGACCCTATGAGAGTAGATAAGATTTAGAGGATAGTTCCTATAGCACCTACAGTAGTCCAGAGTCAGCCATCATAGTTGTCAGCCAGTCAGATTCAGGATTTGATTGCTCATAAGGTAGAGAAGGCGATTTCCTCCAAAAAGAATAAATAGGCACTTAGTATAGGGCATCCTTACCTTATCGAGTACGAACATGATCCCTACCCCCTGGCTTCATTCCCCCTAAATTTAGAGTATTTGATGGGCTTGGGAACCCGAGGTAACATGTGGTTCAGTACCGGGCCATATATTGCAATATATGAGGGAACGATGCCTTGATGTTGAGGTTGTTTGTCAACAGTTTGGTTGGGGTGGCATTTTCTTGGTATGCTGACCTCCCCAACGACTAAGTTCGAACCTTTGTAGAGTTGGAGCAGCTGTTTATACATAGATTAATCAGTGTATAGCACTGGGTCACAGTAGGAGAATTAGTGGTGACTAGACAGTATCCTCGAGAGCCACTATAGGATTACATAGTCAGATGGAGGAACCTCAGCCTACACTGTGAGTCCCAATTATAAGAACAGCATGCAGTATAGATCTTGCTGAAGAACATAGATGATTCGATAGCACCCTGTCATAAGGGATTCAATATACAAACTTTTCAGAAATTACTCACTAAGGTAGTCAGTTTGTAGGATAGCATACCCGATGCAGTCCCTCCTAAGGTTGAGAGTCAGCTTTCGTGTAGACCTTAGTGTCAAGAGTTTTTAGAGGCACCTCCACCTAGGAGAGGGGAGGTACACAGTACCTATAGACCATAAGATAAGGGCAAGAGGCCCTTAGTCAGTTCATCACCTCCACAGCCGTCTCACACACAGGGTCAATCAGCAGTGCAGCCTAGGCCCTCCCGTAGGACTCCAGAGTGTCAGTAGTATATGCAGGAGAAGCTTATTAAAGAATATCCTTTTAAAAGGGATAGTTTAAAGAAGATCTTTAAATTTCTTACTAAGAAGAATGTCCTAATAATCCCGAATAATAATAGAGTGGAGGAGGAGGGACAGACTGAACACTCACTCTATTAGCCCTTTCATAGGCACATCGGACATATTTTGGAGGATTGATATGTATTCAAGGATAAGGTTGAGAGGTTGATGGACAGTGAGAAGATCCATCTACAGGATAGTGATTTGATATAACCTTTTGGCAAGTCTACTTAGACAGTTCAGATGATCTCCAACCACAGTCCCAGCCACAGTTCTAGTCACGGTGACAGTCAGAGTTACAATCATGGTAGTAGTGGTAGGTCACCAAGTAGTTTTGAGGGAGAGTTGTAATTAGCACTCTCCAAAAAGACCAAGTAGATGATCAAGCAAGCTGTACAGAGTTCAGAGGAAGTTGAGAGAAGGCCTCCCCAGGCCAAGTCGACAGTTATCGCTCCAGTTGCTACGCCAGCACTTTTCTCTTCTTCTTCTTCTGTTATAGTGCCAAATGAGCACATTTCTTTTTCTGCTTTTACTTCTACTAGAAAAATGTATAAAAGAGAAAAAATTGTTGTAACCTTAGAAGGGAAGACAGGCCCCCTTCTAGCACTTATACTGAAGGACTTTATTCTTCCTTCTATTGATGATGCAATAATAGAAGAAGAATATTCGGGCTACTTTTGATGTTCTTTACCTTCTAATTTTACTTCAATTTCTTCAAGTACTCACTCTTCTCACACTTTACATATCTCTTATAATGTGAATGATTCTGTGTGTAACGATGAATCTGAGTCTGATGAAGAACCTGTATTCACCATTCCAGAGGATGGTTATTATATGAATTCAAGTGATGAATATGAGAACCCACTCCATGCACATTCCTTAGAGCCAACACAAGCCACCACCGCTGAACCAAATGAATCTCCTGTTAAGGATGACTCAATACAAGAAGTTCATTTGCATTCAGGAAAGGTCCTTCCACCTCGATTGGCTAAAAATACAAAAGATAAAAATATTATTACCCAGCAGGATGATTCTATCCCTTCCTCCTAAGAGCACTCTAATGAGAAAGGAAAAGGCCCTCAGTTGCAGGTTGTTTACAATGTGTTGGCTCATTTAAAAATAATTCCTTCCCTTCCTAGTTTCTACGATGCTTTGATGATGTCCCCTGAGTTGAGAGAGACACTGGTGAAAGCCCTGCTTGAACCAGAGTCCTATCAAGCCTTCTTTGCTTCTAATTCTGTTGGTGATGCATGCTATTTGAAAAAGATGTCTTACATTACCTTTTCAAAATGTGACATTCTTTTAGGGACTTTTGAGCACAATCGTCCCTTGTATGTCACTACTGAAGTCAATGGTTATGAGTTGAACAGGGTCCTTATAGATCAAGGCGCTTCAGTAAACATCCTTACCTATGAAACTTTAAAGAGCCTCTCCTTAGGTCATTTATAGCTCACTTCCTACAAGATTATATTGAAAGGCTTCAATAATCAAGGCCAATATGCTCTAGGGTCCATTACCCTACCATTGAAGTTTGTGAACTTCCTAACTGAGGCAAAGTTTCATATAATATAGGCTGACACTTCATACAGGGCTCTCCTAGCAAGGCCTTGGAACTATGAGTATGAGATGGTGCCCTCTACCATGCATCAATATATGAAGTTTATGAGGAATGATATCAAGTATAAAAATCCTGAAGACACCCAGCCTTTTTCTGTGTATTAGGTCTCAATTTATGATGACATCGAGTACTATGTACACCGGAAGACTCATAAACCTCCACTTGCCAAGTCACTAGTGACACCCGCCAGTGTTGTACAGGGTCCCATGCAGTCACATGCACAGGGTCTTATACAATTTCTAGTACATGGTCCATTATAGGCTAGTATTGAACTAGGTGTTTCCACTGCACATTCTGACAGACATCCTTCTCAGTTTATAGTGAGGCACGATGTCCCCCCTACTAGAGGCAAGGGAGTACGAGGTAGAGGTAGAGGGTCAACTTACGAGCCACGGAACCATGACACTTAGACTCCTCCTCCCCCACACCTTTAAATTTCTTCTTTGACTATAGAGTCTAACTCTTTAAATGATGAAATGATCGATGTCCTTCATCATTCAGTCCCTTCATTACCTCCAAATTTTGCTTATTATGACTCACATCCTACCTTTTGTAGTCATTTGATACCTGAGGGCGAATTAGTTATTGACAGTAGTTCAGAAGATGAAAAGGACTTCTGACGTCAGACTACTAGTCGACAGCCTTCACATCAAAGACCTTCTAACACTCCTTCCACTAGTGATGATAGTCCACTATAGACTAGTGAATGCTCTGTACCTCATCTATGAAAGTTCGTTAGGAATGTTAAGTCCTATAGAACCGGGCCAAGGCTAACCAAGAGGGGGGGGGGTGAATTGGTATTTAAAAATTTTTAGGCAAAGCACGAATACAAACCAAATCACCACAAAAAAATTGCGGAAGAAAATAAATGCGGAAGCAATAAAAACAAGAACACGAGGGTTTATAGTGGTTCGGTCAACTCGACCTACGTCCACTCCCCTGAGGCGCCCTCCGAATATTGCACTACAATCGTGACTCTCCTTTAGCACCCACAGCTAGGCGGAGAAGCCTTTACAAACACCTCTTTTTGCCACACCCGGCAAGGCAGAGTACCTTCCTCCTTTTGCTTCCTCCTGAAGCAGGCAGAGAACCTCGATCACTTGCTGGAACTTACCTCTCCCAATCCTTCCTAGGACAAGAGACTCTAGGGAAGAAGTAGTGGAACAATGCTTGGAGCAACCCTTATGAATCCCCTCACAAGCTCCACCTCACAAGAACCTCTCTCTCTCTCCCTCTCTCTCTCTCTCTCTCTCCTTTAGGTTTTCTCAGGTCAAGACAGCAGCCAAGGATATTCAAAAACATTGAACAAGAGCTTTTAAATAGAAGAGCTTCAAAGGAGCTCATTAATTGCAAGTTGTCGACTATATCGTCCAGGAAGATATTGACATCGTCCTGGCCGATCAGTACAAATCCTATGAGATCGGCCAGGGCATCGCCCTGAATGCAAACTGGACGATTAAAAATTGGCTTGATCGTCCCGAACGATATCACGATCGTCCAGGCCAATCAGTTCAAATCAGAGGAAAATCGTTCAGAGCATCGCCCTGAATTTGTGCTGGCCGATATTAATCGTCCATAAGTAACTAAGGGTTTTTGAATAGATCGTCCTGGCCGATCCTGCGATTGTCCAGGATGATGTGATCGTATCAATCATCCTTAGTTATTTCTTTGATTTGTCTGATTAATTAAGGCATAATTGTGAATATCGTCTAAACCGATTAAAGATCATCTTGGCCGATTTCCAAAAATACATAATACCTTAATTATTTATAGCGGTAATTTCTTTCTATTTTGATCCTATCGTCCTGGCTGATACACGTATCGTCCAGGCCGATATGCTAATGATGGCTGCCTTAATTAAGAACCCCTGATTTAGATTTTCTATTTTAAGCCAGATCGTCCAGGACGATGTAAATATTATCCTGGTCGATTTGAGTAAAAATATAAATTCTAAATCTCTCAAGTGTGTGTGTGTGTAGGATTACTTTGCATTAGTAACACCAAAGATTACAATTAACTCAAGAGGGAAAAAATAAAATTACAGACTGACTCAACCCTAATCTACCCCATCTTGAGCTGGCTCCGTTTTTTCGTCCGATCTTTAATTTCTGAACAGTCAGTATTAACAGAAAGTCTAAGTCAAGTAAGAGTGTTTGTCAATCATCAAAACATAGTTTATGAATTTGCAACAATCTCCCCCTTTTTGATAATGGCAAAACACTACGATAAATATTTTAAAAACAGTAGTGTAACACACGGAGTTGAAACTGCAAGAACTTCCTAAAACTACTCCCTTTTTTGACATCTCAAAAAGGAAGTTATTAAGAACTAAAGTAAACCACAAGATATATTTTTTTAAGGCATGAAGATGATGTAGTATTTCTTATGATTGATTTTAAAAAACTTGTGAGTTAATGAGTTAAGAATATCAACAATCCAAAGAACGGTAGAATATCTAATCATGATTACCCTTAGCTCGCACTTTCTCTAAGGGTAGAATCATCTTTTGAAATCAATGACCTAACTCAAAAAATCAATTGAATATGAGAAAGAAGAAGCCATTCATTCCTTGGTTTAAGAAAAAATATCTTATAGAATAATGAACCAAAGTAAATTTGTCACAATCGTAAAACAATCAAAATCAAGTCTTCGATACATGAAAACTTCTAAGTTTTAAAAGGATTTGAAAGGAGAGAAGAGCTTGCTTTTGGTGGACTCATTTTATGCCTCTTGTCAATTTGGATGGCGCTTTGCGCATCTTTTGATTTTTGATACACTTTGTATATATATATATATATATATATATATACTACCACTGTCGAAAGTGTGGCTCTGTTGACCTCCATCCCTGCTGCGCTGCCCTCCCTCTCGTGCTAGATGCGGACGATGGCCTTCGCCTCCATCTACACCATAAGGCGTCAAAGCCCTGCCATAAGTGTGGGTTGAAGACTTGAAGGGGAAAGGCTGGTGCTACAGGAGCAATTGCAAAAAATACAATTTGCACGTAGCATGTGCAAAAAAGACATGGCTGGAGAATTGGCAAAGGACTTACTATGGCGAAGCTTAGCTAGCAGCAGCAGTGGAACGACGATGGCGTTTGGGGAAGCCATGCCGATTATCAAAGCTGCGGGGAACAGTCTTCATCGGGGCTGGATGGGGAACCAAAAAAAATGCTGCAAGTTGGCGGCCCTCGCAGTGCAGTTCATCATTGCAGCGGTGCTGGGAGATCAAACTACCCTAATTGCGGGTATTATCTCCTCGCTTCTATCTAAGTGAAGGAGTTATATTATAGGTTGTGTTTATAAATATTTTGGATAATTTATCGCAGCAGAATTGTAAGCTTTTTTTTTTTTTTTTTATAGGTTGTCTTTATGCTTTTTTTAGTAGTGAGAAAGGGCTAGTGATATTCTGTTTACTTCAACTTGATTTTCTATTCAAGGAACCGGCCCAAATTCATATATAAAATTCTAGTTCATGCATGTGGCGCTCATCAGCAATTCATTGTAACGCATTTTACCCTAACAAAAAGAAAGCACATTTGATGAGGAACTAGAGCTCTATACTCATAATTAAACATTTGGGTACTCCGATCTTTAAAGGTAAAAAGAGAAGTCACCTTTTTGATGATATTTTTACTAGCTTTCAAAAAAAATTAACCCACTGGTCTTCTAATTTTATGTCTTTTGGAGGTAGATTGATTCTTATTAAATCTGTTTTAAATTCTATTCATATTTACTTACTGCATACTCTTCAACCGATTGCTGCTATTTGTCTTAGAATTTAGATAATGATAAATAAATTCTTTTGGGTTCCAAGCTTAATAGTAATGGTATTCGTTGGGCTTCTTGGAACAACATTTGTGGCACTTATAACGAAGGTGGTTTAGACTGCAAAAACCTTCCCGACATGGTTCAAGCTTTCTCTCATAAACTTTGATTTTCTTTTAGATCTAACGAGAGTTTATGGGCCCGCTTTATGAATGCTAAATATTGCAAAGATTCTCATCATTTACTTGGTGTTTATAAAGCCTCTGATTCTTTGACTTGGAAAAGACTTTGTTAAATAAAGTAGAAAGCCGTATAATTTATTCAATGGGGAATTGGCAAAGGTAAATTGCACTGTGAGGACTGCCGACTTACATTATTTCTTTACGTTCCACATCCAATTCCGATGAAGGCGGTTCCCAGCAACTTTAATAATTAGCATGCCTTTGCCAAACACCATCGTCATTCCACTGTTGCTCCTACCTCGCCATAATAATCTTATGCCAATTATGTAGTCACATTTTCATTGCACATGCTACGTGCAAATTGTATTTTTTAAAACAAAAATGTGGTTGGAGAATTGGCATAAGATTTATTATGGCGGAGGTAGAAGTTGCAGTGGGACGACGATGGTTTTGAGAAAGGCATGCCAATTATAATTATAGCTGGAGAATTGGCACTGCGATCGAGGGCCGACAACTTATCCATCCAATTCCGATGAAGGCGGTTCCCAGCAACTTTAATAATTAGCATGCCTTTGCCAAACACCATCGTCATTCCACTGTTGCTCCTACCTCGCCATAATAATCTTATGCCAATTCTGTAGTCACATTTTCGTTGCACATGCTACGTGCAAATTGTATTTTTTACAACAAAAATGTGGTTGGAGAATTGGCATAAGATTTACTATGGCGAAGGTAGAAGCAGCAGTGGAACGACGATGGTTTTGAGAAAGGCATGCCAATTATAATTATAGCTGCGGGGAACAATCTTCATTGGAGCTAGATGCATGGGAAAGGGAAAAAAAATGATGTAAATTGGCGGCCCTGGCCGTGCAGTTTATCATTGCAGCAGTGCTGGGAGATCCAACAACTCTAATTGCTGGTGTTCTCTCCTCACTTCTATCTAAGTGAAGGAGTTATTCTAGATTGTGGTTTATATATATTTTCGATAATTTATCGCAGCAGAAATGTAAGTTTTTTTTTTTTTTTTTTTGCTCCTGTGACAGTTGTAATTTGGTTTTTCCCTCCTTATATATTTTTAATTCCATGTGTTATTAGTAAGGTTTTTATAAGAGGGAGAAATGAGTGCAATTTTCTGTGGCCAATGCAACAAAAAAACAAAAAAAAAAAGTATGGATGGAGCTCATTTTGAACTACTTAAGATAATTATCATATATCTTACTATGAAAGCTCTATCGATCTTTGATACTGATCGACAAGACGATTGTTGGTTGGGATATGAAGTAGCTTAAGTTGAAAGACTAATTATAATAATATGAGGTTCATTATCGACATTGTTTGAAGGACCGATGAGAAGTGGAACTAACCACTCGGGCTGTCAACACGATACGAAAATCCGACCCGGACCCGACCCAAAAATTTTGGGTTCGGGTTCGAGTTTTCGACCCGTTTGAAAAACCAGGTCGGGTTCGGGTTGACCCGGAAACCCGAAATCAACCCGTTTTTGACCCGGTAAGGCATGCCATCGCGTCAGCCGTCCGCATCAGTGAGTCGTGACCGCTGCCCGCTGCTCACGGCCGCTTCGCCGCATGACCGCCGCTTGATTTGAACCCGCCCCGTGACCGTGAGTCCGTGAGAGCTGTCGCTGGACGCCGGACGTCGATGCCACCGGACGCTGCTGCCGAGCTGAAGGCTCGCTGCCGCCGATGCCATGAAGGCATGAAGCTGCTCCTGGCCTTGCCGTGTCCGCGGGTCAGGTCGGGTTGACCCAAACCCTAAGCGGGTCGGTTTCGGGTTCGGTAAATCGACTTGTTTGTAAAAACGGGTCGGGTTCGGGTTGACCCGAATAGTGCCGGGTCATTTCCGGGTTCGACCCGAACCCGACCCGTGACCCGAAATTGACACCCCTAGTAACCACTGTTACTATTTTATGTGGAATATTTTTTAATGAGGAATAAAAAAACTGTAAATAAAAATAATGGGAACATAAAATATGTAGGTAAATCAACGACAATTAAAAAAATCACAAATATACATTTTTTTTGTAAAACTTTTTAAATAATTTTTAGTTTGCTAAAGAGAAAATTATTAGTATTAATAAAACCAATTTAATTTGATGCAACACAAAATTATCAGCTATGATAATAATAGATAAAAGATAAAAAAAAAAGAGAGAAATTCAGATCATCCTAGCTAGGTTAAGTTTCTAATATCAACACCAAACAATTAAGCTTCTATAAAAAAGTTACAGAAGACATTCATCAACAATATTTGGACTTACATGAAGATATAAAATGAGCTTCGATGGGAAGAAGCAATTGTGAATAATCAAGTGCCTTGTGGAAGTTATTTTGTTTCTTGAATGATTTTTCAATAGAATTTTGGTGTTATTTATACATGAGAAACGTGGCACATATGGAAGTCATGAATTTATATCATTTAATCTCTCCTAAATACAAATTATTACGTTGTATTAATATGCCAAAA
>NW_021319690.1:811294-845463 GCF_001605985.2 Dendrobium catenatum | reverse complement strand
ATTTGAATTATGATTCAATAACTTCCTTATGGTTCAACAATCACTAGGATCACAAATGATTTCTCTTATTGTATATATAGGCTTGCATTCAAATTAGCATGTTAAGAGTCAAGTTGTGGTCGTGCTATATCAAATTTGAACTTAAGCTCAAGTTGTGGTCGTGCTATATCAAATTTGAACTTAAGCTCAAGTTGTGGTCGTGCTATATCAAATTTGAACTTAAGCTCAAGTTGTGGTCGTGCTATATCAAATTTGAACTTAAGCTCGGTTTTGACTAACTAATAAAGTATAAGCCAACTCGAAAAGATATAGTGATTTCATTTTTTTAGTTTTTGTTATATAAAATAAGAAAAGAGGATAAATTCTATTTTTTTATAGTTAAATCTTTAAATTTGAAGATATTTTATGTAATATATATTGATAAAATTTGAATGAACTGTGTAATGAGTTGAGTTGAGTTTGGGTCAATCATTGGTCATTACTAACTCATCAAGTTTGACACTTGGGCTATTTATTGAGACAAATCTGAGTAAGCGTTGAAAAGACTTTCTTAAGATAAATTTCTCAAATTAGCATTACCATATTGTTTATCTCATATTTATATCATCTTTAACCATTGCTTTCCTATCTTCGAATCATATAGCTCTTATTTATCTACCTTTATTGCTTTCCTATATTTAGCTATGAAATTTAATAATTTTCTCAAATTTCTAATGTTATTGTATACTTAGTTAAAACATGTTTATCAAAATTCTAAGAGTTATCAGCTTTTTGTGTGTTAATTATATCAATTTTTTTACTAATTACATGTTATTTTTAAAAAATAGAAAGTTTGGTTGTACTTACCAGGACTTAACTAGGCGCTCACCTGAAAGACTTGATCATATTTAGATCTAATAAAAAGAGGTCATTTCTAATATTTTCTAATCAAGTCTTTTTAGGTCTACCTGTACCTTTCTTAATATAGGTTAAATCTAATTCATCTACTCTCCTAATTGGGTCATCGGAAGGTCGTCATTTTATGTGACCAAACCATCTAAGGTGACTCTCTCTAATCTAATCTACCACTAGAGCTACTCCAACCATTTCACGTATATGCTCATTTCTTGTCCTCTTTCTAAGAGTAAAGCCACTCATCCACCTTAGCAACTTTGCAACACTTAACATAATATTATGCTTCTCTTTTAATGGCCAACATTCTGCGTCATAAAGCATTGTAGCTAGGTCTAGCCACCATCATATAATTTTTTTCCTTAAGTTTGAGTGATATTTTTCTATATATCACACAAAAAGCCCGATGAATTCCTCCACTTCATTCATTCAATTTGAATTTTTCTAATAATATCCTCATCTATTTCATCATCGCTCTTAACAATAGACCTTAAGATATCTAAAACTTGTACTTTTATTAATGACTTGATTGTTCATAGTCACAAACCACCACTATATCAATTACTATAATTACACTCTATGTACTCGATTTTAGATCTACTCAAATGAAAACCTTTAGACTCTAAGGTTGACCTCCATATTTCAAGTTTACCTATAACTCCCTATTTAGTCTTATCAACAAGAAGAATATTGTCAGCAAAAATCATGCACATAGGAACATCCTCTTCCAAATCTCTAATAAGAACATCCATGACTAAAGCAAAAAAGATATGGACTTAAGATTGATCATTGATGTAATCCAAATGAAATTGAAAAATACATGATTAGGTGAATCTTATTTCCCACATAACATTAGCTTCCTCATCCACCGACAAAATCTTAAGATCGTGAATCTTACTTTCAAATATATTTTTGTAAGAGTTCTTTAAATGTCATCATATAATCCTGGAACAACGATATATTATATTTTCATACTCTATCCCTTCATCTTAAAGTCCAAAACTAATAAGCAATGTTTGGTATATAAACTTTTACTCGGAATAACTTTAACTCTGCAATCTAAATGATCTATTTTTTTTACAAGAAAATAATCAATATAAGTTTTACTATATCCATTCTTATAAGTGATGAGATGCTCATCTCTTTTCTTAGATAATGTATTATGAATAACAAAATCATAAGCAATAATAAAATGTAATATAGTCTTACCATCTTCATTAGTTGCTCCAAACCTATATCCATGATGAATGTTTTTAAAATTCTCTACAGCTCTACCAATATGTCCATTTAAATCTCCCACAATAAAAACTCTTTCTTAAGAGGTATATTTTGTATTAATTCTTCTAGGTCATTTTAAAATTTTAATTTTAAGCACATATCAAAATATACTTGAGCAGCATAATTACTTAAAATATTAATAATCTTATCATCAACAATAATCTTCAAAGCTATAATTTTATCTCCAACTCTATCAATTTTTATAACATTATCTTTCAAATTTTTATCTAAAATCACACATATACCATTTCTAGTATGACTCATATTAGAATTTCAAAGTTTAAATCCTAAATTATCAATCTCCTTACCTTTCTCTCACCCATTAGTTTACTGAATGCATAGAATATTTTTCTTCCTAAGAATCATGATATCAATTAATTTCCATTAATTTGCATGTAAGGGAATCTACATTACACGATCACAATTTAATTTTAGCTTCATGGACTAACTTCTTTGTCCACATCCATCCATGATGTGGGAATCATTGCCTTTTTAACACTGCATCCAAGTGCTGATGCAGTGACCTTTGCACACTTCTCACTGTATTCAGGTCATACAACGTGTCGCTTCTAAGAAAAATCCTACCATTAATAAAATATATTAAATAATTCATGTCATGATTATCTGATAAGTTTTATGATTCATGTCATGATTATTCGACAAGTTTTACACTAGTTGTCAACTACCTAACTCAACATTTCACTTTTTTCATCAAGACTAGGGACCTAACAATGATAGCATAATAGAAGAATATATCTACTATCTATCTTAATTCAATTTATCTTGATTTAAATATAATAGAAGTGTAAATCATTTATATTTATACAAATATTGTATTTAATATTTATATAAAATTTATTATCTTGGATATAGCATATCATAAATTATTTTTAAATTTTGTTATACATTTTTATTTTTTAAAAGCTTATTAAAGTGCATCATATGCACATACATTTATAGGATTAGAATAAAGAATAACTAAGCAATTATTATATTAAAAATTATAAATAATACTAAATAAATTAAACCAAAGAGGAAAAAAAAAATCCTCCAACGGTCACAAGGCGCGCTTATAACCACCGATATGGACCAATTATGACCGTTACGCCTACGGCTGCCATGTCGTCCCTGTTGTTCAGCCCCAACGGTCCCAAGTTTCGTCAAGCTCCTATGCCCCGCATTCCACAAAACCCTGTAGCCTCCTATATGGCCAACGCGCCCCACCGGCGTCATGGCGGAATTATCGCCGAGCCGGGGCCCCGCTTACAGCCCAGCGAGAAGATATCGCTACACGGACCGCAAAAGCATACTCGGCATCTCCATCTCTGTCCTTCTTCCTCTTGCTTTCCTTTTTTTTTGGGACATTTAGGCCATTTAAGGCAAACTCACACACACAACGCATACACATGGACTCGAACCTTGGACCTCTTAGTTGGAAGCCTAAGCTCTCAACCAATAGGCCAAGGAGAGTTGTAGTCCTCTTGCTTTCCCAATAGAGGCAACGTACAATCTTACAGCTTTGCGCGGGCCCCACTGCTCATCCTCCTCGGTTGTCCCTCGCCCTATCAAAGACGAGACAGTGAAGATTCGGTAGAAAACACCACGTGGACTCAACCTTCGAAGGTTGGTTAAAATACTGGTCTTATTTTGGGTCTTTGAATTTTGAAAATAGTTACACTATGTGGGCCTCGTCCTCACATGGGAGTTTTTATACGAGAGAAAGAAATTCTTTTTTTTATAATTTCGTTTTGATTTAAAGTTAATATTTGCCTTCAATTTTAATAAAAAATTTATAAGAAAATATTCTAATTAAAAATAATCAGAATAATCTTTTAAATTATTTTAAGATGAATGCAATAAAAAAATATCTGTCTCAATCTCTAAAAAAAAATTAATTCAATAAAATAAAATAAATTAAGACTTATGTAAAAATTATTATTTTTTTGGTTAGTTTCATGTTTTATTAAATCTTTACTATTTTAATTTTTCCAAAAAAGCTCCAAAGTTTTTCATTCAATCTCATTTATCTTTTGTAGACAAATTCGATCTGATAAGATTTTTTTTTATGGTAGGAAATTAATTTTTTTATACTTTACTTGGATTCAATCAATAAATCTAATGAGAAGTAAATTATATAATGACTTAAGATTTCATTTGAGGTTGTTTATATCATCCCCATTTTATCATCAGATCTTTAAAACATGTTACTTTTTAATTTTCTATTTTAATTGATCATAAAAGTTTATGAATGTTGCTTGATCAAATTAATTGGATTTGAATTGTAAATTTATTTGAAACTATATCAAGTTAGAAAAATGTGAGCCAATTTTAAAATAAAATCAAATTGAATGATTTTAGATTCTCTTCAATTGGATTTGAAGCCATTTGTTTGATTGTTATGGCATGTTTAAGCAATCGAGATTGAGGAACTCTTTCTTCGCGATCAAAAACATAAAATCATGTTGTTAATTTCATATTTGTATGTGAATAATACCCAATTTTACTAGCAAGCCAGTCTGAAGAGTTGAAAAAGAAACTAATGAGTGAGAATAAAGAGTGACGAGGGAAACTATAGATCTAAAAAAGTATTATTTTCTCTACTAGTTATAGAGATTTTTTTTTGGTGTTTCTTTTAGGGTCCCTTAAATTTGTACACATTATCTCTTATTTATAAGATTCTAGGACTACATGAAAGATAACATACAAAAAAATAGTAAAAATTCAATACTACATATATTACATATACAACACCACATTACAATTACACGTGTGACCCCCTGATTGACGGGAGAGCTAGGATGAAGGATTTATCTCTAGGAGAGTGATGTAGATGGACAAAATGGAGAGTTTGCAAGCTAGAGCAGAGTTGGACAAACTTTGTAGAATGAGATTGATGGGGAGTTGAGGATAATCTATGCTGATTTTGGGCTGTCGTGCACGAGAGAAGTGAGGTAGATGATATTGTGGTCGGTATTGGTAAGGCGAGTAAGGAGCCCTAATTAAAAGCCTTCTATAGCTGCACTTAGAAGAGTGGATAATAGCTCTAAGGTAAGATCTAATGGTTGAGGTAACACTGATCTGCGATTTGATAGCTACATGAATTATCTTTGACTCATCTTATGTGGGATGAGCTCCTTGGTTCTCTTATGGGAGTGATCCCATGAAACTCTTCTTGAGACGAGTATTGTTATGACCCAAAAACCATTTGCTAAAATACCTGTGAAGATATTTATGTATATACACATGTCCTAATAGTTTCTAAGCTTGACATTCTTAAAAAGAATTTATTGAATTAAATAGGATATTGAATCATTAAAACAATCATAACCCCTAAGGAGAAAAAAAATAGCCATTTAATTTATATTGAGAATTGTTCAGAACATAATTTTATGGAGTCTATTTCTTACTTTAGTTTTTAAACCAATCAAATAATTCTGAGATTTATTATTATTAAAATTAGACTACAAATTTTTATCCAAAAAGTTGGCTGACCCCACAATCATTCACTTTGCTGGCCAGACCCGAAGCCGGCTCGCACCGCCAGCCCGAACCAGGTGCCCATGTGAGCCTGGGTCCCACAGCCAGCTGTTGTCCAGCACCGCACGCTCTTGGCCGTTCACACGCTCACATCTTTCCCGTTCTATTTATTCTTTACTTTACCCTCTTACTGTCTCACTCCCATTAACTTGTCTCTCGCACTCGATCGCTTTCTCTCACTCACACAATGGATCTTCGGGCTCTCTTCTTCCTCTCGCTTCTCTCCGTCGCCGCCGCCCAGGCACCCTCATCCTCGCCACCGGCCGCCGCCCCGACAAGAGCAGCCCTCGCACCCGCTTCCCCGATAAAACCAGTGCAAACACCAGGCCCCGCACCCGCTTCCCCGATAAAACCAGTACAAACGCCAGCCCCCGCACCCGCTTCCCCGATAAAACCAGTACAAACGCCAGCCCCCGCACCCGCCGCCCCAAAAAAAGCCGTCCTTGCGCCCTCCCCCGCCGCCGCGGCCACCACCCCAGCACTGGCTCCATCGGTCTCAAAATCCTCCCCTGCTCCTTCCCCTGCCTCAAAGAAGACCACTGCGCCTGCGCCTTCCCTATCCCCTGTTAATGCCCCCGCAGCGAGCCCAGAACTGTCTTCCTCCTCTCCATCCCCCGCCCCCATAAGCTCCCCTCCGGCTCCTGCACCAGCATTGCCGCCTTCAACCACCGCACCTTCCGCCGCTACACCGGCACCGACCATATCCCCACTGCAGCCTGCTGATGTGCCGGCCCCTGCCCCAAGCAAGAAGGGAAAGAAGGACAAGAAGAAAAAAGCCGCTTCTCCGGCACCATCTCACAGTCCAGCCGCAGCCTCCGCCTCTTCATCACCGGAAGCCTCTTCTCCTGGCCCCAGCGCTGCCTCTTCCGCCTCCGACGAAGCGGTATATCCACTATCTCCATTTTTTATCGTTCTTCTATAGTTCCATTGCACTCTCCCTCTCTTTCTTCCAGATCTGCCCAGATCCGAACGTTGCATTTCAAAAAAAAAAGGACCCTAAGAACAGCGGACACGTCTCCTCACATATCCGTTAGATTACCAGCGATATTTTTACCTTTCGTTTTAAATTACATTTTAATTAAATTTCTTCGCAGTAGTTATGCAGCATAAATGTTATATACGGTGCGACGATTTGATTCCATCTTGAAGAGTTGCTTCCGTGACTTACTAGAAAATAATCTTAAACAATTTATTCAATAGCAGTAATGTTCATAATTCTGTAATGCATTTTTTGTTTATTAAATACAAAATTATTACATAATTTATATTTACGATCATATTTTTGTAATTTTTTTACTCTTGGGCTGCATTTTATACTTCTGATTCGAAAAAACAAAAGGAGCTTCTTTTGAACAATTATTTATCTAGATTTTGATTAATTTGAATTTCTTGATATTTACTGAGCTGCAGCTGAGCTATATAATTTACAAGATTTTGTCGGTGGTATAAAATTTCATCCTTTAGATTGCTTTAGAAATTGACACGTGTTCTCAATTTCATAAAACATACAAAATAATTAAAACATATTTTATTTTATTTACCTAATAAACCCTCACGGATTTCGCGCTACAGAAAATGATAAATAATAACTTTTTTTTTCCTTCTTCTGTGGAAACGCAGAGCGGAGCAGAGAAGATTATGACCGCGACTAAGCTGGTGGGAGTTATTTCAGCGTGGGCAGTACTACTGGCAGTGATCGCCATATGAGATCAGATCGGCGACGCCCATTAAATTAAATATATAAATTCCGCTACTTTGTATTTTGTCCTCTGTCTCTCTCTCTCCAGCTGTAATTTTTGTTTGGTATTTTGTGGTGGTCCATTCTTGTACGGGATTGGAGTTGTAAACTTCGCATTCACTTTGGATTCTTTTCGTGGAGAGGTCTCTCTGTTTAATACCATTTGTTTTATTAATCACGAAATTAATTTAGGTGGCTTCTTTTCATTAAATGGCGTAAAGGCTTTATTCTTATATTTTTCTTTGATGCCTGACTTGTTAATGAAGACTTGTGGTAAAGCCGGATAAACCAGAATAGGGTCATTTCGAACCGCTTTAATGTAGCTTGATTTTGAGCTAACTCTAATTTGAATCTAGCCTGCTAATTTTTAAAATATTAAATTTGCTTATGTAATTATGATATACATTTCTTCTTTGGAGCACCAATGGTGTAAACATCAGATGTTTGTCGTCCCATAGGATGGCAAATGTGGCTCTAATATAAGCGAAGACATTAAAGGGAGTGCGAGCGTGCGTTTGTGGTGGCTAGGACTCGAGAAAAAAGGAAGAGAAAGAGAAGGGATTAGAATATACAAATAAGCGATTAAAATTTGTAGTTTACATCCATTGCACCACAAGGAGAATTCTACTATGTAGGAAGAGAGATTATTGTGTGCAGACACTGGACGGAATAAAACCGTCCAGTTTTCTGTCTACAGTAAAAACATAGTCCAAAAATTGGACGATTCTCTTCGTCCAACGTCCACACACAATAAAAAGTCATAGGAAGAACAGGACCATGTACATCATATTAGGAAATTCCAATATTTCTAAAGGGAAAAGGACTCGATGCAGAGGAAATAAAAGAAGAAAATCTTGATATGAATCCAATACCATAGATATACCTATTAGTAGGCAAAATAAAATGATCCTCTTAACTATTCGAGATATATGTCATAATGGTCTATGCGAGACATGGAAGCCCATTTTACCTTATGCATGATGAAGGTCAAGTATTAGAGATATATGTCATAATGGTCTATTCGAGACATGGATGCCCATTTTACCTTATGCATGATGAAGGTCAAGTACGAAGAATATGTAGCACTACCTAATTGGAACGAACATTTAGTGTTCTAGTAAGAGGCGTAGGCAACCTTACGGGAGCCTAATCTTGGTGTCCTTAAGAGGGCGAATTATTCCGTCCGATCACCGGACCATTCGGACACCAATCCAGACGCGCCACGTCACCCGGATACAATCAGGGCCCAATGTATCTGGGTGACGTGGCGCATCTGATTGATGTCCGGACGAATCCAGACACCAGACGTAATAATTTTCCCCTTAAGAGCCACCAATTAAATGCGACCTTCTATGACTAAGAACCACCGGATAATAGTAAGAAATTGTCAGTTAGGAATGCATCGAGCAATAAACAAAAACTTTGAATTATCAGGCAAGTGCGCAATGATAAGAAGGCGTTAGGCACCAACCAACGCCAATTAGGTGCTCCTACACTAGAAAGTAGATGCCGAAAAAAACTTATTGAGGGTTGTCGAGCTAGTAATATTTGAAAAGAAACTTGTTGGCTACAAGTTATTGGTGTTGAATCGTTGGCAACAAGCCAACAAGAGTGATTAGTAGGGGTGCAAATGAGTCTAGCTCGAGTCAGGGGGTGTTCGAGTCAAGCTCGACTGTCAAACACTGAGTTCGAGCTCGACTCGGTGGAGGAAAAAAAAAGCTCGTCAAGCTGCTCTAGTGGAAGTTCGAGTCCAGTTCATCCGTCGTGCCAGCACCAGCCCCCAACATTCAGAAGAAGATTAAGAAGAAAACATTAATGAGGAAGAAGAAATGACCACCCTTCTTGTTTGATGTAGCCCTTGTTTCTCGTTAGCGATTTCATTTTTCCACTGGAAATTTCATCCGCAAGCTACTCGACAAGCTCATGAGTCGAGTAGTGGGCTATTCGAGCTCGAGCTCAAAATCGTGTTCGAATTTGACTCACGAGCTTGATAACCTCGACTCATTGAGCATGTTACCAAGTCGAGCTCGCGAGCCGACTTAACACGGTTGCACCCCTAGTCATAAGCACTGAGCCATAAGAGCTAAGCCTTATAGTTGGAGGTGTCAGGTTGGTACTAGGGTATCAACTTTGGCTAGCCTCATGGGCTCTTCATGACATTTGACTTTTCAAAGGGAGCAAACTCATCCTACAATATATACAATTCTAATGGAGTGCCAAAAAAGAAAATAATGAGACATCACACATTTTTAAATTGCTCCATGGGTCATAAGTGAATCGAGTTGAGTATTATCTTGTTCATGCTATTATTTATTTATTTTCTTACTTAGTTTGAGCCAAGCTTCAATGTGATTTGAATTTTAAAATCTTGCTCAAGTTTATTTATTATTGAGCCATAATCAAACTTTAACTATTAATATATTTGATGCTAATGATTTAAACATATTGATTTATTATAAGATTTAATTAAAATTGACATAATTTAGAATGTATCATTTAAGTTACTTGATAAAGCTTAACTATAATTAACAAAATAAGTATTATCTCACTACTTATGTAAATTTTATATTTATAAGATTTAGAAAAACATATACAAAAATACAAAATAAATTATTAAATAAAAATTAAGGCTTCGTTTGAAATAACTTTCTTACTACTTTATAAACCCTTGAATTAAAAAATTTTGTACAAAAAAGCTGCTTTAAAAAGCAGTAAGAAATTTGTCCCAAACTACGCATAAGACATCATTAAATGAATAATTTAGAGAGATCTTAATAAGCTATTTATTTAAGTGTGCTAAGCACAATGAATCATTAACACCTAGGTTGTGAACATGAGGCACTCAAATTTACCCTTAGTTGAAGTTTCCTAAAGAAACCTCTTCATCACAATACTTTTTCCAGGTGTTTGCTCATAATTAGTATTAATCAACCTTTAAAACAGAATAAGCAATTGAAATGAGGTGTTTTCATTGGTTTAACTAATTGAGATAATAGCTTAGTCAAACTTAATTAAATATTTAATGCATTTACTAAGTTTTTCTACTGAGCCTAATCTATGTTTTCCATATTTCTTAAAGTTATCATACAGAATTTTATTAAAAAAATAACGGGATGGATTCAACTTGCTTACCTAATCAAATCCAACTCATTACTATATTTCTTCATCCTGGAAGAACTTTCCATGGAGAAAATCACTTCAAATTTCTTTCTCCTGGCATCATGAAGACGCACAATCAGGCCTTTCTTCCCCTACACACACAAATACACTTGTAAGATAAAATCCCTTTAAAAAGGACAAAACTTAAACTAAAAGTAATATGAATAGGCACACCATTTTTAACTAATAGAAACACGCCATGAACACAAATAGCCCCATGAATTTAACTTTTCAAATACTGGTTAGACGAACTAAGTGAACTGACAAAGATCTATGGACTTGTTTATCATGTGAAAATGATCTATTAACACAATATTTTAGCCAGTTAAAGCTGGGTCAAACTCAGGTTTGAAACTGCCATGTGGTACAAGAACATGCAACATCAACCTAATGGGTCCAACCAAATTAAAGCAACCAACAAACCCGAGGACATGTTGGTCCAACTTCATCAAAGCAGACTAATAAGATTGCCAAGTTTCAGCTTTGGTTTTGTCACATTACCGAATTCAAACAGCTTCAAAAATTGTAAATGTACCTGGGTTAAAACAATTCAATGCCCAAAATGTACCAAACATGTACTGATAGAGATTTATTTTTTGTTTTGCAATAGTACTTACAAAATATGTGGAGTAAATTTGAGTAATCTTACATTAAATATATTGATATAATAGCTAAAATGATGTTTTTGATGCAATCCCTTGACTACAACACCTCATTTTCATGCTCAATCTTAGAAAAAATATGTGCATAACAATGGAAAATGTCACATCGACCAAATTCCTTGAAACCTCATAAAAAAATGACAAATTATTGAACCCAGTTAAGGGCACCTATCTCAATGACATCTCTGGATAGTTCATCCACCCTAAGTGCTCATCCTCATCACACCATGATCCTTCAAACTCCTGCCAACAAAGCGAAGTCTTAGGCTTCGGATAGTTTTTTTGTTGTTTCTTAAAGCAACTTTTTAGTACAAAAATAATATTTTTTATAATAGAAAGCTGCTTTAAGAAGCAACAAGAAAGTCGTCCCAAATGAAGCCTTAGGTTTCGTTTGGGACAGCTTTCTTCTTACTTTTAAAACAACTTTATAGTACAAAAGTTTCTTAAATTTGAAATTTTTGTACTGAAAAGCCGTTTTAAAAAGCAGTACGAAAGCTGTCCCAAACGAAGCCTTAGTCTTAGCATTTTACTCCCTTTTGATTGACCTTCCTCTTGCACTGCTACTTACCTACACCATTGTTCTTGCTATAAGCTGGTGGCTGCCCATAGAGTAACCTCTACTGGCACTACTATCAACAAATACAATGACAAGCTCGACAACTCTATTAAGGTTCAACTAGCTACCCTTCAATACCTCCACCACTTGTGAACCGACAATGCTCTTGCTTGATAAACCTCTTGGAACCTCCTATAATTTCTCAATCAGCAACTATGTTTCATTACCCTTCTAGCCCTCTCTTCTAAGAGAATCTAAGCATAGTCTTCCAATGACAACCATCACCAACAACACTTCATCTTTCATAAATGAAATTGGGGACACACCCTCTATAAGCTTTAACAACTTCTAGGCGTGGTCTCAATCGAGATGCCTTTGCTGAAGAACCTGCATGGGAAGAAACCTCTTATGTCCCAAATGCTTTTCTTGTCCTGTTATAAAAATATACACTAAAGAAAACCATTGAGGCCATTACCCTCTTCACCACTCTATCAAGGCAAATGAGGAGCTCCACCGTATTACAATTTATTTGGACTTCATTCCCTCCAATTTGAAGGAGAAATTGTCGATCACTTTATGCATTTTATTTGCCAATTACTAAAAAAAGATTGAAAAGCAAAAAAATGAGAGTTCTACATTTTAAACATTTATTTCATATAATTTAAAATGAAGGAAAAAGTGCTGCACCTCATTTTACCCACTTAATCCAAGAGCATTCACGAGTTATTAAAATGAAGCATGACCAAAATGGTCAGATTGCTTGGATCCTCATCGAAAGGACTAAATTCCTATAAGTTACTTAAGAATGCCCAATTTGTAAACCATATCATAGCACATATGACAAAGACAGAGAAGCAATTCAAAAAGGATGTTCAATATAGTGAACTAAGAAAGAACAAATGAACCTAAGAGATGGAATATTAGCATTCACAAAAGATGCACCTGCATTCGTTGTTTTCTTAAGTAACAGTTTAAAATTCTACCAATTATATTTTAAAGAGATTATATACCTATATATAATAAGAACTGATGCTCTAGCTACCTCACAATACTCTCTTGTGTCTTCTCCTCTACCAAGCATTTTGCATTCTACCCTTTCTTGTACTCAATTGCATTTTGCTTGGATCTAGAGATATCAGGAGGATTTTTTTGCCTTCCATTTTTTTTTTAATTCAATATGAATATTTGTTGCTAAAAGTTTATCATATCACCATCTTTATTTTATTTAATTGTGCTCTAAAAAATCAATGCTTATGCAATTTTTTTTTACTTTTTAAACTTTTTTTAAGAAAGAACTCCTTTATGAGGTTGTGTAAAATAAATATTTGATTTCTATCATCATGGGAGCTTGTCTTATGTAGAGCTCATCTTATGTGAATTTATAAATATTTCCTTTTTTGTGATTTAGAGTTTAATTGATCATATGATTATGTTTTATTTAAGAAATTCATGAGTTCCTATTTAGAAAACAAAAACTAATAATATGGGCATCTAGAATTTGATAGTATAGCGATGAGTGCAGCCACACAACCACTTGATGGTTTGATTTTTCAAACACCAATAACCTCTTCAGACAACAATTTCAAATAACAACTTTTCTCACAACAATTTCACAATTGACTTTAAATATAGCTATAGCCATTATAAATTGGCCATAAATCATGAAGAAATTACTAGGTCAATGATCAATAAACAAAGGAACTAGAAGAAAAGACCATAATAGTCTCATATTCAACTTAAATAATTCAGATGGGTAAGCATTACATAATAATGACCAGCTGATTTTTGCCTTTGTATATCTTATAAAAAACAACAAATTCTATCCAACCACAAATTTCTTAGTAAAACCTATGGATGAAGAGCCAACAGTGGATTTATAGGACTTTAACCAATCCCAATTTCCAATTGACAATTGTTAGATTACTTTTTCTGTCATTTATTTTATCTTGCATGTCATAGTTGACTCATTAATTTTTTTGGTTGATTGTTGCCATTTATACTACGGCGAATGCTTTGTGGATATTTTAGTTAATTAGTGATGGGACGTCATTCATTAGCTTCACTGTTTTCTTGATAAAATCTAAACAGAAATTCCGCTGCAATCGGAGAAAAAAAAACACAAATAGAATCCATAGAATTAGTGAACGTTATATTTTTAAAAAATAAATCAGAAACATTATAATTAGATGAATTCAATTAACCATCCTTACTACAACAATGTCAGAAAGAAGGCCAAAGAAGTATTTGCAACAAACAACACAAAATGGTAATTTGCAACCACTATGATAATTACAACTGTCATAGATTAAGAAAACGTCAAATAAGACAACCTAATATTTTAAACTTGGAAAACTAAAATGAATTCTGAAAATAGATTGAGTATAACTTCTATAACTGCTGCCTGAAATGAACAAAGGCCACCGTCATATTCAGATCTAAAAAGTTTGCCTGTTCTGTCATTTAAAGCTTCAGAGAAGATTTTAAAAAAGCAGCAATTTCTTGTATCAGGAAATGGTTTTAAACAGAGTAGAATGTAAAAGGAACTGCCAGGCTACTGATTGACAAACAATGAGACCATAGATATAGAGGCCATACTTGTAAGAGTATCTGGTAAGATCCAGTAGTGCGCTCTTCAGTCGTCCAGATCGCCTAACATTATATACAAAGTAATTTGATCATCTTTTGTCAATATCTCATACAAATTTCTGAACCCAAAATTTTGCCAAGTGCAAGCCAATATCAAGTGATAGATCTTGCTAAACGTTCAGATAATCTGTTCAGATGCTCTTTTGAAATGCCGGGATTGAGCTGTTCAAGGTTTTGAACAAAAGCACTTGCTTCATCTCTCCTCCCTTGCTTACAATAACCATCTACTATTGAGTTATACGTGTTCTCATTTGGCTTGCATCTATGTTTTATCATGTAGATAACTAAATCGATGGCTTCCACAAACATTGAATTGGCCACATAACTTGCAACAAAGATATTATAAGTAACAATATCAGGCTTAAGCCCTGAAGCCCGAAGATCAGAGAATATTCTGGAAGCTTCTTTCATCCTGCCATGCTTTCCATAAGCATAAATAACAGTGTTGTAAGAATAAAGATCAGGTCGCCCACATTTTTCTTTGATCTCCCTGAGAATACCATCAGCCCTCTCAAAGTCCCCCAACCGACTATACATATTAATCAAGCTATTATATGTAGTCAGAGTGCGAGTAAAACCACTTTCTTTCATGAAGTTAAGAATCTCATTTACCTTTGAAAGCATCTGCCTCCTACCATAGATTGATACCATTGCATTCAAAGTAGTTATATCAAGAGAGCACCCTCTCTTCCTCAACTCCAAGAAAGCCCTCTCTGTCTCTGGCAAAAGATTGTTTTTGCTGTTTACCAATACAAGAGTTTTGAAAAGAATGTTGCGTGGTTCAATAACCCTACCATATATATCTTCTTCAAGGGATTTCATCCTATCAAGCTCCTTCGCATTGGCATATGCATGCAGCAAAGAACAAAAAGTAAGCTCATTTGGTCGACAATTGAGATCCTTCATCTCAGCAAGTATCTTCTCCGCTTGCTGCCAATGTTTTCCACGAGCCAATGCAGCCATCAAAGCATTGTAAGTGGACAGATCTGGCCCAATTCCAGCAGTAAGCATATTCTCATAAATCTCCATAGCCTGGTTGAACAACCCACATCGGCTGTAAGCACTGATCAAGGTATTGTAAGTCTCCCTTTCCGGCACAAACCCAGCTTTCCTCATCTCTTTGAAAACACCAGACACTTCTGTGTCCATCCCATTCTGACCAAAAATTGCCAACAGAGAATTCCAAGTGACAACATCTGGCGTAAAGCCGTTTGATCTGAGCATCCCAAAAATGCTCATCATATCCGCAAACTTTCCACGATTTCCATGCATCTTAATCAGAGCATTGTAGGTACAAAGATTCGGCCTGCAGCCTTTGCTCTCCATCTCCTCAAAAATTCTCATGGCAAGCTCATCCTTACCAACCTTCTCAAAACCTGATATCAGAGTAGTGTAAGTGACGACATCAGGCTCTATCCCCTTTGCTTCCATTTGCACCTTCAGCTCCATTGCTTCTTCCAAAATCCCATCTTTAGCGTAGGCTGAGATCAAAGAGTTGTACGTGACTAAACTCGGAGGAATACCATTGGCATCCATCTCCCCAAGCACCTCCATAGCCTCCTCATGCTTCCTAGACTTTCCATAAACATCCAGTAGCACATTGTAAGTGACTTTATCCGGGCCTAAACCCAACGATTTCATCTCCTTAAATAGCTCAATAGCTTCTTCATGCAGAGATCCTCTGCGGCAGCAACTGATGAGGGTATTGTAAGTGTACCGATCAGGAGCAATTCCATCCCTCTTCATGAATTGAACAAGGGAGACGATTTTGTGCCAGGGCATGAAGAGCTTTCCATAGACATTCAACACAATGTTATAGGTAACAAGCGTTGGCTTAATACCCTCCTCCTCCATTTGCTGGAACACTGAAACAGCGTCACGATAGCGCTCGTTCCGGGAGTAGGCAGTGATTAGGGAAGTGTAAGCGTACACGTCGACAGGGCAGTGCTGAGTGCGGAAATCATCAAGAAGGGTAGCGGCTGCCGAGAGCTGCCCGTTGCGGCCCATGATGCCGATGACGACGGGGATGATAGCGGTGGATGAGAAGAGGGCGTCTCCAAGAGCACGTCGAGCGGTGTCGAAAACGGCAAGGGCAGTGGCGGATCGCTTGTGGAAGTCGAGGGCCTCAACAATTCCGAGAATATCAGTGAGAAGAGAGTTTGGATCGTCGCAGGCGGGGTTGAGGAGTTGGCGAAGGACGGGTTCAAGTTCGGGGGAGGCGGGATTGCCCATTAAAAAAAAAAGTTTTAACATTTAACTAATAGGTTATTGGCCTTTTACAATTTATATCATTTATAATAAAAATTATGCTGTAAAGATACTATCTATTTTCTTACTTAATATTATAATCAAGAAAATATTTTAATGGGGAAGAATTTAAAAAATATATAAATATAATTATAAGTTTTACAATTAAGTTATTTTATGAATATCTAATCTTAAAATAATTTTTGATAATGAAAGTATTTACTATTAAAATTATATTTTAATTTTTTTAAATATGCAAATTAATCATATTTTTTAAGAGTCTTAGTTATATATATTTTTGCCATTTTGTGTGTGAATATTGGATTAGTGCTTTTATTTTTGTCAGTCATTAGGTCACTCCTGATTTTCTTTTGTACATTTAAAAACAAGAAGTTTCAGAAAAAAGTTTATTTTACGTGTCCCATAATTTCTGAAGTTGATGAAATATATCCATTATTTAATTTTTGGAGAAATATAACTGTTGCGGACTAGAGTGTACGCGGAAATAGAGTTAGAAAATTTCCGTCTCAACGTTGTACGATTATCTAGCACACAAACATGAGAGAAATAGAAACACCATGATTTTTACGTGGAAAATCCTGGAAAGGGAAAATATCACGGAGTCACGCCCAGTTGAAAGAGTTCCACTAGTGTTTGCTTGAAATACAAGAGGCTGACACGTCCTTAAAATTTAGGACGATCAGATTACAATGGATCAGTTCAGGAATGAAAATCAGTTACAACGTCAAGCAGAGTTCCGACTTCATTTTGGCGTCCTTCAGAGGTCGGGTAGAATTCCGACGTCGTTCGAAAGTTGAACGGAATTCCGGCGTCGAGCAGAACTCTAGCATCACTTGAGCGTCGGACAGAACTCCGGCGTCGTTTGGAAGTCAGGTAGAATTCCGGCGTCAAACAGAACTCTGGCGGTGGTCGAGGAGGAGTTCTTCCCTCCTATCCGTCTCTTCTTCTTCTCTTCTTCTTGCTTGGGTCCTCCCTTATGAGAAATGAGGGGTTTATTTATAGATATTCTGGAGTGACATGGCTTGTAAATAGGTGAGAGATCAGAGGTAAATAGGGAGTGGTCGGATGGACGACCGATATTGAATCCCTTGATCATGCACTGTTTGTCAGACATTTGAAGGTATTAATGATGTCGGAATTTGGCGATCTTGGGCTCATTGGATTTGTCTCGTCGAGCTGTTCGATTTGACCATAAAATCGTCATATTTAGAAACTGTTTGATAACTCAAATTATGGTTTGAACTTTTCAACAGTGCTTCGGGTGCTTGATTTGGACTCATTTGGGCTCGGATTGAGTCGGTGTCGTTGAGTTCGTATTTCCAAGGCGCTCAATTTGACTGTAAGTTTGCTGAAATCTGAGTTCAGGTGATCCCACATATAGTTTTTGAATTTTTTGGCTCGATTTTTCCTTGAGATTCGTGCCCGATCAAGATAATTTATTGATGATACATCAATAACTAAACAAAAAATTCGTTAGGGCCAAAATATCACTATTTGCATAACCCTCATTGAGCAATATCATATGACATTTTGATCATAAGAGCTTTGAGGCCCTTCATTTTCTAAATTCCTTCTCTATTTCGGCATGCATGTTTCAAGATGCGATGATTTTTCACAAGTATAACTTTTCTGCATTGATTTTTTGTGAACGTTAATAATGTTCTTCATTTGGTTTATTTAGGAGATAATGGAATATAGGAAAAAATGAAATATAGAAGATGATCACTATAAACCTTAAATCCTAATGCCTATAAATAAAGCCAAAATACATTTAAATATAATATTACATATTAAAAAAAAGATCTTTAAGCATGATCAATTACTGCTCCACCAATCCTCAAACAATGATCGATTCATCTTCGACCATGATCGATTCATCTTTGACAATGATTTGATCATTGTTTGAATAGTAGTCAATCATTGTTTTAATATGCTTCAAATAATGATTTATAATCTTTGAAGGATCTTTAAACTATGTTTTTAAGGATGCCTCAAATTATGTTCGAAGAAGCTTCAAAACAAGTTTGAAGCATGTTCGTAGATCTTTGTTTAGAGGTTTTTCAAAGTAGTTATCAACTATTATATGTTAGTGCTTCGAGCAATATTCAAATCTTCTTTGAACAATGTTTAAAGATGCTTTGAAGAAGGTTCAATCATGTTGGAGATGCTTCAAAGAAGTTTCAATCATATTCAAAGTTGCTTCAAAGGTGCAGTTCAAATAAAAAACATTAATAATTTCCCTCATTATTTCTTTTAGAATTGAATATAGTTGTCTTGTTGTGTATGCAAATGGATGATCTAATCATATTAGTTCAAAGGCATGTAGGTGCTCTAGTTACATACAGGGTTGTGGGTGTGATAGAGAAATTGAGTTATAACCTAAATTTTAACCCAATTAAATAAAGATATAAAAATGATAGAGTTTACTGACCTCTTATATATATTTAGTTAGTCACTGATCACTGCTCTAGTTGTACTAATATTTATTGATCATATGACATATTATTGTTTCATTGATATTTCATATTGTTTATAGTTATCTATTCATATTGATAATGATTGAATGATTATATGCATATTGTTCATATTATTTTGCATTGATTTTTATTGTAGGTTTTGGTAACCTACTGAGTTATTAGCTCACTCTATGATTTTACCTATTTTTTTAGAAAAGGGTCAGGATCCAAGGGAGTGAGGTAGATTTGGGATTCAGGTTTTATTTTATTTCTGCATTTCTTTTAATTTTATTCTTTTGTAATCATGAGCTAAAAGATAGACTATGAATGAATGAATGGAACTCTTGTCTAATGTATATCAGTTTTGAAAAAAGAATATAATATTATATTTTGATATATATAATTTTTAATTGTTTTTGCTGGATTAATTTATATTAATAGATTCATAGAATTTCTGATTGGTTAAGAAAGAGATTAAAATAGAAAATTCTTTCAAAATTTGATATTGAGACATTACAAATTGACCATATAGTTTGAAGTTAATGACCTCCATAGCAATGCCCACATACCCCCTTTGGTTAGCTCTTTATAGGTATTGAGATGATGCTTTATGCTGCCGGGGTTCATCAACTATTATAAATGATAATTGATGATGCTAAGATTTCGGAATTCAGTGATCTTGGGCTCGTTGGATTTGCCTCGTCGAGCCTCTCGATTCGAGCATAAGCTCGTTATGTTTAGAGATTGTTTGGTAATCCAAATTGCTGTTCAAATCTTTCAACAGCGCTTCTAACCCTTGATTTGGACTCATTTGTGCTCGGATTGAGTCGAATTTGGTGTCGTTGGATTCGCATTTCCGAGATGCTCAGTTCGACTATAAGTTTACTCAAATCGGAGTTAAGATGGTTCCCGAATTAATTTTTGAAGTTTCCAACTTGATTTTGCATCGAGATTAGCGCCCCATCAAGATAATTTTTTGACGACGTATCAGGAAGTATGATGGATGATAATGTCGTCACGAAAATTATTAAATTTTTAAAGTTGGAATGTTAGTAAAGTCTCCAACTTTTATTTTTTGCATGTTATCCTCTTATTTGGTATCCTCTTCATTACATGTAATTTAGTTTTTAAGATTGCATGTCTTCAAGCCTATTTTTAGATTATTTTTTTTTTCCTTTTATTTTGTGAACATTTCGCTTCGAGCTATATATATAATTTTAATTGAATTTTTTTCCTAAAATGATTTTTTTAATATATTTTGAGGCTATGTCATCATTTAAGAAAATGATTAAGAGGTGCTAATTTTCTGACTCAAAAAATACCTATAGAAATATTAAATGTAAGAACTTAATGAATGGAAATCAATAAGTGGTTGAGCACCATTTTAAACAAATAATTATAAATAAAATTATTTTGCTAGTTTAATTTCTTTTGAAATCAAATCTAAATCAAGTCAAGTTGAGTTGGATATGATTCAATTTTTTTTTTTTCAATTTACATCTTTTCTAATTAGTTTCATTTATTTTAAACCAAAATAAATTCGAAAATACTACTTTATAATGAACATCTTTTTGGCTATTTTTTTGGTAAGAAAAATAATTTATGTTTGTATGATAGCTTTTTCATAGCTATTTTAAATATTTGTCTTTATAAATATATTTTTGGAAAGCATTTTTAAGACGGTGGTTCAGAAAAGAGTTTTTAAAAGCAAAAACATGAAACTTAAGCATTTTTCAGATAATTTTCTTATTATTTTGTACAACAACTTTTATATATAAAAATTTCTTTAAAATAGCAGTAAAAGTTGTCCCAAACGAGGCCTCAAGCCGCCCCAATAAAACCTAAAAAAGGAGACATTACTCTGTGCGGAGACCGGATGCAGAACGTCATCCGGAGACCAACCAGAATGCGTCACATCAACGGTATCGAGTGAAGAGCTGATGTGGCGGACAGAATAATTAATCCTAAAAAAGAGACATATTGTACCCTATGTTATTGGTAGCCCAATGACATGCGCTTCATTTTTTATCTTTTTTTTTTTTAGAATTCTGACATGTAAACTCTAAGGATAAGAATTAATTAATATTTTCCTAAAATTAAATATCACTAATATATCATTATCAAGCTTTAATCAATTATGTTTAGAAAACAGCTATTAGCTTACATTAATTATGATAACAAAACCCTCAAAAGTATGAAATTTTAAGCTTTTGTTTCTTACAACATTGCCTAAAGCCCATTACTAATGGGTCAATTTGTACCAAGCTGGCCCTAAGCCCATGCCATCAATTAAATCTAGAATTAGCAAATTGTTTCAGTAATAAAAATTGACTGGATGATATATTTTGGTAAGAAGGTATAATTACTGGCTTTTATCAAAGAGATTCGGGCTTCGTTTGGGACAGCTTTCTTATGCTTTTTAAAATATTTTTTTAGTACAAAAGTTTAAATTTTGTATTATAAAATTATTTTAAGAAGCAATAAAAAAGTTGTTCCAAATGAAATCTAAGAATGTAATTATATACTAATAAATTTATTTGTTTATAATAATACACTATTTAATAATTTTGTTGGGAAGTATAAGAGTCTATGTAATAGATGGTTCTTGTATGGATGAACTAAATATAGTTGAATTAGGGATTAGAGCTTGGCCCAAGCTCATCATGGCCTGATAATTAGGGTTTAGATTTGGGCCAAAAATTAGTTTTTATTTGGTTTGGGCTTACAATGGCTCCATCAGCCCAAAAGTCTAAGTTATGAGATGCCTAACACTATTAGTGTATTAGTAATTTTCTAGTTTATCTCCAACTAAATAGCTTATCAAACTATCTCCCCAAGCTTTTTAATATACTAATTACTAATAAATGTCAAGTTGACAAAACACTTTTTTGTTAATGAATTTATTTTTTTAATTTTTCAAACAATTTGATTACTAGTGGTGGATAAGATTAGTAAAAAGACACATTATGGGTGTTCTCCACTCTAGCAATTCCCTCAAAGCCAAGGCAACAAATTCCATGACCAACTTGCTTTGACTAGATGGCAATGAGTGTGAAAAAGGTCCCAAAGGATGTACCCTACCATGTTCTCTTCTTAATTAGGGTTCTTAATTAGGGGTAGGGTTTGTTCAACTCTAATAATTTGATTATTGTCAAGAGTAATTCGACATTATTGACGAGTCATATTTATGAGGACTTGTGAGAGTCAAAAGCAATTATGAGAAATTTTTTAGTTTTGAGTTGAGGAGTTAGAAAATTATTATTGTATTGAATATTTTTTCTTACACATAATAATATTCTCTTTTAAACGACCCAATGTGTGCAACTAACCTTAGTCTGTTGGTTGGGAGCTTTAGTTACCAACCAAGAGGTCTTGCGTTGAAGCCTCGTGTATGTGATGTGTGTGTGAGTTTGCCTTAATTGGCCTAAATATTTCCAAAAAAAAAAACCCAATGTCATAAATAGTCCATGATTTCAAGCATTTTAGATGTCTTAATGGCTTCAAATTTTTTTAGCGTTTAAATTGTGCATAATCTGGAGCGTCTCATAAAAAGAGTCGGGGGAGTCGATGAATTTGAAGGCGCCGTGATTTTAAGTAGATCTGGATCTCCCTCCATAAAAGTAGTTGGAAGAGATTAAATGTTGCTTAACATGACAAATTGAGCGGTAGGTGAATGTCATTGTTACTTTTGGACAGACGTACATGACTTGTATAGACTGAGTAAATTGCACATCAAGTAGGGGGAGATTCGCCTCACCCTTTGACCAATTTGATTCAAATGATTATAGTCAAAATGTGCTTGAACAATCATGTGATTATATTCGACCCTCATATAAATCCAATTTAATTCTTCTTGATCTAAAGGTGCTAAAAAAGTCACATAAGTTTAATTACATAATAATCTCATTTTTGCAAAAATAAAAAAAGAAATTAGATGGCTTCTAAAATATTATTTTTATTTTATTTTTTCATTTTTAATAAAAATAAAATTATATACATCCATGATTAATCTAACTATGTCCATATCATTAAGAAGAAACCATTTATTCTTTTTTCAATATGTATACCACATGAATAAAGTAGAGATTAATTTAAGTTAAAATTAAATTGTCTCCTTTAATTTGTCTAATTGATAATTACTTTTAGGGAAATCCTTCTTTATTAGAACAAATAGTAATGAGTATAGAATAAAGCCAAATATTTTATCCTCCGCAAATTTTCATTTAAAACACTCATAATAAATGACAATATAAGTATAATAATATATATTTTTTCCATATACATAGCACTCAAAATAATAAGAGTTATATGATTTGCACATAAACTATACTATTTATATCCATAGTATCCAAAATATAATACTAAAATAAAATAAAAGTAATCTCTCCCATTAAAATTGCTAACTCTATTATTACGTCTGTCAGCCCAATTGCTCTGTTACAGTTCACACATACTCTTCTGTTCATGGTAGCTAACAGGAGAAGCATTGACCGTCTCCCACTTCATGGCCACGAGAAATTGCAAACAAAGACATAGATGGATTAAGGTCTAGTTGACTCGTGGAGTCCTCCATAAGCCAAATGATCAGCAATGAAAATAAGAAAATCATAAATAACTCTCAGGAATACATTTGATGGGCTCAACTGTGATCTGATGAGTTCCAATGAGCATCGTAATATAGTTAATGGAAGTGTTAGAAATTAAAACAAAAATTACTTTAAAATTTGATAGCTATATCTAGAAATGCCTTTTTAATGCATCTCATTATTAAATTTTGTCCATAATGCATACTAATTTCCCATTTGAGTGTGTTAGTTTGCAAAAATCCTCTATCAAATTTTCAGAGTAATGATAAACTCTAATTAAGCTATTTTTAACTTATCCAAAACTAGCTACGGACAAACTGATAAAATAATGCAATATAAATATAAATGATTTAAAAAACACTATTTTTTCCTCAAAGGAAAACATATTACGTGTTGTATTCAGACGCTTATTGAGGTTAATCCGGACACGTCATATCACCAAATACGCATTGATTGACGTGATGAGTCAAAATTGACCTCAGAATGCATTCGGACACCCCGCACTTAATAATATCTCTCCTCAAAGACTGTAAAACCATCATTAAATAACAATCATGATGAACAAAATAATTTCTTCTTTGCTAAAGGGGAGCCCCACCTGTCCCCGTTATTAGAGAAAGCTAACGTCATGCAAGAATAGCGACCACGCAATTTGACCACACCAGCATCTTTCCATTGGCACACGCAGACAAACTTTTCCTCATATTTCATTATTTTTTTTAACTAGTATATTTATTTATATATACATGAATTTTGATCAAATTAATTCACAAATTCATAAGCATTAAATATATAAATATTGAATCTGGCTCTATTCTATTGGAGCTCAACTATAATTCAAAATTTGTCAACAAAATTGATATTTCATTGATTTTGGACGATCTCATAGCAAGAAAAATCTCATATCAATTTCACTTGCGTTCAATAAACTAATTTGTAGGCATTTTCTGGTCAAATTAGCATCGCTCATCATTAAAAAGAGTTCTTTTTGAAGGTCCTTTGCTTCTCAAAATCAATGCCAGGTCTGGGGTGTGGATCGTTCAACCATACATCTCACCAATGTCCTTTACGTACTACCAAACCTCCTATTATTCCCCTTGGCCAGATTGATGACATCACGATCCTCCTTTAATTGTGATTAAGGCTTCGTTTGAGATGACATTTTTACTGTTTCTTAAAGCAGCTTGCTCGTACAAAAATTTTAATTTTTATACTAAAAAGCTGCTTCAAGAAACAGTAAAAAGTCGTCCAAAACAAAGCCTAAATCCAATAATTCACCTGCTCTAATTATCCTTTACACTAGTTTGACATCATAAAGTCCAATGCTGGATCTCCTCCCTCCTTTTAAATGAGGACCCTTCTTCTTCTTTCCCTAACGTCAATTCGACATCTAATTCTTCTTCAAGGCTTGGCCATGTCCCATCGAACTCAAATATTTTCATCTCTGAGCTTTCAACTCTTTATCCCCTCAACCATATGACCCCATGAAAAAAATCCAAGCATCCTCCACCATTTAATCCTAATCATCAAACATGGTGTACCCAACCTTAGAGGCATAAATTTGTCACACTTTTTCATGGGAATGGTAGTATTTCAAGCACCTTATTTCTTCTTTAAACTTGGAACTTTTTTTGTGTGGTTGAAATTAGGGTGAACTCTTTAAGGCCCCTTCTTTATTTGATCTCACAAAATCTTCTCTTTTGAAAGAGAAAGAAATAATTTCTCCATGTGCAGCTCTAGTAGAATATGGACCAAATGGAATAGTTTCATACTATCTTTTGTCACATTGGCTATTAAAAAATAGTCCATTCATGACAAAGGTTTTTTTTCTATTAAAAAATAGTCCATTCATGACAAAGTTTTTTTTTTCTGCCTTACTTGAATGGTTGAGCCTAGAAACTTTAATATCCTCCTCATGACTACATCTTTATGCTTCGTGGATATGACTTTTACTGACCATTCCAGGCTCGCCATTGGAAGAGTTCTAATGCTACTTTTTACAATATTATTGATCATAATAAAGCTAATTGTTGTGTTGATGTCGGATGACGCTTCTGACTTCCCCTCCTCTTCTTTATTAATAGATGTTTTTTGTATCCATCTCAACACATAATGTGCTTGTTATGCACTTTTGTGATTCATGTTTCAAGCCCGTCCGAGTCCTTTTAATTCTTTTATTTGTGGTTTTGATCAGGGCATATTCAATGTCCTCTTTTTTCGCTTTATTTCCCTTGACTTTTATGAAATGTGTATTTTATAGTCTTTTATAGCCTTAATATACAAGCTTCAACTCTGAAGGCTCTCAATTTCAAAAAATAAATAAATTTTTCTCGCTATCTTGTAAAAGAAAAAACGGCATTCTATCTAAAAATAATGATAAATTAAAATTATAATGATATTAATATATAAAATTGATAGATTTGTCAAATATGACATCCACCCATCTCATTAAAAATAAACATTAATTGAAATACAAAAGAGTAAATTTTAATGAGATATTTAAATTTTCAATAATTATTTAAAACTTTAATACAACAAACAAAATTTTTAATAATTATATAAAATTTTCATTATCATCTTACAATATTTAATTTGTTAATAATAAATATATCTTATGCTCATAATATATTCTCACCACTCTATTCCATTGCATGCCTAAAAAGTTAAGGAATTTAGCTGCTTTTTGGTTGGATTTATTTGGTAAAGGAGCCATTTACATGTTTTATTTATATGAGAAGTGAAAAAGCTAAGAAAGTTCATATTGTAGAAGATATGGTAAATATTAGTATCTGATTCAAGAAAAAAAAAGGATGAATATATATTATATAATAAAATATAGTGATAATATAATATCACCAATAATAAAACTTCATAATATTATATATATATGATAAAACACAGACATATCAGATCTGCTAGAAGAAGCTTCTTTGCTTCCCGCATTCAAAATGAAACTCAATAAACAAAACAGTAAACGATAAACTGCCAAAGAACAGCAGCAGCAAATGTCCTGAGAAAGTAAAATAAAAACAAATTTATAGTGACTGCTGAGGTTGCTCTGCTTTCCCACTTCGCTGATCCACTACGTACTGTCCACAAACACTTTTGCTTTCACTTTATTTTATTTTTTTGTTTTTTAATTTTTACATTTAGGATAAATTCAAAAGCACTAAGAGTGTCAAAATCTGATCCGATCAGAAAAATTTCGGATTCAAGTCAACTCGTTTGTCATATAGGTTGGGTTCCGATTTGTGTTCAAGTTTTCAACCTGTTTGCAAAATCGAGTCGAGTTTAGATTAATCCGGAAACTCATAAGCAATCCGATTTGACACAGGAAAATAGCTACCGCGTCTAGTGCTCGAGCATGACCTCGTTTGAATGTCTGGTCGCGTCTGCCATCCGCGCTCACGTGTCACTTGACCTCTTCTAGTCGAATCACAACCATCGTTGCCATCCACGTTCGCGTGTCCTCCGTCCTAAACTGTCAGGCACCAATCGGCACGAGTCAAAAACTCAGACACTGACGCGTACGTCCATGTTAACATCGCACCTTGAGCCGCACTAGCACCGCCTCAGCCCACGTTGATCCTTGCATGCTGTTGTACCGCCTCTCCTGCCGTCATACTCACTTGTTTTTTAATCAAACAAATTGTCGATTCATGTTGGGTCAACTCAGGTTGGACCCGTAGACCTGTTTTGACACCTCTAACAAGCACATCACATAGGTAAAATTCAAATCTAAATTTTCTTGATTCATAATCAAGCTCCCAATCGACAAACCAAACTAGTGAGTTGAGTTCACTTCACTTTAACTATTTGACAATTTTTTTTACCTCCTTTAAAACTTTATTATAACTATTTCCTACAATAATAATTAAAAAAAAAGAACTTTTTTGCTTTGATCTTGTCATTCGAGAATCCGTGCTACAGAGACTGAAGGATCCGCTCAAATCCAGGTTGACATATTGCTTTAATAATTGAGATTTTGGCTCTCTTTTATGAACAAATTGCTTCAAAATCATATAGCTGCTGACTTTTTGCTCAATATTTTTGAAAAATTTGCCAAAATGTTAGAAATTTAGGGTATGCTACTTTTGCTTTTCAGCTTCAATCAGATATTTTAAATCATGCAAAAGTGAGGGCAAAAAGGTAATTTTGTATGGCCTTAGGGTTATAATTTAGCTAATCTTTTGTTTGTGAATCGATGATTCAACATCTAGGTTATCCTATCGTAATTTAAAATTTATTCAAAATAATTTAATTAATTAGATTTTAGGCTGCGGCAACTCATCATATTATGATTCTAGCCAATCTCTGCTCCTAGTTCAAGAAATTTTTGTAATAATATATCTAGTGAGGGTCTGAGGGGATTGTGACTTTGGACAATCAAGTCATTAATAAGAGTATATGTTTTAGATATCTTGGATCCATTATGTGATAGAAAAGTCCCCCTCAAACTTAAATGAAAAATTATATAAGATGATGGTGAGACCATCAATGCTTTATGGTGCCGAATGTTGGCCATTAAAAGAGAAGCATAATACTAAATTAGGTGTTGCAGAGATGAGGACACTCAAATGAATGAGTGGCTTTAACCTTAGAGAGATAGGATACTAAATGAGAATATAAATGAGAAGGTTGGAGTGGCTCTAGTTGAAGATAAGATTACAAAGAGTCGCCTTAGACGGTTTGGTCACATAAATTGATTGCCTTCTGATGACCCAGTTAGGAAAGTAAATGTATTAGATTTAAGTACTTATGTTAAGAAAGATAGATGTAGACCTAAAAATATTTGGTTAGAAAATATTAGAAATAATATTTATTTATTAGATTTAAACAAGAATTTAACTTTTAACAAGATATAATAGAGAAAAATGATTTATGTAGCCGACCCCACATAGTGGTGCAAAGGCTTGATGTTGTTGTTGTTGTATTTGTTGTAAGGTTTTGTTTGGAATAACTTTCCTATTATTTTCTAAAATAATTTTTTAGTGCAAAAATTTTTTAGAAGCCTAAGAGGAGTGAGAAGAAATAAATAAATTTAGCTTTGATTTTGTGATCCCTGTCTTTTAAAAAAGTATTTAAATTGTGGCAAAATCGTAAAAATCTGCTGTGAGAAATTGTGAGATGCTGATTTGGAAGGCATTGCCTAATGATTGTGATATATTGCCCCCCGGAAAAAAAGGATGGCGATTTTCAATCCATAAGACAATTCATGGTAGGGGAATAAGATAATTTTGTCTTAGATTTATAGAAATATTGAGCTTACTGACAAATAAATGAAAGTTGCACATGTAAGAATATAGTTTTTATATGAAATATCTAAAAAGTGGAAAAATTATGAAGTCTGATCCAGTTGAAATGATTGCATTATGTGAGTGTTGATTACACAAAGTTTGCCTACATTGATGTAAAGACGATAATATTTTAAGAGTATGGAGAACTTGTAGAAAATAAAGTGAATTTGATATAAGCAAGAGGTATTCTCATGGTTGTGGCTGAGTGATAATAATCTGACAATTTTGGTTGAGTGGCAGCCATTTCATAGTGATTATATGATGATGATCAGGGCGACAGTGGTCGGAGATTCGAGGATTGTAGTCAGATGAAGATGATTGAAGGACTATAGCATGATGATAATTAGTAGATGTCGAAGGATTATAGTTTGGTGATATTTGTTAGACAATGTTGATGGTGGTCAAGCGATGTTCTGATGACAAGGGTTGGATGGTTGGGTGGTGTACTGATGACAATGACCGACTAGTGTTTTGGATGAAGGAGGTGGTTCACTAGCGGTGGTTGGGAGGTGATTTAGCAACAACGATTTAGTAGTGTATTTTTACAGCAAGGGTCAAGTGTTGTTCGAATGATAGCATGCAAGCCATAGCCAACGATATTAGTCTAGAGGTGGTCTGATGACGTCAGTCTAGAAGTGGTTTGATGGCAACAATTTGGTGGTGGACCGATAGTGGTCTTGAAAAAAGCTTCAAGATTTTTAGATCCTTTAAACTCTCTTGAATCTCAAACTTATGTCCAAGCTCCAAATCCCCCTTATATAGGGAGTGAAGGGCGATTCATAGATTTTTTTTAGAGTTGCATGCTCTATAAATATGGACAAAATCTAATTCCATCCGATGAATTAAATTGGTTATCTTGATTATAGAGCATTCCTTCAGCATTTAAGTGTCTTAATGTTATAGGAATTACTCAATTATGAGTTTCTTGGATTTATCTCCGTCATGATATCAATTTGCCTATAAGCATCCAAGATTTGAAAATCGTTTTGTCTTCATATTAATACATGAAATTTCTAATTACATGTCATATAGTTCATTTCCTTTATTAATTTAGGCTCATAAATCCGACTTGGATAAGCTTGGATAGGACCACTTGGTATCATATGGTTGATTTCATTGAGACATTTACGCTTTGTTCGAGACAGATTTTTTTATGCTTCTTAAAGCAGCTTTTTAGTAAAAAAATTTAAACTTTCGTACTGAAAAGCAGCTTTAAGAAGCAACAAGAAAGCCGTCCCAAACGAAGCCTTAGTTCTAATATAAATTTGCTGAAATCAAATTTAAGTAGACATTGAATTTAATTTTGGTAGCTTTCAAGTCAAAATGCATTGAGATTTATGCTCGATCAAGATAATGCTCAACGACGTTTATCCTCATCTCTATACAAAGTAAATTAGAATATGCTAAAAATTTATTTTTACAAATATAACTTCTAACATCTCCCACTATATAAAATCCGTCAGAGCACCGCCAGAAGCATAACAACAATGGCGGATGAAACCAAGTGGGTCACCTTCGACTCCGACTCCGACTCCGACTCCGACGAGGCCCTCTCCCTCTCCGACCTCCCAGTCTCCAAACCCGACAACAACAATCCCAAAGAGGAGAGCGCCAGCGCCGCCTCGCCTCCAAAGGATGAACAGTTCGAGTTCAGAATCCTAGCTGGCGGCGGCAACCACTCATCCACTGAGCTCGTCAGCATGTGCGCCGCCGAGGACGTCTTCTTCCACGGCCAGCTCCTCCCTCTTGGCCCGACTCGGTCCGTGTCTCGCTCCGACTCTACCGCAAGCGTCAGCGTCGACAGTAGCACTAGCGTCAGCCGAAGCCATTCGTCGAACAGCTGCGCGAGCAGCTCTGACGCCCCGCAGTCTCTGGCACGCATAAGATCGAACACCTTGTACGCATACCCCAGCCCGAAACCTCGGGTCAGGCCTGCCGGCAGAAATAGTAGTGGGAGGAGGAGCACAGGCTCGGCGCCGCCGGTGGGGTGGGGATTGTTGAGGTTAGGCGTCGCGATGGCGCCGGAGATGGAGCTGAGTGACATAAGAGTGAGACTGGCGAGAGGCGGCAGCGTGAAGACCGTAGAGAAGAGAGGGAATGCGGTGAGGAGATTACTGGGCGGCGGGTTGATGGGGTGCACGTGTTCGCCGGAGGACGTAGTTTCTGCAAAGGTTTTGAATGCGAAGAAGAAAGGAGAAGGAAGGAGACGAGTTGCAGGATTCATGGAGAGAAGGGAGAGGATGTTTGAGTGGTTGGAGGAGCTTTCGCTTGGAAAAGAACCGTTAATGAAATTTGGTCTGTAACTAGTTTGATGACTGATCCTCTGTGTTCTTCTTCTAAATGTTTGGTTCTAAGATCTCTGAGCTATCAAATTTCTTTCTTTTTTTGTTTTTCTGTTCTTTGAGTACTGTTAAAATAGTAAAATGGGAGGTTCGGTTTGTTTACGTTTGAAGTGAAGATGCTGTGTCGATCAAAATGGGTGCTTTATTTTCTTTCTTTTTCTTTTGTTCTGACATTCTTCTCGTGGGTTGAAGCGATGGATGTCATCATAGACGCGTGACCTCTTTTACGAGGCGGCATGAAGAGTGGCGGAGGTCTAAATGGCTTTTTTTATTCGGAATTTGCTGTACTCCCAATGATAAATTTGAATTCTTTTTTATACATAAAACTATGATTCAAATAATTTTTTTTTCTATAAAATCTTTTAAAATTATGATTCTTTTTAAAACTTATTAATTTTTTAATTTCAGAGAGTCCGTGCCTGTGACCATTCAAATTTTGGTTGGGCTAATCTTAATTTTATAATACAAAAATTTCTATTTCAATAAATTTTTATGCTGTAAAAATATTTTAGAAAGCAGTATGAAAACTGTCACAAGTAAAATCTTGATGATAAAGTAAGTGATTTTCTCTAGCCTCACTCATGTTAGAGCTCACTTTACTTTCACTTTAATTGAGATCAATGTCTGTTTGAGATAATTATAGCTTTTTGAAAAGTTGACTATAGAGCTGTTGTGTGAAAAATATTTTTTTTAAAAGCTAATGTAGAAAATAATGAGCTAGCACAAATTTTTTATGAAAATAATAAAATGATAATAGTCAAGTAAAAGTGGAGTTTCGATCTAAAAAATAAAATAGTAAGAAAGTTGTCTCAAATAGATCATAAGGCTTCGTTTCATTTGGGACGAACTTCTTTTTGTTTGTTAAAGCAGTTTTTTTAGTAAAAAAATAAAAATTTTATGCTAAAATGCTGCTTTAAGAATAAAATTAAAAATCATCCCAAACAAAGCTAGTCACTCAATTATCATGCAGTTTAAAAACAAGGTTCTTTCATTATAAGTTAATATATAAAATTTCATTTTTTAAGCATTAAAATATATTTAAAGAATTTATAATTCAGTCCACACTTTTTATTCGTCTAAAGATAAAATCATAATATTTGAGAGATTTTACGAGTTTGTACAGTTAAAAAAAAAAGTTTAATTTTTATGTAAATTCCTTAAAGCTCTTTTAATTAGACTTTCGAAGATATATGCATGAGTTTGCTTTCTGAGCATTTTGAAGAGGAAGATTTGAACTTTTACTAAAAAAAATTTCCCAATTTCTATTAGAATATACATATATTTTGTATTTTAGGTGTACTGCTTCTATCTAGATTTTTCCTGGCTTCTTTGTAATTATACTAAACTTGTTTACCTGCCTCTCTATATAAGAGCAGGCGGTAATGTTGTTTGTGTCATAATAATATTACAGCTTAGTTAGTTTTCCTGTTCTGTTATGCTATCTTCTCAGCAATCCTAGTTTCTACAATTTCTCATAAATTTAGTAAAAAGCTAAATACTTAGGCTTGAAAAAGAACAAAGAACATCGATATTGAGGCCTTGAGTTCGAATCCTCTCATGTCTTACATGACTACATGAGCTTTGTAGAAACTCAAGAACTGAGTTTCTTGATACAAGACAGCAAGCGACAATTAAAACAGAGAAAAGGAAATTTTATTAATTCATATACAGTACATAAAACCTGTAGACTATTTATAGAGAGATTGGCTATATATTAGGTAATACAATGAGCTATATTAAGTTTATGTAATAGCATTGTTTTTGTACTCTAATAGTATGCAGCATTTTTGTTACATATGAATGTTCGTAATTATTTACTATTGAATTTATTTGGTAAACTTTAAGCTTGGGGGAATGTGGGTTGTAATCAAGAGAAAATGTTTAGAAAGAGATATGATGAAGACAAATAGATAATTCTTGAGTTTGAAAAAGACCTCATCAATATTTGTTTGCTTAGTAAGGAGATAGAGAGGATTTGTTCATGTCTAAGACCATATCCAACCAAACTCCATACCACCCTATGCTGTCCGCCATTTGCTCCATTCAAACTCCAAATCACACGCCAAATTCCGGTAGGTGAACAGTGTGACGCCAATATTGGCATTGGATTGCTCACCTACGCCAAAAAAATTCGCTGCATGATTTGACGAAGAAGCGCACGAAAGAGGAGAACAGCTCGCCAAAGATGGTTGCCGATGCGGGAAGCGCGCGAAAGAAGAAGAAATGACGTTTGATAGGAGAAGAATGATCGCATTTTGAAATTTTGATGTATTTTAGAGTGGAAAATGGATTTTTCGATTAGAGATGCCCTAAGAGGACATAATTTTAAGTTCTACTATCATTTTTATGGAACTTCGCCCAAAGGCTATAAACTTGTTGCAAGTGCTAATGAGGGCAAGGGGATGGTTAAGCAATCCAATGAAAGCGATCTTGCTAAGATTGTTGTTACAAATCAAGATGTAGTTATATGCCTCTAAATGAATTCATATGAAGTAGTTTTTAACATCTACAGGTTGTGAGTTTTGGGGCTGCCACTAGAGCTCCTGAAGAATCCTTTGAAACAAGCATCTGTTACTAGCGGCAACATCCAGACCTAAATTACAATTAAAAAAGAGGTAAAGCTCAAGTATAAATGAATCACAAGAATGTTCTAACATTATTTGTAGAGGAAAGCATTGATATTGTGTTGCAAATTTGAATGTAATAGTTTTTTTTTTTTTTTTTCTTGAAAATAGTTTCTAGTAAGTTATGAA
>NW_021319690.1:732462-811194 GCF_001605985.2 Dendrobium catenatum | reverse complement strand
TATTAGAATATACATATATTTTGTATTTTAGGTGTACTGCTTCTATCTAGATTTTTCCTGGCTTCTTTGTAATTATACTAAACTTGTTTACCTGCCTCTCTATATAAGAGCAGGCGGTAATGTTGCTATGTAGTTAGAAATAATATTACAGCTAAGATAGTTTTTCCTGTTCTGTGATGCTATCTTCTCAGCAATCCTAGTTTCTACATGGTATCAGGAAAAGGCTTACGATCCTAAGCCATGAGCGATACTGCTTCATCTCGCCTTCAAGATCGAAGTGCGTCTTCTCAGTCCGATGAATCAACGATTCCGGCCAATCTGAAATTCGTGGTTTCAAATCTTCGAAACCTCGTGACGTCTCCTCTTGCTCCGGACAACTTCCTCATCTGGAAATCTCAAATTCTCAAAACTTTAAGAGCAAAAGGTTTTCTTCAATTTCTTGATCCTACCGCTCCGCCTCCTTCCCAATTCTTGCAAAATTCTGATGGTTCTTCGTCAATCAATCCCAGCTACACCCAATGGGTGCTGATGGATCAAAATCTCTCTGCGTCTATCTGCGCTACTATATCTTCTTCTATTCTTCCCTATGTAATTTCGCTTGAATCCACTGCACAAATATGGATCGCCCTAGAGACACGGTTTCAAGCCACTAACCGTTCAAAGATCATCCAGTTGAAGAACGCACTTCATAACGTTGCGCTCAAAAACAACTCCATGACTGTCTATCTCTCGGAGATCAAGGCGATTGTCGATCAAATAGCTGCCGCGGGTTCTTCCGTGGATCAAGAAGATATCATTCACTATATCTTAAATGGTTTGCCGCAACAATATCAATCATTCAAGACTACAATACGCACCACCTCTTTGTCTCTGACGCTGGATCAACTCTATCCTTTACTGCTCAGTGAAGAAATTAACCTCGCGTCTGATGCCGCGCGCTACTCATCGGCTCACGATCCAAATCTTGCTCTGATTACATACAGGGGCAGAGGTCGTCGCCCAAGAAACAAGAATGACAACATCTCAGTTAACACTACTCGTGTATCTGAACAACCGCATCCGTTGACGGCAAGCAGACTGAAATCAAATGCAGGGATTCTTTGTCAAATCTGCTACAAAAAGGGCCATTCGGCTCAAACGTGTTGGCACCGATTGAACCCACAGTACATTCCCTCTACCAAGAACTCTGCTACGGCTCTCATTGCAGGCGCCGATCCACAGGATTCCTCGTGGTACTTGGATTCGGGAGCTTCAGCTCACCTTACCAACACCATGGAGACCATGTCAATCGCTCAACCATATCTTGGTCAAGATAATATTACCGTTGGTGACGGTAATTCGGTAAACATTGCTAATACTGGGGCGGGCATTCTCCCGACCCCTACTTGTAAGCTGCGTTTATCACAAATTTTTCATACTCCTTCTCTTAAATTTAATTTACTGTCAATTTCTCAGTTAACAAAAGATAACAATATTTCTATTATTTTTGATCCTTCTGGTTTCACGTTGAAGGACCTGGCGACTCAACAAATCTTATATCAAGGACGGTGCGATAGTGGTCTCTACAAGATTCCATTGGCGTCCACAGTTCATCATCATCATGCTCTTACTGCCTCAAAGAAGGCGGTCCATACCTGGCATCATAGATTAGGACATCCTCACAAACGTATTTTAGATTGCATTGCTCATTGTAATCCGAAACTAAAAATAAATACTCATCTGCATGACTGTAACGCGTGTATTGCATCTAAATCTCATAAGCTTGTTTTTCATTGCTCTAATAATAGACAAACGGTCCCGTTAGCCCTCATTCACTCTGATGTTTGGGGTCCGGCACCGTCATTGTCATGTCAAGGTTTCAAGTTTTATGTCATTTTCGTTGATGATTTCTCTCGCTACACATGGATTTTTCCTTTACGCTATAAATCTGATGTGTTTCAGACTTTTGTTAATTTTCAAACTCAGTTGGAGCGTCTAACAGATTATCGCGTGCGAATCTTGAGAACCGACGGTGGTTCGGAATATGTCAACAATACGTTCAAAGATTACCTAGCCCGGCAAGGCATTACCCATCAGCTCTCCTGTCCATATACCCCGGAACAAAACGGGCTGGCTGAAAGGAAACATCGTCATATCATCGAAACAACAAGAACGCTTCTCTTTACAGCGTCTAGATTTGGTATCTATTTGCCCATCGTTATTAATACCTGCTTCTTTTAGCATGTCGTCTAACATTTCAGCTCAGCCTCCAGCTCAGCAAAGATCTTCAAATGTCGCATCTCATGCTCAGCAGGCGTTCTCAATTCCCGATCCAGAATTATCTACCTCTCACAATATAGACTCACAGCCACCGCAATCTAATTCGATTCCAAAACATCACATGATCACTCGAAGCAAAACAAGATCTCTTAAACCTGCATCTCGCCTAAATCTTCTTCACGTGCAGACGTCTTCGACAACTACACAAGATCCAACTACTTTTGCCGAGGCTGCCAAACACAGTCATTGGCGACAAGCAATGTCCGAAGAAGTATTAGCTCTTCAAAAGCAAGGTACTTGGTGTCTTGTAGAACCTCCAGCTAACACATCCATTCTCGGAAGTCGGTGGACATATCGTACAAAGTTTCATACCGATGGATCAATTGCCAAGTACAAAGCGCGATTAGTTGCGCAAGGTAACAATCAAGAGTTTGGTACAGACTATACTGAAACATTCAGTCCGGTCGTCAAACTCCCAACTATTCGTATAATGCTTTCAATTGCACTATATTTTGACTGGCCTGTGCAGCAGTTAGATGTCGCCAACGCATTCTTACATGGCAACTTGACCGAAACTATCTATATAAAGCAACCCAAAGGCTTTGAAGATAGCACTCGACCAAGCCATGTATGTCGCCTAAATAAAGCCATCTATGGGCTAAAGCAGGCACCGCGCCAATGGTACAACACGTTCACAACATTTCTCCTCAAACTTGGTTTTGCTCATAGCCAAGCGGACCCGTCTCTTCTAATCTATCGCAAGGCTCAAGTCAGTATCTTTTTACTTATATACGTTGATGATATACTAATTACAGGCAATAATCAACAACATATTACGGCAATTCTGACCCAACTTGACTCAGAATTTGCTATGAAACGGCTTGGTCACGTAAGTGAATTTTTAGGCATAAAAATTTCAAAATCTGCCACATCTTATTTTCTCTCCCAGGCCAAATATGCACTTAAAATTCTTAGGCAGGCTGTATGGATCTATGCAATCAGCTCGCAAATCCTACATGCACTAAGCTTCCCTCTGAATACAGCTCTGATTTTCTAAGCGATAATCCAGCACGGTACCGCAGCATTATAGGCGCCCTACAGTATTTAACGTTAACTCGACCTGACATTTCGTTTAGCGTTAATCTTCTATCATAACACATGCATGAACCTCTGCCCAAACACTTCTACTTGCTAAAACGTTTACTCCGCTACATCAAAGGTACGTTACATTTCGGTTTACCAATTACGAAAACTGATCTTGTTTTAAAATCTTTTTCAGACACCGATTGGGCTGGTGATCCTATCACACGAAAATCAACTACCAGGTTCTGCTCATTTCTCGGTGCCACTCTCATCTCATGGACGGTCAAGAAGCAGCACACTGTTTCTAGATCATCAACAGAATCAGAGTATAGGGCTCTCGCCGCCCTTACATCTGATATTATATGGCTTCGCTGACTTCTTACGGATTTCGGCATCTCTCAGAATTATCCAACAAACCTCTATTGTGACAACATGTCGGCAATAGCTCTTGCTAACAATCCCGTGTTTCACTCCAGAACTAAACACGTGGAAATTGATCAGAAATTCGTACGTGACAACATTCAACAATATCACATTATTCTTCATCCAGTCAGCACGAGGGATCAAATTGCCGATATCTTTACCAAGTCATTATCTACACCTCGGTTTCAAGAACTCAGGAGCAAACTGACGATCGTTCCCGATCCATCAATTTGAGGGGGGATATTAGAATATACATATATTTTGTATTTTAGGTGTACTGCTTCTATCTAGATTTTTCCTGGCTTCTTTGTAATTATACTAAACTTGTTTACCTGCCTCTCTATATAAGAGCAGGCGGTAATGTTGTTTGTGTCATAATAATATTACAGCTTAGTTAGTTTTCCTGTTCTGTTATGCTATCTTCTCAGCAATCCTAGTTTCTACATGGTATCAATAAAAGGCTTACGATCCTAAGCCATGAGCGATACAACTTCATCTCGCCTTCAAGATCGAAGTGCGTCTTCTCTGTCCGATGAATCAACGATTCCGGCCAATCTGAAATTCGTGGTTTCAAATCTTCGAAACCTCGTGACGTCTCCTCTTGCTCCAGACAACTTCCTCATCTGGAAATCTCAAATTCTCAAAACTTTAAGAGCAAATGGTTTTCTTCAATTTCTTGATCCTAACGCTCCGCCTCCATGCCAATTCTTGCAAAATTCTGATGCTTCTTCGTCAATCAATCCCAGCTATACCCAATGGGTGCTGATGGATCAAAATCTCTCTGCGTCTATCTGCGCTACTATATCTTCTTCTATTCTCCCCTATGTAATTTCGCTTGAATCCACTGCACAAATATGGATCGCCCTCGAGACACGGTTTCAAGCCACAAACCGTTCAAAGATCATCCAGTTGAAAAACGCAATTCATAACGTTGCGCTCAAGAACAACTCCATGACTGTCTATCTCTCGGAGATCAAGGCGATTGTCGATCAAATAGCTGCAGCGGGTTCTTCCATGGATCAAGAAGATATCATTCACTATATCTTAAATGGTTTGCCGCAACAATACCAATCGTTCAAGACTACAATACGTACCACCTCTTTGTCTCTGACGCTGGATCAACTCTATCCTCTACTGCTCAGTGAGGAAATTAACCTCGCGTCTGATGCCGCGCGCTACTCCTCGGCTCACGATCCCAATCTGGCTCTGTTTACAAACAGGGGCAGAGGTCGTAGACCAAGAAACAAGAACGACAACATTTCAGTTAACACTACTCGTGTACCTGAACAACAGCATCCGTCGACGGCAAGCATACCTAAATCAAATGCAGGGATTCTTTGTCAAATCTGCTACAAAAAGGGCCATTCGGCTCAAACATGTTGGCACCGATTGAACCCACAGTACATTCCCTCTAGCAAGAACTCTGCTACGGCTCTCATTGCAGGCGCCGATCCACAGGATTCCTCGTGGTACTTGGATTCGGGAGCTTCAGCTCACCTTACCAACACAATGGAGACCATGTCAATCGCTCAACCATATCTTGGTCAAGATAATATTACTGTTGGTGACGGTAATTCGGTAAACATTGCTAATACTGGGGCGGGCATTCTCCCGACCCCTACTTGTAAGCTGCGTTTATCGCAAATATTTCATACTCCTTCTCTTAAATTTAATTTACTGTCAATTTCTCAGTTAACAAAAGATAACAATATTTCTATTATTTTTGATCCTTCTGGTTTTACGTTGAAGGACCTGGCGACTCAACAAATTTTATATCAAGGACAGTGCGATAGTGGTCTCTACAAGATTCCATTGGCGTCCACAGTTCATCATCATCATGCTCTTACTGCCTCCAAGAAGGCGGTCCATACTTGGCATCATAGATTAGGACATCCTCACAAACGTATTTTAGATTGTATTGCTCATTGTAATCCAAAACTAAAAATAAATACTCATCTACATGACTGTGACGCGTGCATTGCATCTAAATCTCATAAGCTTGTTTTTCATTGTTCTAATAATAGACAAACGGTCCCGTTAGCCCTCATTCACTCTGATGTCTGGGGTCCGGCACCGTCATTGTCGTGTCAAGGTTTCAAGTTTTATGTCATTTTCGTTGATGATTTCTCTCGCTATACATGGATTTTTCCTTTACGCTATAAATCTGATGTATTTCAGACCTTTGTTAATTTTCAAACTCAGTTGGAGCGACTAACAGATTATCGCGTGCGAATCTTGAGAACAGACGGTGGCTCTGAATATGTCAACAATACGTTCAAAGATTACCTAGCACGGCAAGGCATTACCCATCAGCTCTCCTGTCCATATACCCCGGAATAAAACGGGCTGGCTGAAAGGAAACATCGTCATATCATCGAAACAACAAGAACGCTTCTCTTTACAGCGTCTATACCGCACACTTTCTGGCCTGATGCGGTAACAACCTCAGTGTATTTAATTAACCGCTTACCGTCTCTTAACACTAACAACAAATCCCCTCTTGAACTTTTATTTAACAAGAAACCTGTTTACGATGATTTAAAAATTTTTGGCTGTGAATGCTATCCTTTACTTCCGTCTCAAAATCGTACCAAGCTACAACCGTCAGCTCAACAGTGTGTCTTTATAGGCTATGCTGAAGCATATAAGGGCTACAAATGCCTTAACATGCTTACAAATAAAATTTTGATCTCCAGACATGTTCGTTTCATTGAAGACAAGTTTCCGTTCTCAGCTGTTAATCCTTCTCTTAATACTGATACGTTATCTATTTGCCCATCGTTACTAACACCTGTTTCCATTAGCATGTCGTCAAATGTTACAGCTCCGCCTCGTGCTCAGCAAAGATTTTCAAATGTTGCACCAAATGCTCAGCAGGCGTGTTCAATTCCCAATCCGGAATCATCTACATCTCTCAACGTAGATTCACAACCTCCGCAATCCAATTCGATCCCAAAACATCACATGATCACTCGAAGCAAAACAGGCTCTCTTAAACCTGCATCTCGTCTAAATCTTTTATGTATACATCATACATTAAAAAAATTTAATCGTATTTTAGTTATAATAAATATTTTAAATATTTAATTTTAACTTTACACTTTTAATAATAATTTAAAAATATACATTATATGACACTAAAATTTCTACTTTACTAGTAAAGCGGCGAGCTAAAGTGCAAGATGAGTGAGCGCAACTATGTGAGATGGGGACGTGGGGTGAGCAATCAAGAATACCCAAGCAGCAAGTGTTAGTGCGAACCAGAATGCAGAACGGGGACATCAAATTGATTCCGAGTTAACATGTTGACCTAAACACAACAGAATTTTTAAAACGAGTTAAAAATTAAGACCCAAAGTTAAATTTTTCGGGTCGAATTTCGATTGAATTTTCGGGGCTTGTGAGAATCATAGATCATAATAGTACTGGACAAAACACACCAAAGCTCGCATGATGGCAATCGCAGATCCTTCAGACTGATCGGGCCTTACAAGGCTTATGAGCTCAGATCCTAATGGCAATGTAAAAGCTTTACTGCTAAGTTAAAACTTTATTTCATGAAAGTTGTGGCCTTTTTCCACTCCTCTTATCATTACCACCGACTTTATCTTTGACTGTTATAACTCCTTTTTTACGAATAATTCTTATTTTGCATGAACGATTTTTATTGTTTTCCGGTCAACATCTGTATTAATAAGAGTACTGCATGCGTTGGACTTGGTCTTTTTCACTTTTATATCATCTATCAATCTTTTTAGCGCAATTTATGTGAAAATTACCTAAAGTTTTTACCATCTATTAAAGGATAATAGTATTTTTGGTATATTATTTTAAAAATATGCTACTCAATATCCTAATATTCTTATTCTTATTACGATAAAGCAACAAAACACATACAAACATGTTATGTTGTATAACTCATGGTTCAGAAAATAAAAATTAATGTGAAGATTGATAACAAGACTGGAGAAGAAACAACTAAGGATTTATTTAAAACTGGAAGGGTGAATGAGTCGAATCAAGTTTGGGTCAGGAGGTGTTTGAGTCAAGCTCAACTATAAAATACTGAGCGTGAGCTTGAATTCTAGTCGAATTCGACTGGTCTCAAGTCGAGCTCCGTCGTCACGAGATTCGTCGACACGTCCACTGTCGTCCCTAGCAGCACGTGAGCTCTGTCGTTCTAAGCTCCATCGACACATCCATTGTCCTCCCGAGCTCCGTCGTCGCGTCCATCATCGTCCCGAGTTCCGTCACATCCACGAGCGGCTTGAAGAGCTCACGAGTTGAGCGTAGTTCTATTCAAGCTCGAGCTCAAAATTGTGTTTGAGCTCGACTCGTGAGCTTGATGAGCTCAATTTATCGAGTATGTTAACGAGTCAAGTTCGAACAGGCTTGACTCATATATAGTATAGCGAAAAGACTTTCCAGCACAGCTGAAATAGCCAATTCAAATCTTTTAGCTGAAAGGATAAATCAGCAACTAAAATTTTTAACTTCACGCATGCAAAAATTTATCAATCCTCATAACTTTTATTTTTGCTCTTTTGATGAGAGAGCCCTCCAATAATGCTTTCCACACTTTGACTGCTTGCCGCTTTTAATGCAAAAACAGGTAAGCAGGTAGTGGGTAGGGGCTGCTGGGACCCCCAAGAGATAAACTATAGACGTAGAGGAGGTTAAAATGAACAGTAATAGAAACCTATACATAACGGATTAGATTAGTACTTCAATAAACTACAAAATGAGGCATGGTAAATGGTAAAGGTTCTGTAGGCTTTATACCATGTTGTGTTAGCTAATAATTTGGCATAATATATGACACTGTTTTAAACTAATCAAATCCTCAATTGCAAACCCTGCTTGCAGTGTAAGTGAGCCGAGTCAGCTTACCAGCTGGCTAAAGTTCGACTCATTAATGACCTCACGGCTCACATTACAGGCTGGAGTTGAAACTCAATTCTATACTTAGGGTCGTATATTATAGGAGCTCAAGCTCAAACTCACACTAACTTCACTAATAAATTTGTTGAGCTGCTCACTTCAATTAAAATATATTTCAAAATTAAATTTAAAAGAGTATAATAAAATATATATAGTAAATATTTTAATTATTTATCAAATCAAACTCGAGCTATCCAAAAAAACTCGAGCCTGATGTTTTTCGAACAAGCCGAATTTAAGCTAAGCAAATGAGCTCAAGTTCAAACTAAGAATTACACGAGCCTTACTCAAGTAAACAAATACTCAATTCGACTCGACTCAACTTATTTACACCCCTAGCCCCTACCCATAAGAGAACTTACTATTTGTTGATGAAATTTGATATATTCTATGACTTGTGAAGCTATTAACTTATTAAGGATTTTGGTGTTTGTCTTTACTTTCAACGATGAATTTTTATGATTTTCTGACGGCATTGAAACTTCTGAAAGATACAGGAACATCTAGTAGTAGTGTAATGATAAATACAAAGCTACAGCCAATACTCACCAGCGCCAGAAATTTTTTAAAGAAGACGACTTGGTTAAGATTCATTCAAGCAAACATTGTCATCGAGTGGGAATGTAATATAAAAGAAAATTAAAGATAATATTATCCAAATATTTAATGTTAAAGATAGTTTTCTAATATTATCTGTTGGAATCGGCTGCCATCACTGCGCTGAACTCGGAGCTGAGTTCTTTCAATGAAAGGCCAGAAGTGAGAGAGAACTAATGCAACACATAGCTCATCTTAGTCTGTTGGTTCAGAGTTTAGGTTATCAACTAAGAGGTCTTGGGCTCGAGTCTTCTGTATACGATGTATGTATGAGTTTGTCTTAATTGGCCTAAATGTCCCCAAAAAAAATGATGCAGCAACACATCCAGCCTGCACATGGCCCAATTCCCACAGCCCGCTATATATTTTGTTTCAAGCTCCAGTTTTTTTTATTTATTTTGAACATTTAGGCCAATTAAGACAGACTCACGCGCACATCACATACACATGAGTCTAACCCAAGACATCTTAGTTTATAACATAAACTCCCAACCAACAAATCAAGATAAATTGTGCTCAGTTTTATTTTCACCATTGCCATTAGAGAAATCCTTGTGTTGTGCTCAGGAAGGAAGGGCTAATCATCTCACTTGCTCATTTAATATAGAAGAGTGGGCACAAGCTACACAGACACACACTCAGATGATGAGTATGTAGCTCAGAGAACCTAACGCATAAAGTAGAAGAGGCTTCATAAATTAATTCATCACAATCGAATCGAACACCACAGGACCACCACATTAGTAATGGTTCAGAGAAAGATCGCGAAGCTAGACATCAAACTTTCTTAGCCACATTAATTTTTTATAATTATTTATTACTTTTCATATAACAACAATTTTGTGAAAATTATTAAAAAACAACAAATAAATGAAGAATATTTCAAAAATATTGCACCAGATCTGACCATCTCAATTGGAGAGGGCAATTGAAAGCTTATTATTAGACCACCAATTGGCTTAATGGGCCTACTCAAGGTTAAGCTAAGATTAGGATTGCCGCAGAGCTGACTCTGGTCAATAGGATTTATTTTGTGATGAGGATAATATGTGAACATTTTAATGACACTGTTAAAACTGAGGATTTGAGAGGGAAAAACTTATTCTTATTCATTACAATCTTCTCTATTTATAGATCTATACAAGATATCCTAATGCAGAAATAATAAATTGCATATTTAATACACAAATAAGAAAATAAAATCTTTCCTAAATTTGTTCCCTCATTAAGGCGTGATCCATGAGAGTATCCCACGGATTGATCTTTGTGTCCGTCGGATTCTTTGTACTAGGAACGGCTGGATTTCAACACCCCCCTCAAGCTGGGAAATATAGATCCGTCATTCCCAGCTTGTCAATCATACGGAGGAAGACAGAACTGTCCAATCTTTTAGTAAGGAAATCTGCAAGTTGATCCTTTGATGATACATGGTCAACACTTACTAGACCACTGTCTAGTTTTTCTTTAATAAAATGTCGGTCCACTTCTATGTGCTTGGTCCTGTCATGCTGGACTGGATTGTGGGCTATGCTGATTGCTGATTTGTTGTCACAATGTAGCTTCATGGGCTCATCCCACTTAACCTTCAGATCTTCTAGGATTATTTTGATCCACAGTAGCTCACATATTCCCAAGGCCATAGCTCGATATTCTGCTTCAGCACTAGATCTTGCCACCACATTATGTTTCTTGCTTCTCCATGTAACTAGGTTACCTCCAAGAAATGTGCAATACCCAGAGGTAGATCTTCTATCAACCGGTGATCCTGTGTAGTCAGCATCTGTGTATACTTCTAGGGTCATTCCATGATCTCTCTTAAAGAGAATTCCTTTTCCTGGTCTTCCTTTAAGGTAGTGCAATATCCTGTCTACTGCTTGCATGTGAATTTGCTTTGGATTCTGCATAAACTGACTGACCATGCTTACAGCAAATGCTATGTCTGGTCTAGTGTGGGAGAGGTAGATCAATTTCCCTACAAGTCTCTGGTAGGCCCCTTTATCTACACCTGGATCTTCTTTAGCTTCTCCCAGTTTAAGATTAGGTTCTACTGGTGTTGGTGCTGGTTTACAGGCAAGTTTACCTGTTTCTTTTAGAAGATCTTTGATGTATTTCTGTTGTGAAATAAAGATTCATTTGCTGGAGTGAGCTACTTCAATTCCGAGAAAATATTTTAGTCTACCAAGTTCTTTGATGTCAAATTCCTTAGCCAGATTTTTCCTTAAACTGGCTTTCTCCTCTTCATTACTTCCAGTCAAAATAATATCATCAACATACACTAATAATATTGTGACTCCCCCTGAGTCTGAGTGTTTGAAGAATAGTGTATGATCCCCTTGACTCTGTTGATACCCATTCAAGAACATGAATTTAGAGAATTTTCCGAACCAGACCCTTGGTGATTGTTTGAGCCCATATAGAGCTTTTTTCAGTTTGCACACCTTGTTACCTTCAGATTTTTCTTTAAAGCCTGGTGGTATTTCCATAAATATCTCTTCTTCTAAGTCTCCATATAGTAATGCATTTTTCACATCCAGTTGTTCCAGGTGCCAATTGTACTTGGCTGCTAGTGAGAGTAGTATTCGGACAGTATTCATCTTGACCACAGGTGCGAACGTTTCTTGGTAGTCAATGTCATACGTTTGAGTAAACCCTTTTGCCACTAGTCTTGCCTTATATCTCTCCAGTGTGCCATCAGCTTTGTATTTTACTGAGAACACCCATTTGCAGCTGACCAATTTTTTCCCTATCGGTAGATTGACGATCTCCCATGTTTCATTCTTCTCTAGGGCATGCATTTCATCTTTCATGGCATTTTTCCAATTTTTATCAGATAAGGCCTCAGAAACATCTTTAGAAATACGGATATCTTCTAATGAAACAAGAAAATTTTTTGTGTGACGATGAAAAATTTTTGACAGATATAGAGTTGTTTATAGGGTATAAGGGAGGTGGTGAACTTACCTTATCTCCAGGAGATGGTTCAGATTCTTGGATCTGCTTTGGAGTACAGCTTGAGCTTGTACGTCTGGAGTAAACCTTTCCAAATCTAATAACGTTGTCATTTGTTTCCCTTTCTTGGGTTTCAGGTGGATTGTTTTGAGGTGGTGGAGGAATGTCAAGAGGTGCTAGTTCAATTTCCTCATCTTCCTCAAGTTCAGTCTCCCCCTGAAGATGAGTTTTTGAGAAATAGGAATTTTTCTCATCAAAGGTAACATCAATAGAAATAAAGGTTTTTCTTGTGGGAGGATGATAACACTTATAACTTTTTTGGGTAGCTGAATAACCAACAAAGATGCATTTGAGTGCTCTTGGATCTAATTTTCCTCGCTCATGGCTGTGGATATGAACATAGGCAGTGCATCCAAAGATTTTGGGTGCAATATTATGATGGGTTCGAAACTCTGGGTAAAAAGAGGACAAGGTCTCCATTGGAGTTTTGAGGCCTAAAGTTGTTGAAGGTAATCAGTTTATGAGATAGGCTGCAGTTAAAAGAGCTCCCCCCAATAGGATTTGGGTGTATTGTAGTGAAAAGGAAGGCTCGAGTGGTGGCTAGAAGGTGACCATTTTTCCTCTCTGCAACCCCATTTTGTTGTGGGGTGTGAACACAAACACATGAGGACTCATGGATGATCCCTTCATTCTGGAAGTATGAGAAAAAGGGTTTGGTTGAAATAATCTTTGGCATTATTGAAGCGGAATCTCCATATTTTTACCCCAAATTGATTTTGGATTATGGAATGAAAGATGGGAAGAATGGTGCTAACATCAGATTTATTTTTAAGGAGATAGATCCAAGAGACTCTAGTGCAATCATCAATGAAAGATACAAACCAGCGTGCCCTAAAGATATTGGGGATTTTTTAGGGTCCCCATATATCACTATGAATAAGGTAGAAAGGAGTGTCACATCTCTCACTTTTGTTTGGGAATGAGGTTCTTTTATGTTTAGCCAACTCACAGGTTTCAAAATGAAAATTTTTATTTTATATTTTCTGAAACAGTTATGGATACATATGCCTTAGGATATCAAAAGATGGATGTCCTAGTCTATAATGATGAAGCCAGATAGTGGAATTCCTATCTACTAGGGATAACATAGAGCAATTATTATTAAATTGGTTTGGTTCTTCCAGGTAGTACAATCCAGCTTTCTCCTTAGCAAGTCCAATCTTCTTCCCCGATCTCTGGTCCTGAAATAAGCAATAAGTAGGGTTAAATAAGGCTTGACAATTATGATCATTGGTAAGTTTTTGTATTGATATTAGATTTGTGGATAATTGTGGTACGTGGAGGACGTTTTTCAGGGTGAGTAAGGGAGATAATATGATGTCTCCTTGACCAGCTACCGTGGTAAGAGAACCATCAGCAGTGATGATTTTCTTGTTGTTTGGGCAAGGAGTATAGTTTATGAGGTGGGTAGATGAGTGGGTCATGTGATCTGTGGCTCCTGAATCAATTATCCATAATTCCTTTAGATGATTTCTAGAAGCACTTAAACTGAAAGAAATTGGAGTCTTACCTGAGAGTGCAAGTGAAGAAGAAGCATTTGGTTTTTCAAGAGATACCAGGAGTTGTTTTAATTTGTCAATATCTTCTTTGTTGAATTCTCCAAGATTGGACCGTGCTTCTGGCTTACTTGTAGTGTTGTTGGCATGTGATGTGCTCCTTGGTTCACCCTTTTGATTCCACTCCTTGCTGGGGGGTTTACCATGTATTTTCCAGCACGTTTCCTTTGTGTGTCTTGACTTTTTGCAGTAGCTGCACCAAAGTGAGTCCTTGTCTTTGAACTTTGAAGGATCTTTTCCCTTCTCCTTCCATGACGATTCTTTGTTCATCACCATTGCTGAGCTTTCAACTGTCTTTGGTTCTAACATTACTCCTCGTCGACTTTCTTCTGCGCGAATGAGAGAAATGGTTTCGTTGAGTGATGGCGTCTCTTCCTTGCCGAGGATCTGAACTCTAACTTGGTCAAATTCTGCATTAAGTCCTGCAAGAAAATCATAAACTCTATCTTTTTCAATAAAGTTTTTTAGGATCGCCGCATCTTCCGGACATCTGGTTTCTATGCACCTATAGTGATCAAGTTCTTGCCACAGATTTTGTAGAATGGTGGCATATTCCGTCACAGTCTTACTCCCCTGCTTCGTGCTTCCAACTTTGACTTTAACTTCAAAGATTTGGGCCGCATCACGAGCTTTGGAGTAGGTTTGTCTGGCAGCATCCCATATGTCCTTTGCCGTTGAAAGGAACATAAATGTGTCACTAATTTCTGGAGTCATGGAATTCCACATCCATGACATAATCATGGAGTCTGCTTCATCCCATGCCCCAAATTTGGGATCTCCTTCTTTCGGTCCTCCTCTAAGGAGATGATGTATTTTACCTTTCCCCTTCAAGTAGGTCTTCACAAATTGAGACCACTTCAGGTAGTTCTTCCCATTTAGACTATAGGAAGGTTGCATGCTTTGAAGGTCACCTCGTCCTTGGTGCACCATCGATTCCTCAGTTTGATCAACACTTTGAGAGGAGTTTATTTCCGACATTAGAAAGCAATTAAGGCTCCCTAGAGATTTCTTGTTCGACAATAAAGGTCGAAAGGTAAAGTTTTTTTTTTTTTTTAATATACGAACCGACGAAGTCTTATATAGAAGGCTCGGTTTGGACTTAGGGCACGGACCCGATTTCACCCCCAAAGTCGCACGCAGGCGTGGATCGGTCGTCTTCCCTAAAGTCCCACGCAGGGGTGATTTGAGCAGGGCGATCGGAAAGGATCGGTGATCGAGTGGTCGAATGACTCTTCTTCGGCTCCTTTGGCTCGTATGTGGCTGTTCGACTAGGCTCCTTCGACAATCCTTTCAAATCGGAAGTTCCGATCAATTCGCACGTTCCGTCCGGATCTGAGTCGCCCGTTCCCTCCGATCGATTCGCCCGTTCCGTCCGGGTCTACAGCTTCCGATCGAGTCACCCGAACTTCTACTCCTCTCTTTCTCCTCCGACGATCTAGGATCGTGGCTCTGATACCATGTTAAAACTAAAGATTTGAGAGGGAAAAGCTTGTTCTTATTCATTACAATCTTCCTTATTTATATATCTATACAAGATATCCTAATGCGGAAATAATAAATTGCATATTTAATACACAAATAAGAAAATAAAATCTTTCCTAAATTCGTTCCCTCATTAAGGCGTGATCCATGAGAGTATTCCACGGATTGATCTTTGTGTCCATCGGATTCTTTGTACTAGGAACGGCTGGATTTCAACAGACACTTTGGTTATTCTTCTTCTATCACTAAAGTCAACAACAATCTACATAGAATCTGATTCACTCTTTATGTGAGATTTGAGGATTTATATTACATCAACGTGTAATTGAACAAAGGCTAAGGAAAGAAGACTAACGATGCAACAATCAAGAATATTGGTCTCCAGGGTGTAAGATGAATCGAAACATCTATGCATGAATGCTTTAATTGGCGTCAGTTTTAATCTAAATCATATTCAAATCTTGAATTTAGTCCAGTTTAGGGTTTAGGGCTACGATGCACGGACACGGACACGACGACATAGATACGACAAGACACGGACACGGGACACGTCAGTTATTGAAAATATATGACACGGACACGGGTTGGACACGATATTATAGTTTTTTTATTTAAAAAAAAGTGTATAAAAGTTAAATAATTATAATTTTAAAAATTATTTGAAAATAATAAGTCATTTAACTAGAATTTGTGCTTAAAATGATTAGTATTAGAATGTCAAGAGTCAGGCGTCGATGCCGTTTATCAATCACCGAGAGAGGACATGAAAATACCTTCACTGCCAAAAAAGAAATGAAAATGAGAATATTTGATGATTGGGTATTAAGTGAGGACGTTGATTTGGTGTTGTGGATAGGAAATAAAAAATTTAGTTTAAATCCCGTCAAATACAATAAATTATATTTAAAAAAATTCATAAAATATTTAAAATACACATGTCGTACACGCGTGTCCAATTAATATTTAATATTTTTTAATCGGACACGTTTTTGGCGTGTCCTACAAGTGTTAGAGGAGTGTCGGGCGAGTGTCGTGTCAGATACGGTGTCGGACACTGCACGCCTCTTTCAGGAGAAGTGTCGGTGCATCATAGGTTTAGGGTTTAGAGTTTAAATAGATTAGCGTCTAATTAGACATCCTTATTTCTATTTAGGCTTCACATACCCGTTCATATCCCCTTTTTCCTCCAAATCCGGCCTGTCTGTCCTCTTCTTTACATTCCTTCCTTCCTATATACTCCCTACCCATCCGCATTCTCAGAATAGGCTCCAAGAGGGGTGTTTCTTCATCCTCCCCTAAAATTTTCACCCCCACGTCTTTCCTCGGCATGTCATATTCCTGATTTCTTCTTGCTCCCGGCGGAACCTTTTTAGTATGAAGCTCCAACACCCGCTTCATCATTTCCTCCATGTTCCCAAACCGTCTATCGCATAAATACGTTTATTTAACGATCCCACTTATGCTTGTAGTTGCCCTACTTCCCCATCCAACCTTTCTTCCAACGCTTCAACTCTTTGATTGGCCATTAGTACCCAGATCAAAGTCTTCTCAGAGAAAAACAACAACTTTGACACAGTTATGCTCTCCAAACAACAGAAATCAGCGGATGATAAGGAATATCGCAGAATAAATCAGCAGAAAAAACCTGGATTTTGGTCTACAAACGTGATTTGATACAAATTTAATACGTTTCAAACCACAAAAATCTGCGAACAACAGTAAATTTCAGCAAAATAATAGAATGTATTGCTAGAAAATCAAATAGCAAGAAGCAAGATACAATTGATCCTCTTTCGAGAGGAGGATCTTCTCTCTCAAATCCTAGACGAAGCTAGGATCCCTCACAAAAGAAAACTATAGCACTCAAAACAAAATCACGCATAAGAATAAAATAAACCAAACTATGGACTTAAATAGACATCCTCTCTCCCTCCTAAATCAGCCCCCATCTCCCTCATTAATTTGAAAATAATTCAATTAGGAAAGTATTTCCTAATTCAGGCCCCTTCCTAATATATCTCCCTCCTTAATTTGAAAATAATTCAATTAGAAAATGATCTCATTAGGAAGATTTTCCTAATTGATTTCCCAATAATATAATGTATTAATTCCCGATTGGAACCCCCCCCCCCCTTAACCTCCTTCCTTCCTTTCCTTGTTCAGCCCTGCCGTATCACAATAAAATTTACTGAATTCGTTTCTGAATGGATTTCGTATAGGGCCACCTGTTGATTAAACTAGCTAAAGTTTTTTTCCCCAATTCATGCTAATGCATACCAATCATATGGCATATGTCATTTAGAGTCTCAAGGTGACAGAACAAGTGGATGGATGACCCTCCTTAGTATGAATCATTTCTGATAATCAATCAATAAATTTTAATATTAAGCATATGGAATTAAGATACTTCAAATATATGTATTATTTCAATCAAATTTTGATACAATTGGAAAGACCCACACCCACTAAAATAATATTTGAATCAAAGACTAAAAGTTTTATACATCCATGTTATTTTTCTGCCCCATGAACTCGTTTAATTTGTTACACCAAATCTCGGTTCAAGATTTCTATTTTATGAATTTAGATGTTTGAGGTGACCAATGAAATTTCATGATGAATTATTATTTAAATGTTGATTTTGCGTGACTATAATTTGCTGGGTTTTGAAACCTACAAAAGACATGGATTTTTTTTTTTTATTTTTATGAGGCTTGACCATGTAGCCCTAATTAGAACTGCGAGAAGCAAAAGTCATATAATGTCATTGTTTTAGTAAGGACCTGACTGACAAATAGATTATTACTATAATAACAAAGTAAATAAGGGAAAATAGCCAATCTTCAATGAAAATATGATGTTCAATGTGCAATAGTCTACTAATCTCTTATATGGGAACAAATTACACATGTTTACCTCTATAACTTCAAGCTTTTTACACAGATTAGCAGATTGTTGCAACTGAACATCATATTTTCCTTGAAGATCGACTATTCTGCTATTTAACAAGGGGAATTACTTGGATGCAACCAAATGCCACATGCTTTTTTCCATGACTTACATGCAGACTATAGCAGTTGAACCTCATACTTTCCTTGAAAACCAACTGTTTATTGCTATTTAGCAAGAGGAATTACTTACATGCAGCCAAGACAGCATAATTATTTATAGAATTTTACAAATTGGGTTGAAATCTTAGTAAAAAAAACTGACCGACCTTTTGATTGCTTTCAACCAGCACAACCATTTGTTCAATTTATTCTGTCATCGCCTACATGAAAAACAACAGTAAAACAGTAAGAGACAAATATATCATATAATAAGAGCACAGCATAATGGGAACAATTAACACATGTTTCATCCAATAACTAAATTCACCTCTGCAACCGCAAGCTTTGAGCCAAGATCAGCAGAATGCCGCAATTAAACATCACACTTTCTTGAGGGTTATATAGTTGCTGTTATTTAACAAGAGAAATTACTTGGATGCAACCAGTCATCGTAGTACCTGAAAGTAAAAGTTGCCTTAAACTTTGTTATTGTAGTAATAATCTATTCGCCAGTAACCCCTGCTCAAATAATGAAATCATGAAATCACCAAGATCCTTGTATTCAATTATGAATTTCTTGGCAAAAAGGCTAACTTCTATTTTACCAAAAGTTATCTCATTAAATCAAACAGATTTTGTGAAGGAATAAATCAAACTCACCATAACGTACATGCATCAATTCCCAAAAACAAGAAGCCCATAAAATATCCTAAATCAAGAGCTTCCCTCTAAGTGCTTTACTCAACTATGTAATTAAACTTGGAACGGAGAGTGGGGAGAGGGAGATCATGAATGGATGAGAACGCGTGAGTAACCATGCGCCGATTCTACGGGAGTGCCGCAGAGAGAGAGAGAGAGAAAGGAGCATAGAGAATGAGCAGGAGAGAGTGAGGGATTGGCAAGAGAGAGAACATGAGATCGAAGAGAGGGGATTTGGCGTGCAGAGTGGGATGAAACTTGCTGGTTGATAATGACTAACTGGTGTATAGCACACAGTATATTCATTTACGACTTCAAATCTAATGGATTTTTTCACTAATGACAAAAGGGGAATTACTTGGATGAAGCGCACTTTAACAAACTTCAAAATGAGACCTAGTAAACGGTACATCTTCTGGCAGGCCTTATCTCATGATAAATTATAATTGTACAATACAAGCAACAACAATAATAACATCAAGCTTTTATCTCACTATGTTGGATCGACTATATGAATCTTTTTTTTATCCATTGTCTTGATAATAGTCAATTTCTCATTAAAGACGGACTAGCGCAGTTTGAAGTACTTGTTGGAGCAGTGGATGGTGACAGAGGAGCATCATAGGTGGTTGTCCAAGTAGTTGGGTTATGATTTTGAGATCCAATACAGGTCACGAGTGGAGAACAAGGCAACAGATGTCTTGTCCGGATGTATGGGGGAGTTGCAGGCGACAACAGTGTCAATTTCATTGATATTAGATTGGGAGGCCATCAAGGAGGAGAGTGAACGGGGTGAGGAGTTGGGGAAGATCAAGGCTGATTTACTAAGGGAAGGGAGTAGCCATCCAGGGTATTCTTGGTAGGGGAGAGACTTCTGTACCAGAAGAGGTTTGTGATGCCTCGAACATCAGTCCACATTCCACACTTGCTTCAAGAGTTTTATGGGAGCGCTGTTGGGGGACATTCAGGGTGCAGAATACCTACAGGAGACTAGCTTCAGAGCTATACCGGAAACAGATGCATAAGGATGTGGAGGAGATGGTTGCCATGTATGAGGTATGTCAAAGGAACAAGTGCATAACGATGTTTCCAGGAGGATTATTACAACCATTTGCTTTACTAGGTCAAGTATAGGAGGTGTCAATGTATTTCATAAATGGGCTACCCAGATCAGAGGGCTTCACAGTGATACTGGTGGTGGTTGACCACTTAAGCAAATATGCTCATTTCATTCCCCTATGACATCCATACACTGCAATGAAAGTAGCATCAGCCTTCATCAGAGAGGTGGTCAAACAATATGGAGTACCAAAAGCTATAGTGTCTGATAGGGATAAGGTGTTCCTCATCCATTTTTGGAGGGAATTGTTCAGACTGCAGGGGACAATATTGAAGAGGAGCACCGCCTACCACCCACAGACGGATGGCCAAGAAGAAGTGGTCAACAGGAATTTGGAAATTTACTTAAGATGTTTTGGGTCGGAGACACCCAAGTTATGGGCCAAATGGCTAGCATGGGCTGAGTATTGGTACAACACATCTTTTCATTCTGCTTCTCAGATGACCCCATTTAAGTTGTTGTACGGAAGAGATCCACCTCACTTAGTGCACTATGGGCATAGCCGCACTCTAATTTCTTCAGTGGAAGAATACTTGGAGGAGAGAGACATGATATTTGAGGAGTTGAAGAGGCACCTGCTGAAAGCTCAACATATTATGAATAAACAGGCATATGGGTATAAAAAAGACATCCAATTCGAGGTAGGGGAAATGATGTTTTTAAAGCTTTGACCTTACAGGCAGAGATCAGTAGCCAGCAGGAGAAATGAGAAGCTTGCCCCAAGATACTTTGGACCATATGAGATATTGGAGAGGATTGGAGTATGACTTATCAGCTGAAACTACCTCCAACGGCGACAATATACCCGGTGTTCCATGTATCTCAATTGAGGAGGGCAATTGGAGACTCTGCAGCAAGCTTTGCGTTACCAGTGACACTAACTGAGGATTTAGATGTGATGTTGGAACCCTTGAAGCTTATGGGGGTTTGCCAGAGAGAAGATAGACCTAAAGAAGTGTTGATCAAGTAGAAGAACCTCCTGGACTACGACGCCACATGGGAGCCATATGAGAGGGTGAAACATCAATTCCTTATTTTCACCTTGAGAACAAGGTGATTCTTTGGGAGGGCGGTAGTATTAGACCGTCCCTTAGTGGACCAATCAAGTCGGTCCCCTCTAAGGGGTCGGTTCACGTTTACACGAGAAGGGGCGGCTACAACAGAGAGAGAGAGAGAGAGAGAGAGAGAGAGAGATTGGGTGGGGTACACTTGAGTTCAAAATAAAATTTAGAGCCAAAGGAGGGGGCGGCAATGGCCTTTAGGTCTTTTTGTTTTAATTGCATGCCTTAAGTATGAGAGGGAGACTAGGGTTAGGATTATATTTTGATTATTGTGTTCTTGTGAGGGTTCTTCTTGGTGTCTTGGGCTCTAGACTCATCTAGAGATTGGTAGAGAACAATCCTCCACTCGAATTGAGAATCAATTGTATCTTTGTTTTCGTTGTTTCCATTAGGTCTCTCATTTGCAATCCAATTACGGTTTGGAGAGTTTTCCACCATATTGTGTGTGACTCGATTGTTGTTTTTCTCTATTCTTGTTAGGATTTACTTGAAATATTCAAGTATTTCCTATCACCTTGTTATTGTATCCTCCACTTTAATGTAGTGTTAATCTATGACGTTTGTTGTCAAGTTGGCTTGGTTTTACATAAATGTAATTGTATAAACATCTTATTCAATCACCATCCAGAGCTTGAAGAACTTTGAATGCTAGCATATTTAGTCAACACGAGTTGATAGCTTTTAAAAAAGTGAGAAGAGTTCAGAAGGGAAATGAAGTACCTTGTACCGCTTAACTGAGAGTTTTGCTTCATGGACCAGGAATCAACTATCAAAAGGATTAATAAGATCTACTAACCCCTTAACTCACGCGAAATATGAAAAGAACTGCCAAAATGAGTCAGATTGTTATAATCTAAAAAAATATGGATCAATGAAAACTTACACAAAATAATTGCCAGACGACAGGTATAAACAGATTTTCAAGAAAATGTCTGAATGGCAAAAACTAATCCTGGACAGAAACCAGTCAGGGTTGCAGCACATGCCACTCAAAAAATTTCTCAACAGAAATTTAAAGCATGATCAAAGTCTCACTTATAATTCTACAACGATAGGATAATAGTCCATTGAAACCCACTAGCATATGCAACTCTAGATTCATTTAGCAACGCTTTCAACATCAGCCATGCTGCACATTAAAAACATTTCATTTACTTTAGTATGGTGATTGCCCGTCTGCTATGCAGCTCATGGACAACATTTAGTTAACTGAAATCAAGTGATTTTTATGAACATGACGAGTGTTTTTTTTTTCAGGCTACGCACAATGCTTGCCAAGCAAGTGTAATCTAGAAAACAAATGAGCTTCTTAAAAGCGGTTTCTTTTCAATTTTAAATGTGCCCAACACAGATGTTTCAGATGCAGCAAAAAATGTGTTGAATATCCAAAGCAAAAGCAGATGAAAAAGAAAAAAAAAATGCAAGACAATGAATTATGAAGACCTGCTGATGCGGTACGAGCTAGAAGGCCCCTCAACATATCACAAACAACAGGCAATCAGGGAAATTAGTTAACATGCATTTATCGTATTCCATTAATGAGAATGAACCAACATGTAAGAATTGAAAGGATTATTCATGCAGCAGTAATCAAGCAATGCTGGATTGAGGAAGCCGGGTTCTTCCACAATGGAGCTTTAGAAGTTTTGGAATTTCTTCAAGAGAAAAAAAAAGATAATGAAAAACAAGACCAGCACCTCTACAGCATTTACAGTGCATAAGGGAAATCTGTGCAACGAACTTTTGCCATTTGGCAGTAGAATGGTAATTTTGGGGAATAACGGACAAAACACAAAAAGATTAATTATCGAAAATAGCCATGGAGAAAATAAAATAGGATGGGAAACCAAACATAGCACACGAAATATAAAGCGGGCTGCAGGAACCGAGCCAATTGATCGAATAAATCAATTATGTATACATTATCGTTAATTTTTCTTTGTATCGAGAATGGTCTAATTTTCTTTATCTTAAAATTTCTAATATATGCCCACTAGATAATGATGTTTGATTAAATGAATCATAACCAAGTCACCTTCTTTAAAAATTTTCTTGCACTAGTAACTATTGGATATAGCTTCATACTTGTCATTGGACTCCTCTGGCGCTGCTTTACTTCCGATGTATTTACGCTGCTTTACTTCCGATGTATTTAAACATGCTCCACCAATTGTTCCGTCATGCGATTCGCACTAAGTGGCACAACATCCAAGAGATCAACAATAACATTTGGAGTTTTCATATGCATGATGGAGAATAGAGTGCACCCTGTTGGTCGATTAATCATTTATTGAATGCAAATTCAGGTTGGGTTATAGCTTGATCCCAAGATTTAGGCTTGCTTCCTTTGCTCCTAATCATGGATCCAAATGTGCAGTTAACAACTTTTGTCTGGCCATCATTATGTTAGTGATACACAATATTAAGTGTCAAGGTTGTGCCAAATTTTCTCTATAACACGTGCCAAAAGTAACTTACAAATTTAACATCACGATTGAAAGCAATAATTTTTGGTATTCCATGATACACAAATTTCACAAAGAACAAGTTAGCAATATTAATTGCATCAAAATTTTTTTGAATACAAATAAAATTTCCCCTCTTCAAAAATAAATCCACCGCAAGAATGATTAAATCCTTCTTTTGTTATGTCATTGGCAAACCCAACATAAAATCTACACTAATTACTTCCCATATATTGTCTAGCATAAGTAATAGACAATAGAGTATCGTGTTTTGAGTATAGCATCTGGCGGCTTGAAACGCGTCACATCCTTGCATAAATTTTGTAATATTGTGGCGCATTCATGGCCAAAAAAAATTGATCATCAATAGATGCTATAATTTTGTTACAACCAATATGTGCGGCCAATACTCTAGAATGTAAGTCTTGGATAATTAACTCATGGAGAGACATTCTTGGAATGCACAGATGATTATCCTTAAACAAGAAACCCCTTTATATATGGAAATCTCCAGTATTGAGAGGTTGCTAACATAGAATCCATATATATGTGATGAAAGTCTTCATATATTGTGCAGTTCTTTTAGGATGTCAAAATTCACAAGTTCCATATGAAGGGTAATCATATGAGCAACCCATCGGTTAAGAGCGCATGCAGCACGATTCAATTAGCATGTGTGATGCTTGAAACGGAATGTGAACTTTGTGAAAGAAAATCATCCACCAAACATGCATCCTAGACAAGGTCTTTTGTGAATTAATGTACTTAGGAGCATTGTAATCACTGTGTGCTGCAAACTTTGTGTATTAAATAATATTCTCAATGTTGTATAGCCCTCAATATAATTCTCTAAGGGCATTTGTTGGATTTGTGTCGCACCTGTTTACAATGAGAACAATGAATAGTAGAGGGTCGAGCATATGGATTTAACAATGAATAGTAGAGTCCTTGGCATCCTGTTTAGATAATGCATATACTCTAGGCTAAGTATTTGATCGGCTTTGACTTGGCTCCGGAGTGGAAGCAACTGATTCTATCATCCTCGGTCTGCCAACATTATTCTAAGGTCTCACATTCATCCTTCATTCTCCTTTCCCCAGAGTAGGGCAGCTCTTAGCTATATATCCAGGTTGACAACACAAGAAGCAAGTATTTGTTCTAAAAAGGCATTCTCCCTTGTATTATTTTCCACCTTTGTTACAGATATTTAAGCTCATTTGACTCTCATTGTTACTGGGTTTTGCCTTCTTCCAATTAGACTTCCTAGATTGCAAAAAGGATCTAGTTTGAGAATCCTGGGAAGCTCCCACAACATCTACATTCTTCCTTTTCTGAAATTCACGCCTTTTGGATATTTTGAACATCAATTTCAATCATTCTAGCTCTCTCCACCAATATAAAATAATATTCAATCTCTAGAGGAACAAGAGGATGCCTGATAGCATCTTTTAATCCAGATAAAAACCAATGACACATTTCTTCTGCAGCATGAACTAATTGAGGAGCATATCTGGAAAAAATAGTAAATTCTGCTTCATAATGCATAACAAATATGTCTCTTTGTACCAATCTTAAAAATTTATCCTACATTTGCCTCCTCGCAGAAAGAGGCACAGACCTATTTCGGAACACCTAAGTAAATAGAATACTCATTCCATTTGATCTAGAGGCTAGGTTTCCCTTCAAATTTATCCTCGTGCTTACCCCCCACCACCTTTCAGCCTTGCCATGAAGTACAAATATCGTCAATGAAATCTATCTTTTGGGCTAAAAAATCTCCTCTAATATCTTCTCGACCCGCAATAACCAATTTTCTACCTTAATTGATCCCTCTACCAATTTAAACAATGGTGGTATCATATCCTAAAATAGTTATAAACATTTATCCATTGACATGCTACTACTACCACCACTTCCTAATGGTTGATTTCTTGAGTCTTGAATTAATTGAGTCATTGCCGTCATCATTTGCATCGGTGTATCAGGATTAACAACAATATTTGGTATGACCTTTTCCACATCTTCTTTAGGATCATCCTGAGTCTTGAAATAAAATAAAGTCTCTTATAAAATTCATAATTTAATATCAATTAATTTTCCTTACTCAATAATCAACTTAATGGCTTTTTCCATACGATTCATGTCCTATTTGAGGTCTCTGATACCACTTTGTCACGACTCGGATCGGAGACTCAAATTAATGCGGTGGGAATGAACGATCGGACAGTTAATATGTTTCTTCAATTACATATAAACAATAAAAACTAACATCCCACAAAACTAAAGAGCCACTAAAGCAATTGCATATTAAGCATATACTTAAATCATACAACTAAATTGTTTACCTATTTTCATACGATCTCCTTCTTCTATAGGCATATTCCTCTCTTTCAACCATTTCTACTTATTAAAAGTTTTACATGAAAATTAAATTTAACAGTTTGAGTTTACATGACAAACTCAGTGGATAATCACAATATATAATATGATAGTTAATCATATAAAATAAAACATATATACTCTTTTTCATCACTTATATAGTTAATATATACACAACATCTTATAAGCTGTAGATTCTTATAATTTGCCATTTTAAATAACACATTTCTTTTCCTGTCTCATTTATTCATTTTTATTTTAATTTATTCATTTTTCCTTTTATTTAGTACAAGAGTAGTCTAAAATTTGTACCATTGAACGTAAAACCATTTCCATTTTAATTTTTATTTTCATTTAACGAGCACGAGTACATTACATCCCCAGTCAATACTATAAAGGGGTGAACTGCAGTAGTTGCATGTATGCATCTTCTCCCTTTTTTATCTATACTTTCTTTTACATATTGTAAGTTATAATTGCAAAGCATTATTTATATTTTTATTTATGAGTGTTAAACTTTCATTATTTTGAACATAATAGGCCTTCAACATAAATAAATAAATAATTATCATAATTTAATAGCACAAACTGAAATGATAAATAAAGAATGTAATTGTTATATGATGACTATAATTATCGACTTTGATTTTCTCAATTGCTTAATTCTATGCATAAAACATTCAATAATCATTTATGATACTACATGTGATAATTGCAATAAATTCAAAAGAAATTATTATTGTTATAAAAATAATTGTAATTAACAGCTTGTTTATTTTCATGCTTCAATTTTCTTCCAAATCTTGAGCTTGATATAAACTTTCAATACTCGTCTCAGTTCAATTATGAAAAATCTTTCATTGTACAAAATTACATGATGATATCTTAATTAACACTAAAATTTAATTTGGATGCCTCAAATATCATCAGAAGCAACATTAAATTTTCTTAAACCTCTTAAGTTAACACAAATTACTTCAATCATTTCCAAAATAGACTTTTAATTAATTGAATAACATTACATAATATTGAATGGCTCTAAATCTTCCACAATTTCTCTTGCACTATCCACCTTACTCTCTAACATAATATAAAATTAATTTTTTTCTCAAATCAAAGATAATTACCTCAATAAATTTTTTCCTCCTTCAAAGTCGAATCAAGGCTTGCTTTGCTTGGATTATTCCTAATGACATTAATATTTTATTCATTCAATTAGAGGAATGAATGTGTATAAATTTCGTATCTAAGTTGAATATAAATCAATCACTTACTCCTTCCTCCGTTGTCAGACATAAGAAACTTCAAACTCCAAATTCATACTCTTTCTCTTCCAAATTTTCTTCATCTGCGTTCAATTGAGTCGTAACCCTCTTCTCAGGTTTAAATCATAGAAGAGTTTGCATAAAATGAACAAAATGCACAAACTTACCTTCATTCTCCTTCTTTCTCTCGGCACAGTGCCTCTCGATTGAAGCTTCTCACGCATGTTTGATTCCACTAGAGTGAGGGAATCGGAGTTATCTACGACAAGGAGTTGATGCTTTTCACTCCTGCACGCGGCTCCTCATTCAAACACACGATCCGACCTCGCCAAACCCTCCCGCGCCCGCATGCGGTTCATTCAGCAAGCTATTATGCTCCCACACTCATGCAGCTGATGTTAAAATGTTCGGTTCAATTAAATTGAACATGCTTGGTTCTTACATTAACTTAGCTAAAGGAGCATTCATTTAGTCAATTGTGCACAATTGACTATTAGTGGTAGCTAAACCCTCAACGACTATGGAAGAGGAAGATTTCTTACTTGATGGGAGCTGTGGCTTGTCACTTGAAAACTCCATAGATGTTCAGGGACTAGAAGAGTATTTATGGAAAGTCCTAGACTGGCTCTTTTCAACTTTATAAGCAAGGTTGACAGTTTTGGATAATTACTGATGCGGACATCAATACGAAGATTTGGCGCATCTATCACAGGCGGCGTCGTAAATCGACAGCCATTATTTAAATTTTCATTTATGTATTATTTTCTGAATTTTAGCTCTTGTTTTATGTATTTCCTAGTTTACCCCTAGGATAGTTTATGTGAGTGTTTTGGCCCAAGGGGCATTTTTGTAATTTTCTATTTTTTCTCATGTTATGGCCTATAAATAAGGGTCTTAAGCTATTGTAAGAGATGGTTGATTAATATGAAAAAATTTGTTTTCCACAATGTGTTCTTTTCTTCTTGAGAGAGGACAAGAGTGAGATTCCATTGGAGAGGAATCGAAGTTGTCACCAGCCGCAGGATGGGTCCGGGCTTGTGAATTAAAGTCCCTTGGAGAAGGGCAAACGGATCACCCGTCAGTCTTCGGAAGAGTCCAAAGGCTCGCGGTTTTATTGTCTCCTTTTGATTTTATTTTCTCCTTTTCGTTTTTTTTTTATCTTCGATCTTCTTTCTTTCGTTTTTATCTTTTCTCTAATTGTTTTTCCATCGTCTTCATCCTCCACCCATTTAGCCGCCGGTTTCCACCCCAAATCCCCCCATACCCGAACCCATGCCGTCGGCCTCCATTCACCTAGCCGCCGATCCACTCTCCTCCTCCCCCATCCAAGCTTGTTTCCTATTTTAGAATGAATTGAATGTGGGTAGATTTGAAATTCAAAATTAATCATTGAGAATTTCAAAATCTTTTTCCTCTTTAATTAAATTTATTTTAGGAAAGTTTCCATTTTTATCTAATTTGAATTTGAAATTCAAATTGGACTTGAAATAATTTTCCCAAATCGCTTACCTAAATTAAGGAGTTTTAATTATTCTAATTAATCTCCCCATGGTCTATGCATGCCGTCGGTTCCACCTCACCTCCACCTTGGCTTGAAATAATAATTATTGCCTATTCTCCCCTTAGTGCTTTTGGAAACTATTTTTAAATCCCTGTACGTTGCTTATAACAGATCTTTCCTAAGCCTTATTTCCAAATCTCTGAGAATAAGATTTAGGATTTAATTGCTAAATTCCCTCTCAGCTCACCCACATCCCGCCAGCCTCCATTAAATTCCCTGTGTCCCGCCTCCCTAAACCAATTAAGGGAATTTATGAATTAAAATCCCTTTAATTTTCCCTGTGGTCCCGCCGTTAGGAAATTATTTCCCTCCATCTCCTTATCCTCGCTTCCCCCTTCTCCTCATTGCTGGGTTGAAAACTTTCCACAAGTGCAGCCAATTATTTGGAAAAAATTAATTACCCAATCCTCTCTCTGTTGGCCCAAATTCTCTCAAGCCTACTTAGCTTGATTTTTCCTCCCAAGCTCCATCCCCATTATTAGAAAAACCTGAAACTTATTTCAGGTTTGATTTGGATTCCTTTCTCTACAAGATTGTAAGAGAATATTTCAGATTTTTAGAGAGGACTTCCTCTCCTTTACAACTCCTCCTACCCGTTCTACATCAATTACCAAATGGATTGTAGAGCCAGATAATCACATAAGAATTCCTGAAATCCATTTATATACTATAAGACTCGAAGGCACTTCGGTTCATAGAAATTAACTTGAGTGCTTAAGAAATAAAATTCCTCTACCTAATCACTAATTAAACATCCCTTCTGCTGGCATTATTGATATTGGGACTAGCAGAGTATTTATGGAAAGTCCTGGACTGGCTCTTTTCAACTTTATAAACAAGGTTGACAATTTTGGATAATCACCAAATGGATTGCAGAGCCAGATAATCACATAAGAAGTCCTAAAATCCATTGAGATACTATAAGACTCTAAGGCGCTTCGGTTCATAGAAATTAACTTGAGTGTTTAAGAAATAAAATTCCTCTACCTAATCACTAATTAAACATCCCTTCTGTTGGCATTATTGATATTGATTATATAGAATTTGGTTATAACCGATAAGAAGAAATAATTTCCCTCAATAAATTGTGCATTTGAAACCAAGAATGAACAGGGCGTGTGCCTTCCTATCGCTAATTAGTTTGGAGTTGCTCCCACCATGCTAAAACACCTCCTTGAAGTTTATAGGACATAAAGTTGACATGTTTCTCCTAAAAAATCCCCCTATATTCACAAAAAAAAGTTCCATCAGTTTAAGCAAATCTAAATATTCCCCAATATGCATAGCATGTTAGTTAAAGTATGGGATATCAAATTTAAATTTGAGCTATTGTTGATGGGAACAACACGCATAAGTTTCATGGACATACTTTGGTCATCATAAGCGAAGTTGATAACCTGAGATAAAGATCAAATAGAATTCATTTCCAACTTGCCTTAAAAGCCCTCCTTTAAAGCTACAATTTATCAAACTAATTGATTGGTTCTTTCATTCAGATTGTTCCTCACACTTAATATGGAAAACTACTCAATATATTTGTTGATAGTGTGCATTCCCAATGAAGTAGAGTGTCGCGGTGCCAGCTGATGGGGACATCAGCAGCGATTTCAACACATTTACCTTTAGGAGATGCCGGAGATCAACGGCCACGATCATGATTTGTATTTTCATCATTTTATGTAGTGAATTTTTTTTTTATTTTATGTTTTTCCGTTTTTACCCTTATGGGTATTTGGTAGCTATTGTAGCCCAAGGGACATTTTAGTACTTTACTTTCTTTGTCATTTTGAGGCCTATTTATATGGCCCTTTTCTCATGTAAGAGTTAGTTTTTGATGAAATGAAAATTACTTTGTGTTCTCTTTGTGAGTGCCTCCTCTCTCTCAAATCTCTTAGTGAGTTTTGAGAAGAGCTAGATCTCATTGTGAGTTCTAGACCTTCTTCCATTTTATTTTTGTAATCAATTAGTGTGAAACTCAAAGAGAATACATCCGGATTGTATTCTTCTTGAGCTTCCTCCCCACAACCCCTTCCACCACCTACCCTGTCCAGCCACCGGCCAGCAGCAGGCCAGCCACCCGCCGGACTGCAGCCTTCCAGCCGCCTCCTTCCCCTTCCACCTCTCTACCCGCCGGCCCTTCCTCTTGGATTTTGAATTTGAAATTCAAATTCTCCAAGAGCCATTACCCAAAATTAACTTCTGAATTTATTCCATCATCTTAATTGGAATTCAATTCCAATTTGAAATTCAAATAGCTGTTTCAGTGTTTAAGCATAAATTAGGAAACTTTCCCTCTTGATTAAAATCTGAATTTATTTCAGTTTTATTCAAATCCTTTACTTAATCAAGTGGGCCCCCACCTCATCAAAACCGAAACTCCCTCTCTCCATGCTCTATGGCCGGCCACCCATACCCATTACTCCTCCCTTTAATTAGGAGCTTAATTCATGGCTTCAAATAAGGCCTCATTAAGTCCTAATCTCCCTCTTAAGCCTAAATTTCAAATTTCAAAATTTGAAATTACAAAGTCCAAATTAAATTAGGAAATCTGAAATATGCTGTCCTAAAGTTTCCGATTGCTGTCCACCACATCAAGAAGGGTTTTGGTTGCCGTCTACTTCATCTCAATGCATCCAAACAGCCACTAAAGCTTCATGTCTTCTATTTCTTTGGGTAAACTCATCATCTGACCCTTTTATCTTTGTAGTTACTTCTCTATTGTTGTGATATCTTGATTCATGGAAATCATGCTAATCTTCTCCGCTAAAACCTAGTAATTGGATGAGTTGTGTGAGGGATCTTCTCATAGCAACTAATCTTATTGTTAGTCTAGGGATATTTGTGGAAAACCATTCATGTACGCAACGTTAGATTGACTTGATTGTTATATGATCTTAACTCTTACCCGTGTGATTCAACCGTAAGCTCGTTTTTCCGTTCTTAATGTTTTATCTCGTCGTTCAAATTATTATAAAGATATAATTATTTGTTCTATCTAAAATTAAGCGTGCAAGCTTTCATTACGAAACCCATCATCGCATATACGTTTCACATCACCAGCTCAAAGTTTTATAAAAATATCAAATTTCACTTCCACAAAACCCAACCCCACCCCCTAGGCAACAGATTACATAGAGAGTCAGAAATCCTAATGAAAAAAAGCTAGGATTTGACGACTCTGATCTATTTTCTATTGTCGGCCCAGTTAAGACGGGGGCTAAACACATAGAATTGCTTGAGGAAGGAAACTCGGAAGGTGGGAATGGAGCTCTGAAGCAAGCCCCTGGCCTGACCAGGCTCCCGGTAGAGCAGAGGAAACGGTTAGGATAATGAACTTGAAACGCGGAGCCCGAGCGGACGGCGAGCGAGTGGTTAGTGGCAAATAGCGCCCTAGTTGATGGCATTCCTCTCTGCGGCTGGCACTCGAGGAACCACGGGGCACTCCATACAGAGCAAGCAAGTCTGAGGGATGAGACGCCCCCGCAAGGACCTAAATTCTCATTCTGAGGTCGAACCGAGGAATAAAATTGTTCAAATCACGGTAGATTAGGGTTGTAAATAAGTTGAATATCTGTCTAATCGAGCTAAGCTTGTTTAGCTGTCATTGATTTTTTTTTAGCAGTCATTGAGTTCGAGCTCGAGCTCAACTCGTTAAAAAATCCATAAGCTCGAGCTCGTTTAAAAAGCTTAAGTTTGACTCGATTGTTGAGCTGGATTTCTTAGCTTTAAATTAAAATTTTTAATTTTTTTAGAACTTTAATTTTAATATAGAATTTATTTAAACTTATTAAAATATATTATATAATACTAATTTAAATTAATTATTAAATATATTTTAATTTAATCAAACGGCTCAACGAGCTTTCGAACCGAGCTAGGATTAAGGTCGACCTCGCATCTCGATAAGCTCGACTCGCGAGCTTGTTAATGAGTCGAGCTCAAGCCAGCTCGGCTCACTTACACCCATAAGGTAGATTACATTCTACATATCTCAGTTTTTAAAAATATAAAATTTTTGGGATTTTATAATTTAAATTATAATTTCTTAGCGTAAAAAAGATAATAACTTTACACACACTAAATTTTTCACCGTGTAACTTTCTGTATGTTGTAGATATGATCATTCTGGGCATTTAGGCAATTTTTTTCTGAAAAATTTACACAAGTAGTTTACAAAGTGCATTATTTTTATCCAATAAGAAAACATTTCTGATCCCAAAAAATAATGTTATAGTATAATTAAAACTTCAAAACAATCCTCTTAACAATTCTAGGTAATCTGATGAAATTCTAAAATTGTGAAATTCTACTCAGTTGTTGAATATGTTGTCTAACAATAAATCATTACGTGAATTTCTAAAATTGGTTTTGATATGCTAATATAAAGAGTCATAAGGCCTGAATTCTGATCTCTTTTTAATGAGAAGCATAAGAGCCTAAGCAAAACCTACTACTTTATGCTCTGATATATTAAACACATATTTATTTACATTCCATATAAAGTCCATTATATTTCAGTTGTCTACAAAGCAATATTTTGTTCGATACAATAAATTATTATCAACTGTTTTTAAATTCAATAAAAAATGATGGGTTTATTATTTAAAATTTAGATCAGTGGGCGTGACATGCTTAGTCTGCATTCTGTTTCAAGTCAGAAAAAGGGTAAGAAACCGGTTGAGTAGTTGTGGTTGCAAGATTTGATTTGTCTGAGTTGGTATAAGTACTTTCTGGTTTATAGCTTTTGTAGAGTCATGACTATCATTTGTTCTACACTGCTCTCTTTTATTTTGAGTTTGTAGCAATGTACTGTAGTGTATATATTTTATTGTATAAATATTTTGATGATGAATGAAAAGAAAACAAATTGTGGATAAATTTATTTTTTGTTTATTAAAAATTAATTAGAAGCTCTATAGTCTGTTTTAAATAAAAGGAAATCTGAAATATCCAAAACTATATCTTAGGACTTGGTCTGTCACCATTCAACACGATAAGACTTGTCCTACATGTGGGTTCTATTTGGTTGGATTATGACACTACGAGGGTGCCACATTAATCTGGCATGGAGGTTGTGTTAGCAATTCTTCTTGTCTTGAGGTTTTAAAACTCATTGCATCTCCACCATGAATCGAAGAACTTGATGAGATTATATATTCATTGGTCGAGACTTGACTAAGCAACCCACAAGGAAGATAAAGAGACTAATAGGCAGTGAAAGAATGCATGTCGCTATCATCCTCTCACTCTTATATTTCTCATTATATACTTTTTTCTTGCATAACATAACTGACTGTGTGGAGAGATTATTATGTGCGGTCACCGGACAGTCCGAAGGCCAATCAGGATGCGCCACATCACCCGATTCACAGCAATACATAGTTATGGTACACAATGTATAGGTGATGTGGCACAATCTGATTGGCCTCCGGATGGCGTCCGGTGACCGCATGTAATAATTTTGCGACTGTGTGAAACTACTAATTATTCACTCCTTAACTAACATTTCTTGTTAATCTAAATAAAAATGAATTCAAGAATAAATAAAACATGACCAAAATAGCAAAGATCAAATAGAAGCTAAAGGAACTCACCAATCAAAAATACAGTGACAATAGTCCAAATAATCATTTGAATAGGTCGTCTATATTGTACATGGTATTGAGACCTTTGAATCTGCCTTTGAAAGGCTCCAAGCCAGCCATAGAGTTGCTTATTGTAAGACTCATCAGTGCAATCGCTAAGACAGCTCTTACTCTTCGCATAGCAAGCATCCATGTCCTTGGTTTTAAAATAGGAAATACCGTCAATGAAAGTATAAATGACATCAAGAAAATCATCGAAAAGAAAAATAATACACTTGAAGAAAAAAAATTATAATAATAAAAATCATAATATTACTGAAATAGATGAAGATCATTAAAAATAGGAATAATAAAATTTCATACCCGACTCAGCTGATTATTCTGCAATGGTATGGTCTCCATCATATCTTCATTGCTAAGAATCCTACACTTCCTAAAGCCATTTCTATACCAATTGGGCTTAGTAATTGCTTCCACGGTTCTAAACTGTGAGAGATTAAATATCCTTGGAGGAGGCTGCTCATTTAATAGTTTATGTGGAGACCGCTCGGTAGAAACTGAAGTCTTCCATACCCCTAAATCAGCACAAGCACTGGCTACACTCTGGTGATCTTTCATTTTCCCTTCCTTCATGTCCAATGTATTGAAGTTGTTGGACTGGCAACAGTTCAAAGAAACAGAACTTTCTCCATTCATAATATGTTCTGCCTCGGGGAAATCACCTGACGATGTCGGTAACACCTTCTCTACTTTACTTTTGGGGTACGAAAGGAAAAGAGCAAGCTCGTCCCTCTCAATTTCGTCCAGCCTTACCCACTCCAAAGCACTCCTCCTATCCTCTACATTCAATTCCTTTAGAGCCTTCTCCACCATCGAAATTTTGCTCGAAATGGCCACAATAAAATCGCTGTGCCGAGTTACGGTATCTTCGCCGGATGAAAGTGCATGATCACTAGATTTGACTGCCCTCTCCAATTCCTCCAGCTGAGAATTATCCGGAATTATTCTAAAATTCGCCCAGAAAAATAATAGGAGAAAAGACTTCAATAATCAAAAAGTACCTGCCATTTCGCGGTGCCCAGGGCAGTGTGGAGCTCCCGCCGTAGCTCAGCGGCAGATAGATCCTTGACACCCCCGCCCGGTCTCTTTTCGTGGATCATCCATCGTCGGTAAACCGATTCCATCCTGCAAAAGGGAACATAGGAATTTTACCAAAAAAACGAGAGGGGAAAAGTGACGCTGGAGATAGTCCAATACCTATCGGAGGATTCCTGCACCTCCTCGGCAGCGTAGAAGAAGGGGTCCTTCTCCCATCGATCGAACGCCGTCGCCATGAATGAGCAACCGAATCAAACTAGAGATTAAAAAAAAAAAAAACCTAAGCTAAAAATCAAACAGTGATGAGGTCGAAGAACGGAAGAAGTGAGTCTTCTCTGTCGCACTCTCTCTCTCTCTCTCTCTATTAATAGCGGGTGGATCGTAAACTCAAAGAGCGCCGGAATCGGGGACCTTGGGCCCGCCCGAAGAGAAGGCACTTCTTGCACTAGATGGGCCAGTAAAATTACTAAGCCCCTTTATCGTTTATTGGGGTGCAATCGAGTCGAGTCGAGTTGAGAAGTTCGTCAAGATCCTGCTCTTGAGGCGAAGCCTGCTCCCGCCCTCGCTCTTGTGGCGAAGCCCGCTGCCGCGAACCACTCTCGCGGTGAAGCCCGCTCCCGCTCTCGTGGCGAATCTTGCTGCTCTTACGCGAGCTACTCGACGAGCTATCGAGTCTAGCACCCAAGTGTTCGAGCTCGAGCTCGATTAGCAGTCGAGGTCAACTCGCAAGCTCGATAAGCTCCACTCGTAAGAGGACTTATCAAGTCGAGTCCGAGCCGACTTGACTCGGTTGCACCCCTAACCATTTGTAATTTGCATACTTCTGATCAAAGATAATTGTCGGCCCGCTAGAAAGAGGTTCGTCTCGGGTCTCCCGGGTTTGAGAACCCGCCCGATTGCTAAAGTACCGATAGTTTAAATGTTTGGGCTGAGCTATTGGGGCCTGGGGCCCACGCGCATGCTTGGTCCACACAAGTGGATGGAAAAGGCTGTGGGAGCTGAGTCGAACGGAGAAGAGAAGATGCCTGCCGACATCGCAACGTCGCCGTCCATTATCTTAAAGTTAATGGATTTGGTCTCGCTTACGTGGCCCAGTTTGTTTGGATTTTTTTTTTGCTACTTTGTTTCTCAATTAAATCTTTGCCGCCCCACTTGCAAAGATTTATATATAAGAAGCAAATTCGATTCATCCACGTATCGGCCTGCATGTAATAGGTTGTGTGTTGAAGTTGTGAGGTGTTACAGATAATTTTAAAGTTTTTATGCCTGCATGATGACCACACACACAAATGCAAGTTTCATATTTTTTAAATGAGTAGAGAGATTTTTTTTTTTTTTTAAGACTATAGACCATGGATCCTTTCACTCCTATAAATATACATGATTTAAAATCACATATGATAGATGAAAAAATAAATAAATTATGGAGCCTAATTTGATTGAAATAGTTATATAGTATTAGTATTAGAGCTTCTTCAGCCGGACTTCAAATGGTTGTATAGCGACCAGGGGCGGAACCAGCTTCAATTTTGAGGGGGGGCAAGTACAATATTAAAATAATTAAATATTAAAAATAATATATATTTTAAGTGTAAAATTTATTATTATTAATTAAGAAATAATAAATTAGAAACATATTATTTTTTAAAAATTAAAATATTTTGCATAATTAATTTATTTAAGATACAACATTAATACATAAATTAAAATAAAATCCTCATACATATTTAAATGATATCCAGTAATACAATACCTTAACAAAATAAAAAGCAAAAATCAAAATGCAGAATAAATCGAATAACAAAAATTTAAAATATAATTTTTTTTTATATAGGACATTAATATTTCAAATTATATATATAATAGGTTTAATTAAAAAAAATTGATAAATATAAATATATAATTAAAAAATATAAAATAAAATATGATAAATAATATACTAAGAATACTCTTTTTTGGTATTAGAAAATGAAGTTCGATTGAAGATAAATTATTACAATTTGATATATTACTGTATTTTGGAGTGAAATTTAAGTTTTTAGATTAGAAATGGCCTCATAAAAGGGGCCATTGTGCAATTTGGAGTGCAGCAAGATATTTATCCCACTGTGTGGGGAATTGTTGTGCCAATATACTAAATATGGATTGTAGAAGATGTCTCATGTGGTGGTATTGGAAGAAGTTTTTAGGCCTTAGAGTTGATTTTTGTTAAGGAGCATTAGACATTAGAAGCTAGCTAGTGGCTAACAAGCATTTAATGGCAATACTTACCAGACAAGAAGATGAAGAATGTCACAAGTAATAGGGTGATCTATAGCCAATAATTAGCTTGAGTATTCTACTAATAAGAGGGGAGATTGGATGACCCAAAAGATAGGATTTCATACATTGATGGTTGATAAAGTTCGTATGTATCATCATTCATATTCAAGTAAATGGGGAAAGTCAAAATTCATTCTATAAAGAACAGTTACCTTAGTTGTTATCCTAATAGGAGGGGAGACATACGATCGAAAAATATAGACATCAACCACTGATGAGCATCAAATAATGTTCTATAAGAATTGCTAGAAGTTAGGTGACGGTGAGTGGTCTGCTTGGTTGCTCCGCTAATATGAGGAGAGATCAAGTGATTACTAAGAAAGGCATTGTTGACTTCTTTAGTTGATAGATGTCAAACGTTGGTCGTTAGTAGACGATAATACATAGGAACTTCAAAATTCAAATGAAGCTAGTTGGTCAACTTAGGCTTCGTTTGGGAGGACATATTTACTGCTTCTTAAAACAGCTTTTTAGTACAAAAATTTTAATTTTTGTACTAAAAAGCTGATTAAATAAGCAGTAAAAAGCCGTCCCAAACAAAATCTTAATCATTATTCTATTAGGATGACAAATCAAACTATCAAAAAGATTGACTTTAAATCATTGCATCAAGTATTGGTCCTTGATAGGCATTATAAGATGATCAATATGAATTATTAGAAGTTTAAAGATAATATATAGACGATTAGCTTAATGAAAGCACCAAGAAGAACAAGAACACAGTGGGTAAGAAGGGTTAATTGGGAAATTGAGGTTGCCAATAAATATAGCAAATGGAAGGAAAAAGATAGAAATTTTACCCTGCAAATGGCGGTACTCAGGCATTTCTCTTTTTGATAATTAATCTGTTATTTATATGATATTAGGCTGCTAGCTTGAAGAAATTATTCTATGCGGGACGCTGAAAGCAGCTCTACATCAGGAGACCAATTAGAATGAGCCACACCAACAATACCGAGCAGTACCGAGCCACGATACTGATGTGGCCCATTTTGATTGGTCTCCGAACGACATTCAGCATCCACACAGAATAATTTCTCGCTAGCTTGAGGTCACTTCATATTTTAAGCATCAATACCATATTATTAGTTTGCTAAAATCATCTGATTTTCATTATAAATATCATATAAAACATCCAATACAAATTGACAGATTATTCACAAACAACAAACTGCTTTCTGCAACTTATATGATGCTTTCTGCTAATCTGGACCTTGGATAGGCTTTAGGTGCATAATTACAAGATTGTTCTAACCTTGAACATCTATTTCTTCACAATGGCTTTCTCTTGCAGCAGAAGTGAACTTCCCTGGCTTTTATTTAAGCTCTTAGAATCTGCATTATCTTCATCATAGCTTCAACTGACAGAAACATCAAGACATTAGTTCAGTAGATCATCCCACTTGCAGTACTGTCCACCAGCCAGCGCACGATAGAACCGGTCTCTACAGTAAACTGGTCTTCCATCAGCAGCCTCAGCTGCTGCAGCTGCCAGTTCATCGTCTTTAATTACCTCCACTGGTAGTCTTAGCAGTTCTTTCTTGCTATAAATATCTTGTCATCAGGCATGTATTAATGCTAAGTTGTAGATTTAGGTTTCGTTTGTGACGGCTTTTTTTTTGTTTCTTAAAGCAACTTTTTAGCACTGCTTCTTAAAATTTTTTACTAAAAAACTGCTTTAGGAAGCAGTAAGGAAAGCCTTCCCAAACAAAACCTTTGACCACACAAAATGCAAATAATAGAATTTCTCACCTTAGATTAATTTTAACGTTAGAAACTGGGGGATTTGAACTGATTTCTTTTGAATCGAATATTGAATGTATGAAGTTCTCTACAGGGGAAGCCAAAATGAATAATGATACTGCAGTAACCAATAAAGCTCCTGTGCCCACTAATGTTTGCTTCAACAACTTGATCACTGGCTTTACCTGATAATAGTTTGGTGTAAAATTCATAATTAATTTCTAACTTTTAAATATAACATTGTAATGAAAGTATTTTATTCTTCCTTCATATAAAAATTACAGCAGAATTCTTTCGTAATATTTTCTTTTTATATTTGTAATATCGATTTTCTATACTGAATACCATAACTTTTAAGGTAATTTTTGCAGGCATATATTAATTTCTAAATTATGCTGCCCCTTATGGCCTATCATATTAAAAAAAAAATTCTTTTGAATTAAAAAAACAAATTTACGTGATATCAAAAGTGCTACTTTTCTAAAATAATGAGATAACTATCTTTTTGGATAGGAACTTCATACGAAGAAAATTAACTATATAAGACACAAGGCTATTAGATAGATAGCTCAGGCATGAATCCTCACACTTTTTTTTTTTGGGAACGGGTATCCACTTGGTGCTACCCCCGAAAGGGCACTTGACGGCGTGATTAATCCTTAACTGACCTAGAAGAGGCACCCACCCCATAAACCTCCTGGCCCGCATTTGGGCCCAACTTAAGAGGCACTGCCGCTCGAGCGGAATCTAGCACAACTAGCATGAGTTTGGGGGTTCCCAATCATACTCGCCCACCAACCAAGCTAAACATCGATGGGTTATCCTAACACTTTATTATACTTTTAGTTACTGCTCGTTACATCTGTTTATTTTAGTTGAAATTATACTGTGTGTGTACAAATGTTAATGATGCATTGAAATGATCATTTTCTTTAAAAAATTTTGCATCTACTATAACGTACCTTATAAGAACCCAATAACCTGTCACGAGCAAGTACCTGCAATAAAGAAATTTAAGAACTCATTACTTACAAAATAAAGATCATTGCTATGTGTTAGTCTCTTCTAGCATATGCTTTCATTAATAATAAGCTTCAATCACAAAGACATGAAGAATAAAATGTATATATGTATGAATTATTCAAACTTAAAATTAAGTCATAAATCATGATTGGACGAATCAAATAGTTTTTTTACTGAGGTTCCCTTTAAGAGGCCTAAAATTGTGCCATTTATGTTTTATATTTCTACATGTTTTTTTTTTTTCAGTGATTTATTAAACTTGTCTATAATGTACACGAGATATCAATTATATGTCAGCAGATTAAGGTTTCGTTTGGGGCAGTTTTCTTATTGTTTTCTAAAATAATTTTTTAGTATAAAATTAAAAAATTTTGTACTAGAAAGCAATAAGAAAACTGTTCAAACATAGTATAAGTGAAAAAAGTACAGGTTTACAACCTTTGTAGAACGATGTGCTTACCTCAGGTGGCTTCACCCACATTTGTCCATCATACCACCCCGTCTCCTCATAAGGAATCACTGCTGACAGTAGCCTATCTCCAACATAGCTCCATCCCTGTTGAATAAAAAAAAAAGAGGAAGCTATTATAGCACAAGTACGGACATCTTGTAAGAAAATGAACTATATGCACAATCATAAAATTTATGAGGATTTTTTTTTTCTTTCGCAACTGTGTTTAAAGAGCTGCAACCTGTAGCAAAGATAAAAACAAATACATAGCAGAAATAATATTGTGAATAGAGTATGTATTACTACTATCACTGTTACTGTGCACATGACTATTTATAATGAAAGGGTAACATGTGAAGAATAACAGTGCAGTTGTTATGGCTGGCATCTAACGGTTATGGCTTAAAGCATGTTTAAGTTCGTTGGGGAGCATGTGGTAAGTGAAGCAGATCACTGCTGAGACTGATGCCTCGTATATCTAATAACACCCCCACAAGTTGACAATTCCAGTTGAATAGTTAACTTGCACCTTCGTTGTATGAGGCGGGTTGTAGAAAGAGATTTTGTAAAGATGCCGGCCAATTGATCATGTGAGGCAATGGGATGTACTACAATATGTTGGGCTTTGATGCAATTCCGAATAAAATGATAATCTACTTTGATATGTTTTGTACGGGTCTGAAAAATCGGATAATTAGCCAAAGCAATGGCAGATGTGTTGTCACAAAAAATAGAGCTGGGCACAGATAGAGAAATTTAAAAGTCATGTAGAAGATGTCGCAGCCACAAGATGTCACACGCAATTGCTGCCAAAGCTCAGTATTTCGCCTTTGTGGATGAGTGTGTATTTGTAGGTTGCTTTTTGACAGAACAAAAGATGAGATTGTTGTAAGAAAATGTACATAATCCAACTACCGAACGTCTATCAGCGGAATCAGCAACCCAATCGAAATCTGCATAGGCTGAAAACTGAAGAGAGGAATTTGTAATTGGCAGTGCATATGTGACAGTGCCATGGAGGTAGCGTAAAACCCGCTTGAGTAGCTAAAAGTAAAGTTGATAAGGCTTGTGCATATGTTGACAGATATATATATATATATATATATATGTTGACAGAGATGGTTGATGGAAAATGTGATATTGGGCCGTGTAATGGTGATGTACTGCAACGAGCCAACTAGTTTTCGATAGAGCTCAGCTTGAGGGAATAAGGGAGAATAAGCAGCTGGAGCTGGCAGTTTGGTTGGGAGTGGGTTGTGAACAGGTTTGCAATGAAGCATACCTACTTTGTAGAGCAGCTCAGATATGTACCGTGATTGATTCAAGAGCAGACCATGTGGAAGAGGTTGTATTTGAATTCCAAGAAACTGTGCGACCTGGCCCAAATTTCTCATAAGAAAAGAGGAGTTTAAATTCTCAAGGAGGTTGTCAATCTCCTGTTGACTGTTTCCCATGAGAAGCACATCATCCACGTGGACAAGCAAGCAGAGGGAGATAGAGCCTTTATATAATATCAGGAAAGAAGGATCAGCCTTGCTCACAACAAAGCCATATTGCATGAGATGACTGGAGAATGTGGAGAACCACTACTGAGGGGACTGTTTTAGGTCATATATTGATTTGTGTAGGTGACATACATGCAAAGGAAATTGTTGATCATGAAACCCAAGAGGTTGTTTCATGTAGACGACTTCATCAAGTTTATCAAGCAAAAAGGCGTTACATACATCTAAGTGTAGAACCGGCCACTAAAAATGGGTTGCAACAATTAGAAGAAGTCAAATAGTAGAAAATTTCGCAATAGGGCTGAATGTGTCCATATAGTCAATGCCAAACTTCTGTTTAAAACCCTGAGCCACAAATCGAGCTTTGTGACGAGTAACTGACCCGTCAGGATAAAATTTAGTCTTGTAAATCCATTTTGCATCCAAATACGTTTTGATCATTGGTTCTTGGAACTAGGGACTAAGTGCCTTCATTTTGGAGAGCTTGAAATTCAGTGGACATAGCGACTCTCCAAGCAGCATGCAATTTTGGCTTCAGTGGAGAGAATGGGATGACTTGATGATGAAGTTCAAGTTTTTGTTTGGGCTTTAGATGTCCAGTTTGGAAGTGTGTTAGCATGTGATGGTGCTGGTGGAGGATGTGGAGCAGAAGATGTAGAAGTTTTGGAAGGTGTGGTATGAGAATTGTGGTGGTAGTGGGTAAACTAAAGTGATATGGTGTAGTTGCTGAGTTAGAAGAGAAAGAATTTGGAACATGGAGTGGGCTTTAAGAATGCTCCGTGAAGGAAGTGGTTGGAGGGACCGTGGAGGGAGGTGAGGCAATATAGGTCGGTACAATTGTGAGTGGAGAAGAGGTAGTTGACTATGGAAATGTTGAAGTTATTGATGAAAGTTTGAATGGGAATTTTGATTCAAAGAAAATGACATGCCGAGAGAGATAGAAGCGATTAGTGCGGGGCTCCAAGCATTTATAGCCTTTGGAGTCAGTAGCATACTCAAGGAAGACACAGGGTAGAGATCATGGTTCAAGTTTGTGGCGAGTGGAAGGGGTAAACAAGGGTAGCATAAGTAGTCAAACACACATAAGTGATCATAAGAAGGTGGGTTGTAGATAGAGGAGCTCATATGGGGAGAGACTTCAGGTGTTTTTAGAGGGCAGATGGTTGATAAGGTAAGTTGTTGTTAGGATCATATCACCACATAAATATGAGGCATATTTGCTTCAAATATGAGGGAGCGCATTGTTTCCAAGAGGTGTCAATGTTTTTGCTCAGCGATGCCGTTTTTTTGACGAGCATAAGGACAAGTAAGACGATGAATAATGCCATAGTTATTTACATAGTTTTTAAACTTGAAATTGACAAACTCGCAATCGTGATCGGATTGCAACATTTTAATAGGAGTTTGGAATTGTTTTTCCACTTGTTGCTTAAAGCTGACAAAAGTATTAAACACATCTAATTTAAAATTTAAAGGGAATAGCCAACAAAATCGAGTAAAGTCATCCACAAATAGAATGTAGTATTTATAATTTTGATTTGAGATAACTGGGGAGGGACCCCATATATCTATATGCAAAAGTTTTAAACATTTTCTAGTAGTAGAAAAAACTAGACTAAAGGGGAGGCGATGACTTTTTGCACGAGCGTTAGAGTCATAGTGGAATGAAGTGGGTGAAGGCTGTCTGAGCTTGAGTTCGGTGGATAGCGGATGTTGAATTGGAAGAGATGGGTGACCAAGCTGATTGTGCCAAGTTGAGAAGCTGGAAGATGTGATGAGAAGAGCAGCGGGGGCGGTGGATGGTTGTTGTGAATGAAGTGTGGAATGAAGCTTAACTGGGTAGAGGCCATGTAGATTGGGTCCTGAAAGGAGGATCTACTGAGTCTTGGAGTCCTTTATTGTAATGCCAGCATTGTCAAATAAAATGTAACAGGCATTATCATTAAGAAGTCTATTAAGAGAGAGGAGTTTGTGTAAGATGCGAAACATGAAGGATTTGGGGTAAATTGAGCTTCAAGGCGGACGTGGGTAAAATGCCTTTACCAAAGTTAGCAATGGGAAGGTGATGACCGCTGCCGACTTGAACGTGGGAAGTGACCAAGTGGCGATTGAATGGATTGAAGCTGGGAAGGGTCAGAGGTAAGATATGTGGAGGCATTTGAGTCCAAAAACTAGTCTATGGATAAATTGTCTTCTTGTGCCACCAGAGCTCTTGGCGCATGCTGATACGAAAGATTGGCACGATGCCAGCAAGAAATTGCATAATGCCCTATTTGCCACAAATTTGGCAAACAACCAGAGGGAACAAATGACAACCATTGTGGGAGAGTGGGGGAGAATGACTACCGCAATAGTTAGGTGAACGACCACGATAGGAACCATCTCGCCTGCAGCTAGAGCAAAGGGGGAGTACGTGGTAGGCTAGGTGTCTATTCAGTTGAGATGTTAACTTCCTCACTACATGGCAAGGCATACAAATCATCAAGGAAGATGGGCTAGAGTTTAGTCTGAATGGTTGTTTTGAAGGCATTGTAAGCGGGAGGTAAACCATTGAGTGTGTAGAGGATGACATCCTCGGGATTGATGTGGGAACCAGCGGCGTTAATGGCATCGACAAGCTGCTTGATTTCCGAAAGATATTGGAACATCAATTTGTCCTGCATTTTGAGTTGATGCAATTCGTTCTTGAGCTGGAGAACGCCGGAGCGGTTTGTAGCTTGTAATCGGCGTTCCAATGTAAACCATATTTAAGTGGAGGTTTCAAAATTGATAACGTAGGGTAACAATAGATTTTGGTCAATGAGATGCCAAGTGAGGTAAGTAGTAATGAGGGAAAATGAGTTATTTGAAAGGTGATTTGGGGGTTGTTAATGGAACCATCAAGGTAACCAGTAAAGTTGTTTGCAACAAAGAGTTTTAAGATCTGAGATCTTCATATAGGATAGTTTGTGGTGGTAAGCTGAACGTTTTAAAACTGATTTAACATTAGTCATCAAAAACTTTAGTTGCGAGGGGATAGTGATGTCAACTGTGGAGATGACGGGATAGTAGTAGCAGAGGAAGCTTCGGTACTCGCCATTAGAGAGACGAGAAGGATATGAGTACCGAAAAGAAAGCTTACAACCTATCTGATTGACGGCTAGCCTTAATCGAAAGTTCTCTCTCGTGATCGGGAGGGGTAATTAACTATAGGGGCTTGCGCCTATAGGAAACCAGAACTCAGATCATAAAGTCCTCGCAAAATGAGGGCGAAATCTCTGGGTAGTGTCTTATCTACAAACCCATCTGCCTTCCAAAATTTACCTCGGAACTTAGTTCGTTAAAACTCCCTCGCCGAATAAGGAAAAGCGAGCGGAGGCCGAGGCCGAATTTTCAGAGCCCACACACTGTTATTGTGTACATGACTATTTATAATGAAAGGGTAACATGTGAAGAATAACGGTGCAGATGTTATGGTAGGCATCTAACAGTTATGGCTTAAAGCATGTTTAAGTTCGTGGGGAGCAGGTGGTAAGTGGAGCAGATCACTGCTGAGTGCCGCATATATCTGATAACAGTGTTTTCCTTAGAAGTTTGATGCTTGCGTTTGAGTATGTGGTCATTATATTGGTGAATTTCTCCTAATATTGAATAGTTTCCATAAATGGACTGTTTTTTTTTTCTCTCCTTTTCTCTTTAGCTATATCTCTTTTTACAGAGGTATGACGTTCAAAATCATTATTCAATATTCTTATAATATAAGGTGGCACCAGTGACCCAGGTGTAATATAGTTTAAGTATTTTGGATCTAATATATAGAATAATGAAGACATAATTTCTAGAGTTAATATTAGATGGTTAAAATGGTAAAGTACATCAAGAATTTTATGTGATAAGAGAGTGGAGTTTTATGTGTAAATTTTATTAAACCACAAATAGGCTGGTAAGGTTCTTTCAATCCAAATGTTGGATTAGAATAAAGTCATTGACATCAAGGCTAAGTGTGAAAAAAATAAAAATATTAAGTTAAATGCGTCATAAGACTCAGAAAGATAAATTAAAGAATGATTATATTAGAATAAAGATTCAAGTGACATCTATTGAAGATAAGGTGATCAAAAATAAACTTGGATGATTTGGACATGTACAACAAAGGGCGGATAAGAGCAAGTTAGACAATTTAATAATATTTGTGTAAGAGGATTATGTGGGAAAAGTTACATGAATAGAAATTATTCAAAATAATTTATGTTATGTGTTTTATGAATCCTTAAATAAATTTGATTTACTAAAATTAAAACTTCATGATGAACTTCCTGTATTATTTGTTCATTAATCTATATAATTTCAAACAATTAGCCAACTAATTTTCCGCTAAGATCACAGTTTACAGATGATACCTTCAACTTTCAGAAACTCTAAGTATGGGTAAATGTGAAAGAAACAGCGATTCAATATTCTGCGTAAAAGGTAAAGTACTCCGATCCAGTGGGTAGAATGTCACTAAGATTATATTCTTGAAGATTAAAAAACACGCTAACATCAATAAACTATTTACCAAGTTAACTACCTTGTTCATGCCATCTTTAGCTAGCTATTTTGGTGTACGAATCATTATTTGATTAATTTTTCTATGTATATCAAGCTTTAAATCATTTGGTGGACATCATTTTTTTGTTTTTTACATCTATTAATTTCATTTTCCTTCAAACAACACCATCATTGGATCTGATGAGCTTATAACATCCTATTACACTTTTGAAACAAAACAAATTTGAATGGCTGCACCAATCAAGTTCTGAATATGGATATGAGGAAAAAATTGCTCAATTACTAATACATAGAAAGAAGAGTTACGTGGTGTATCAAGGGATGCAACATGGTGCAGGAATGCTTAGAAAGGAAATGCCATCTATGCAGTGAGTTCATTCGAAATTTTTTTCTTCAATCTATGTTGGAATGCTCGCATGGCTGTGTAAAATTGCAATTTAGTAATATTATTGGAAAACATTGAAATGGCTTCTTAAATCTAGGGATCAATCAGCTTAGGAACGATAATTAGGGCCATAACTGGTTGAGCCAAGTCGAGTATCACTATTCTCAAGCTTGTTTTTGTCATCCTTAAATAGAGTTTAAACATGATCTGAGTGCAAAAATTGCATTCAAACAATTCAAATTCTTTATCAAGTTCAAGCTACAATCAAACTTTAATCTGGTCTAATAAAATATATATGAGATGCCAATATTTTTAACTTGAAACCTTATAGTCCAACACGCATTTATAAATAATTATTTATGCATAAGTGATATGATTCTTATAAAGTTTTTTTTTTTAAGGTTTAAATATTAATATAACATCTAATTCTAGGATTATGAAAGACAACACCTCAACATCTCAACATCTTATTACATACTATTCTTGCAGTGAAGATGATGACCGCATATCTCTCATGCATTAACTGCCCAAACCATATTTTAAATTATCTATCTTACCAGTTTCTGATAATTATGGCTATAGAAATCTTGAAAAGCTATCCCCTACTTCAAATTTATGCTCAAGCTTTGTTTTTGGGACTTCTGAAGTTCACAATTTTCCAAATTTTTCCGTGGTAAGATATTGCGTCCCAGAAACACAATTTTATCTCATAGCAGCTCAGTTCATTTGCATATCAAAAGCTGATATATGATCTCATAATATGATATTTGTTTTATTTACTATCAAGCAATGGCCTAGAGCTCAACAGAAGTACGATACCAGATATATTCTGAGTACAACGAGAGACACCAAGAGAAGAGTGCCAGTCCCAGCTGCCAGTGCAAATCTGAGGGGATCCTACATTTACAAGAAAAATTCACAAAAATCCTTAGCAGAATGATCCAAGAAGAAATCTTGATGTGCTGCTTTTACAGATTCTAATGATATTTGAATCATGACTATTTAAAGTATACTGTTTGGAGGCTAAATTGTACATTGCATATAGAACTTATGCGATAAGATTTTTTTAGATCATGAAATGATTATTAGCGATCATAATGGTTGCTGTGTTTGCTCATACCTTAGAAGGACTAAAACTTGCCGCTGCAATCGGCGCTCCTAGAACAGTAAATGTCACTAAACACAAGCCACCAAGGCGCAGGAAAAATGATCCTGGGCTAAGTTCACCCCACGAGTAAAGTACACTGTTCTTCAACGACGAATATTCATTCACCTGTAGTTGCAATAGGTTCAGAATATATTTAAACTTTCAAATCCTTATTGAAAAAGGGAAAAAACAGCTATGTTGTTCCATCATATAGATACAGTGCTCTGCAGAAGTAAAAAAGTCGAACTTACAGGTCTCTGCTCAAAAGGAACCTCATTCTCCAACCCTGGATCCCAACTCTGGCCGGCAAATCCACTGCTTCGCCCATCTGGTTCCTCCTTCAACGCTTTGACGACACAGAAATGGCGAAATCTCGACGGCAGACAACTCAAGCTTTGAAGGCGAAGTATGCTTCCACTCCGGCGAGCTTGGTCTCTGGCAATCTTTGTTGCAGTGATTGCATAGTTGCAGAACTGGAGCCGAAGCATAGTTCCGCTGCTTTCCCTGCCGAGCTTTAGCAGATCACAGAGCAATTAAAGGATGAAGCTTAATAAGTCTGAAAGAGCGAGGTTTGTTTATGGCCATGAATATATTTGGTGGAAGCAAATATATTTGAGCTGATTCTGGATTTCTTATCCGAGTTTTTTTGTTTCTGTTTTCTCTCCAACGCTTGTTTGAGATCTGTACTGTTACTGTTGAGTGATTCTGTGGAAAGCTTGTGGGGGCGTGAGGAGAAACACGTGGTGGTTGGTTTCTCACACGCTGCCGCTGTGTGCTTTTCAGTCTTGGAAATACTTGCTAAATTGAACTTGAAGAAGACCGCAAGGAATTGATTAAGCAGAGGAACAAATTGAGACGGACCCGCTCCCCTTAGTTTTTGGTACTCACAAGGGAACCCATATTAATCATTATAGGGATTTTTACATACATGTCACTTTATAACATGTGTATTACATATTTAACATCTAATTCTAAAATATTACACTCCTATGACCTATTTTTTATTTTCACAATAAAATTACCACTCCGTTAACCAGCAACCTCACTCCGTTTTTTTTTTTCCTCCCGCCTGTGATTTTCGCGGGAGAACAGGTTTCAGCGAAACCTTGTGTATCCCTCTGAGCTGCTCTTCCAACTTTGCTGCTCTTCCATGCGAGCAAATTTTATTCCCGCCTGTGTTTTTCACGGAGAACCGGTGAGATTTTTCTGCATTTTTAACATGAACACAATTATATCAAATTTACATAACCTGCTTAATATCAGATTTCTGAAGCTCATAGTTTGTTCATAGTTTGTTCATTGAGCTTATTGTTTGTTCTACAATTTCTGAAGCTTTCCAACCGAAATGAAAGTTCTGTAACCTGCTTCTATCTAAATGAATGTTATGTAACCTGCTGCTATCCAACTGAAACTTCCCAGTATAAAAACGTGAAGCAATAACCTTTTATGCAGATGGCGGTTTAACACAAACAGCAAATTTTGGTGGGAAGAGCCGAAGGCGCAAACAATTTAGGGCAGGGTAGTGTGAAATGAAGCGGAGAAGAGACGGAGTGAGAGGGAGTGGTATTTTTGAGGTTAAGTTTGTATTTGAGTGGTATAAGTGAAATATTTAAGTTTTGAATGTTAAATATATAATACACATGTTATAAAGTGGCATGTATGTAAAAATCCCTAAAATTTATTGTCAATATATATATACATAAATGTCAAAAAAACAATCTACTCAAAATTACTCAAATATATTATAATATTTATAAAATTAAATTTAGGGGTGTCAATTTCGGGTCATGGGCGACCTGGCACTATTCGGGTAAACCCGAACCCGACCCGTTTTTAAAAACGGGTCAGTTTTCCGAACCCGAACCGACCCGCTTCGGGTCCGGGTCAACCCGACACGACCCGAATGACCTATTTCCAACAAAAAAATTACTAATTTTCACGTCAAAACGGGTCAATCTCTTCTTTTCATGTCAAAATGGGTCAAAATCGGGTCAATCTCGGGCTGTCGAGTTAAAATCGGGTTTTTGGGTCAAAATGGGTCATTTTCGAGTCAATTTCGGGTCAAAGGATTAACCCGAACCTAACCCGATTTTTGAAATGGGTTGAAATGTTGAACCCGAACCCGACCCGTTTCGGGTTCGGGTAGATCCTAACCCAAAATTTTAGGATCGGATTCGAGTCGGATTTTTTGGTCGTATCAAATATCGACACCCCTAATTAAATTCATAACATATTCAGCATGCAAGTCTTTCTTTAGGAGCTGTTTAATTTGCTAAAAAGTATTAATGTAATAAAATAAAAAATATTTAAAATTATTCAATAAGAGTAAAAGTTATGTGAGAGAATTTTTTTTTTTTTTACTTTAAAAACATTTTTTTCCTTTAAAAACATGAATGCAATGTAAAATAAAAAGAAGATGATGGCTATTCACGGTAACCGATGGCAGCAAGCTATGATTATCAATGTTGTGGCCGACTTATGAGTGGTGACAACATATATTTGACTTGCAATGAAAAAAAACTCAATCAAAATTGGACAAATTTATAATACATCAAAAATGAATTAAACAATAAAAAAAATAATTCATAAAAATTATTTTGTCATCATCATCAAATTAAGCACTCATATTATATTTTATATTGCATTTCTTTGCTCGGCATTATTTTTTTAAGCAAACCAAATAACCCCCTGATAATACTTGCCAACAATTCCTAAATAGTTCATAGATTTTTTATTGCAAAAAAAATCTTACAAGGAATATATATATATATATATATATATAAGAACATTCACCCTTAATTATTTCACTTTTTTAATTCTTTCTCCTGTTAATTCAGATGCTTAGAACCAGCTTATTTTGTTTTCGCCAACGATAATCGAAATGCATATGATACGAGCATTATTTGAATGTAGTATGTTGCTCTAGTCATTTTGCACATGTGGCTATACATTTAGTGAAAATCATTATTTCATTAGCAATTTGAATATTTTGAAAACTATTTTACATTTGTTGGAATAGCATGTTTAGAAATCATTTTGAAAATTATTAAAGTGTTGTTTGTAACTCATATAATTTTTATATACAATAAAAAATTATTGTGAGCATATTTTGGTCAAATTATTGCAAGTGTTGCAGCATTTTAAGGTAATCAAATTAAGTTGTTTATAAGATCACCCCTTGAGTTAAAGTCTATCAAAAGTTTGAGATTTTAAAATTATTTATATGATCTTTTTAATTTTTTTTTCTAAATCATTGACTTAATGTGGTTGCTGTCATCATCACTTGGTCTGCGGTTATACTCACTGGGGTAAAAGAGTATGGAGGTTTTGTTATTTTAAATTTTGAGTTAATGGAATCCTACAAAAGTTAGTATAAACTCAAGCTTTCAACATGGCAGATGTATCTGCAATCTTCTTTATGAAAGCTGAAAGATCTGCAATGCAAAGTGTAACTATGAAAGGACTCAAATTAATATTAACCTTGATGTTGATGTAATAATTGCTTGTGTTACAGTTTAAGATGCTATTATCAAAGAAAATGGATAGCGATGGAGTGGGCAGTAAGGAGAAATGTCATAATGGGCACAGAGCCAACAACATAGCACTTGCTAGCATGAGCATAAGAAGGGAGAAGCAGTCGTGAGTGCATCAATCATATGCTATTGTTTGCTTTGGAATTGGAGAGTGCATTGAATAGAATGATAGCATAAGAGTATTTATCAATTTATATTATAATGACTATTGTCAGACATGTGGTGTTCAATGACACAATGCTAAAACATGTCCCAAGTTTTACCTAGTGATCACACAACCAACACCAAATTATCCCCCTTAGCTCCATAACCTCCGACCCACCAGCCATCGGCTCTATGTCAACCCCAAGCGTATAATGTCATTACTGCCAACTCCAACACTCCTAATTGGATACTCAATAACAAAGCATCTCATCATGTCATTACTGAACTGAACAATCTCTCATTGCATACTCGCAATGATGGCATTGAAAACAATATGATCAGACATTGCACAAGTCTCCCTACTATCAACATTGGTTTCACACCATTGTCTGCCTTGTTATTAAACATGTTGGTCTCTATATTAAATACATCAACAATCCCTTTCTTCAAGGAAATTTACCTATGGACGCTTATATGACACAACCACTAGGGTTCATTGATCAAGGCTATCCTACTCATGTGTGAAAACTTCACAAAATCATCTTTGTACTAAAAAAATCACTGTGTGCCTAGTATTATAAGTTCATCAATTTCTTGTCATATTCCAACATCGAAACTTTAGAATTTGTCATCAAATCTAGCAATGCCAGGCTCTATCTCTTTGTTTATGTTGATGGCATCATCATTACAAGTAATAATGATGTTGTGGTGCAACAGTTCATTGCTCTTTTATCCCAATAATTCACCCTCAAAGATATTGGGCCTTCATATTAATTGGTGTTGAACTTACCCATGCTTCCTATGGGATTCTTATGTCAAAGTGAAAGTATGTTAGTGATTTACTTAATCACACACATATGATCAGTGCCAAGCCTGTTGCTACATCACTTGTCACCAAGCCCACAATTAATCTTCACTTTGGCACTTCCTTGATGGATCCCATAAAGTATTGTGTCATTGTCGACAACACTCAATATTTATGTCTTAAACGACCGAACTTATCTTTGCATTCAACAAGCTCTCACATTTCATGCATCTACCAACAACAACATTAGAATGTCATCGAGTGCTTGTTATGATGCCTCCTTATCACTACATTTCTTTCAAGAAGGATGATTATAACAACCGCCCCTGGTGCGCACCCATGCTTACATTGTGCATTTATCCTATGGTCCTCCAAGAAACAACATGCATTTGCACGTTCTTCTATTAATGCTAAATTTTATTTGTTGCCACCTTTGTTGTTGAACTACGATGTATGTGTTCTCGCAAAATTTGGTGAATATTCCCACAGGGGCCACAATTCTCATCATCTATGATGGCAATATTGTTATTTATTGCAAAAATGTTAGGACGACCACTCTCTGCTCTAATTCATTTTTTCACTCTTGCATGAAGCAAGTTGCAATATTCTTACCATTAAATTGGAGACGAGTTTATGTTGGTGTTCTTCACGTGACACATAAGTCCTTTGATGATCAACTTGCAAATGCCCTCACTATGTCACCCCTACGCACCCAATTTCATACCTTAAAATCAATATTGCCATATCCATTGAAGCATCACTTTGACAAGGCATATTAGAGGAAATATCTCATTACCATAAATCGGTAACTATTGTAATTATTTGGCTTCCTATTTCGCAATCCTATTCAAGTATTTTGTTTCCTTTTGTAGTTTTTCAACCACAATTGAAATTGAGAGAACTCCTTTTTTTACTCTTGTACATATCTATATAATTCGTCAATTCCATAATAATATATTCAAACTTCAAAGACATCCACATATTACTAAAAGATAAACCCAGAGAAACGATTATAAATTAGAGTTAGGTTTTCCAGGTGAGGGCACAGGCTTACCCCCATTGCACTGTGAGAGACTCGTAATCCCAGTACTCTTTCGGGTGAATCACGTTGACGTCGGCATAAACTCGAGCCTTCGAGATGGAGGCCGACCCCTCGATCTCGGCGATCGAAGATGGAAGATCAGCGAAGCGCATATAAGTAAGCGCACAAACTAAGATTGATCTTGGTGTTGATATCATTGCTGTTAGTGTTACATGTGGACGTGTTATTATAAGAGGAAATAAATGGCGGTGGAGAAATTAGCGGCGAGGAGGAAAGTACCGGTGGGCGCAGTGCCAAGAGAACTGCTCTCGCTAGCAACAGCGGGAGAAGGGAGGGGCGGTTGTGAGCCCATCGGTCAGGCGCCACTTTCCGCTTTAGAACTGGAGAGGACGCTTCGTTTGGGACGAGGTTTTTAAAATTCTGTTTTAATAAAAACAAAAATTCTGTTTTAATAAAAACAAAATTACTAAAATTTTATTTTAAAAAACAATAAAAAAATTTGTCCAAGATAAAATCTTAGGCCTCGTTTGTTTGCCCGTTTTTCGTGCTTATTCCGTCAGCCGACGACAAAGCAGAAATTTTATTTTTGTTTGATAAAAAAGCTTTTTCTTATTACGTTCGTAATATCGGTGATTTACCTAAAAACGTGAAAGCGAAAAGTGAGCGACATTTTCAGAGACGCTCCGCGAACTGCCCTCATTTTCGCTATTTTACCCTCCCACGACACAGACGAACTCACGTATTCTCTTCTTCGAGCATCCCATTCACCGCAACAAGGCTTCAACGATGAATCGAATCTCGTTCAAGTGGCCAAAAATCACCTCAAAAATTTGTTGGAGATTCCTCTACAGCGCCTCCTCCTTCCTGCTTTGCTCGTTTCTAATTTTTTTGAACCGATTTGTCCTGCAAATACAACTCCAATCCCATTCGCATCCATCCGTTTACGGCAACATTCGTCATCCATAGGTACGCCCTCTCATATTACAGCAAATACAATCTTACCTCACTCCACAAGCACAGATCTTGCTTTTCCATTTTTGTATAGGCATATTTTATTATTATTTATACAATAAAATTTAACTATATATGAAAAAACCGAAAGGTAGCCCGTCGCCGCCTTAGGCAGGGAAGCGGAGGCGGGGTTTGGGGTCGGCCGTGGTGCGTGGCGCGGCGGAGCTCGCTCGGGCGCTGGTTGCGTGCGAGGAGAGGAAGGAGAGGCGGCATAGGGAATGGAGTTGGAGTAGCAGTGACTGAGAATAGAAAAAAAAAAATCGAACGGAGATGAACCAGCATGGCCGTCGCTGGCCTTATGGTTTATCATTATTGAACATATATTAAAAAATATTTCATAACCTTTCCAAGTGGGACATTATTTCCAGGACGGTACTAGTCCTCCAGAACATGAATTCATCAAATGTGATGATTTTCCCAAAAAAAAAAAATGTGATGCAAGTAATGCAGTTTTATTTATTCATTACTATGCTACAAAAGATATGAATATTTAAAAATGAGTAGGTGAGCCATATTATACGTGTAAAATATATTAAGTAAATTTGAGTTTAATATATGGGTAGTTTCGTCATTTATGATGAAAAAGCTAAAATTGATAATTATACCAAACACTAATTATCTATTTTAAAGTTTGAATAAGCACATAAAAAGTTATTTAACCAAATAATAGTTTGTAATAACTCCATTATATAGAACATTATTTTTGAAACTCCATTTTCTCCACAATCACTTTAAAACAAACTTTTTCAAGAACACCGACGAACCAAACAAGGCCTTAGTCGGTTTAAACTTACCGTATTTGCCTATTTAAGTGGTTTTTTGGCTAACAAAAATATTGTAAAAATATTAAAAAATTTTCACTGTATGTGCTAATAAAGAAATGGAATATAATCGCTATTTTATTTCTTATGTACTATATCTAAGATTTAATAATACTAAATAATCCCACTTTAATAATTAAGACTAATTATTGAAGCCTATTGTTAAGAGAATGCTTAGGGGCTGTTTGATTGCCTATATTTAGAGGGTATTGTAAAGTAAATATAGGGGTTTTAATTTTTTTTTGTATTTGCTATGATGTAAAGTATATGTAAAATAGATGTAAAGTAAATAAGTATTTAAAACTCTTTGGATGGTGTATGTTTGATGTATTTCAAATTCGCTCAAATTGGGTGAATTCTAAATACCGAGCTCTGAAACATAAGAACGGGCGCACGAGAATCTTCGTGTCTTTGTTTTCCTCGCGAAAGAAATCCAGGAAACGAACATTATTCTTCCTCTTGAAATCCTCCTCTTGCGAGTGTTCTCGTCCGTTATCCTCATTGTGTTTTATCACTCGCAATCCAGCGTTCGCTCCAGTCATTCACTCATCGTGCTCGTCTGTCGTCCTTAGTGTCATTCTTCCTAGAAGCGTGCAGCAAAGTCCAATCGTTCGGGTGCATCTCGTGAAGTCTAGCAGTTCGTCTATTCCTACCTTGCTTACTAGGGTTTATCTCTTCCTTTTTACCTTCTTATTTAACTTATTATTGCGATAGATGAAAAGATTGGGTTGTTCTTCCATGGTTTCTTCCGACCGTTTAATGAGTTCTCATATGAAAAATTGCATTTTGTTGTAATGGAACCTTTTTTTTTTTCACTTGGAATCTTTTGCATCACTCATTTTTAGGGTTCTTGAGCCATTCTATGAAATTTTGTTTATGTATTGGAGAAGGAAAGGGGTTTGGAAAATGGTGTTCGTAGGGTTCTTTCTCAGTTTAAAACTAGGAGAAAGCTTTTTTATTTTTTATTTTGGAAAGATAAATAGGTTTCATTTTGATTTTCTACGTATTTGATTATTTTTTCCGAGTTGAAATCTTTGGCTATTAGTTTCGGCAACAAGTTCTGTAGCAAAATTGTTAGATACTATCTTTTTTTCTTTTTGGAAACTTATAGATCACTATTGGTAACTATGGATGAACTATTGCAAGATGATGAAGAACAACAATCCAATTTCAATAAACATTTGGGCCGCATGAGTAGATGAAACACAAATTTCTTCCGCAGTAGAAGTAGTTGTTGTTGGTACATTTACTTATGCTTGTTATTCCCTGAAATTGACAGAGAAAGAAAAAAAATTTAATCCACAATGAAAAATACAATGGCACACATATATTTCTAGGTTATGTGACAAATCTGATTCTGCTTGTATTGATATGATATGCATGAGAAGATAGCCTTTCTTCAAACCGTTACTTAGTACGGACAAGAAGATTGTTGGCAGACACACTTCATGTTCTAATTGAAGAACAAATGGCTATATTTTTATATACACTCGAACATAGTGTTCATAATTGAGTCATTCGATTTAACTTCCAACACTCTAGGGAAACAATCAGTAGATATTGTAAAGCTGCGCTATACGTTGTATGGGAACTTCGCCTTGAATTAATTAAGCCTCCAAGACTTGAAACTCCTTAGAAGATTCAGGCAAGTAGTAGGTTCATGTCATTTTTTCAAGTATAATCGAATCACAATTGATATTATTCAATTTTTTTAGTGGTCTTTTTAAGATGCATTTTATCAAAAGTAGGATTGTGTTGGAGCTGTAAATGGAGCACACATCAAAGCTAGAGTTCGTAAATCGAATGAATATGCATTTAGAGGAAGAAAATCATACTCAACATAAAATGAGTTAGTGGCAATTGACTTTGAGCTTGAGGTTCACCTATGTTCTCGCTGGTTGGGAAGGATCTGCTCATGATGCAACAGTGTTTAAAGATGCATTATGACGACCATATGGATTAAAAGTCTTAGAAGGTATAATGTCTGATTAAATTTTGAATGTTTTAATAATTAGTGACATGTCCAATGTATTAATATCAATATGACAGGCAAAATGTATCTTGCTGATGGAGGCAACTCCACACGCAAAGGGTTTATCTTGCCTTTAGTTCTTTAAAAAATTGAGGGTACTAGATTTTTGGGTGGCTAAACCTCTCTAATGTACTTTTGGTTGCAAGCAATATTTTATAGATATTGTTTTGATTTTTTTGCCTTTTGTTTTCTCTTGTATATGTTATATAGTTTTGTCTTATTTTGGTGGGAATGTCATGTTCTGTTTTTCATATATTTTATATTGTTTAGGCCTCATGGATTCTTCACAAACATTTGTTCCAACTACTTCTAAAAATGAGAAGAGAAAAAATTTCTTATGGAGCTTAAAACCATAGTGGGTAACTGGATTACTACAAGTTATGAATGAGTATGTAGATGCCAATATGCAAAGTATCCAAGGATTTAAGGAGTTGGTGTATGAAGGTGCTACTAAAAAAATTGAAAGAAAATTTTGGGATAGAGGTTACAGTTGAGCAATGTAAGAATTAAATTCGGCATCAATTAACTCTATGGACTCACATTCAGGAGTTAAAAAAGGAAATTAGTGGTTTCTTGGGACGAAATCACGAAAATGATTTTGATTGGTCAAGAAGAGTATGCATCACATATTCATGTACTATTTTAACCTCATCTTCAAGAAGAATGATATGTGCTAACAATGAAGAACTTTTATTATATTTCAGGCTTTTCCAAAGGATGTTGCTTATTTAAATATGACAATTGCAAATTATGTTGAGTTGGAGAAGGCATGTGGTGAAAGGCATGCAACTGGAGAGTGGGCCAAAGATGGTAATTCTCAAACTCCACTTGGGAGTCGTTAAATATATGTCGAAGACGATGATGACTCAGTATTTGTGGAAGATGGTGTGGATGTATCTCTAACTAGTGATTGGCCTGATGTGGAAATTAAAAAGGAATCCATAATAATAAATAAGATATTGAGTTCATCAACACTAGTTGGTGCCTTCAAAAAGAAAAGTAAAGTATCTACTATTGATCAAACTCTTCAAGAAAATATTGTGTTGATGGTCGATAGTGTCAATCAAGTTGCAAACGCTATCCATAACACAGGAACATCAAGTGCCTCTCAAGAAAAGAAATGTTCACTGAACTTATGACAAAGCTATCAAACGTGCATGGATTTTCTGAATAAGTGGTTGATACAACATACGATAACTTATCAAAGAATTCAACTGATACAATCTTTGCTCTCTAAGCATATGGAGTCGAAGGCTAGATGGATGCGTAAAGAGTTATGAAAATGATTTGTGTTATACAAATTGTTATCACTATGAGTTATAATAGCTCGATATTTTTGGAGTTTTTTTGTGTTACATATATAAACATTTTGTTATGTAATGCCTTCATATGTATTTTGGATTTATGAAACATTGATGATATTGTTCAATATGTTTGATTGCTCATTGAATAGTGTTTTTGTCATTCCATTTCAATAGTATACTTTTGCTTCAATACTGCTCATCATACGAAACAACTCCAAAAGTATTCAAAATAAACTGCTTTTGGTTTGCACTGTGTATATCTAACCAAACAAAAAAAAAATTTCATGTATTTACTTTGCAGACAACCAAACAGTTCTGAAGTATTCTAAATACATTATATTTACTTTACACTGCATTTCTTTTCAAACAACCAAACAACCCCTTAGAATTAATTTAAAATTGAACTGAAATTCAAAACTGAAGTCAATCAAAATTTTATTAGCCACTACCTCAATGTACTGTAATAAGAACGAAGCTTATAAATGAGACCAATTATAATTGTTGCAGCTCTCATTACATGACAAGATTGTCGGGGGGCTAAAAATGAAAAAAAAAAATTATCAAAATTTTGTAAATAGGTTTGGCAATGGCTTTCGATCGACCGTTAGTTGGCAAATAGGTTTGAAGATTTTAAGTTAAATATAGTTGGCAACTTGAACTTGCTTTCTAGATCATTCTAATATTTGACAACTTACGCATAGCAATTTAATCTTTTAGCCAACTTAGCCACTTGAGACCAACTTAGGCTTCGATTGGGATGGCTTTTTTTTTTTTTTTTTTCTAAGACAATTTTTTAATACAAAAATTTGTTGAACAAGAAATTTTTGTGCTAAAAATTGTTTTAAAAAGTAGTAAGAAAGTTGTCCCAAATGAAACCTTACTTTGATTAACTTTTAGCGACTGCAATAAATTTTTGCACTAAAAATTTATCGTAGAAAACATTAAGAAAACTACCTCAAAAGAAGTCTAAGAGAATTTCGATCTATATGAAAATTGAGGTGTGATTTTAATCAATCTGGTTCATTTTAGACTTCGTTTGAGATAATTTTTTTTCTGCTTCTTAAAAGCTATGATTTTAAGGTATTTGTTTTTTGTTTTTGGATAAATATGTTTGAAAGTTTATTTAGAAAAAGTTAACCTAATGAATGATAAATTACTGTATTAGAGGACTGTTCGATGGAGTAAGTCAATCAAAATAGGTTCAAATATGTTTGAATTCGAACATGGTTCAAACCCCATTCACGAACATATCTTATAGTGTATTCAAGTTGCCAAACGAGCTTCTTTGCGAACAAAACTAGCGAGGCATTTTAAACTATCAAATAAGCATGTTCATGAATATATCCCACGAGTGATCTCGAGCTATCAAATGAGCCCGTTCAGAAACATATTTATCTATTGTTTTCAAGCTAAGATCTAAGCTGGTTCACGAACAAAGAGTTATGATTTATGTTATAAACAAACTTACTCATAAATATTTTAAACAAACAATATTATAAACACAAATATTTATAAAATAATAATCATTAATCATTTTATTACATATAATTAAATAATATTATAAAATAAAAATAATTATAACCAAATTACATATAATTTAGATTTAATAGATATTTATAATTTGTAATTCATATATATTATAATATTTAATTAATTTAAAATTATTAATTTATTAATTAATATTTATTATATAATTAAATTATAATAAATATAAAATATTTATATTAGGCATGCTCATCAATTGTATAATCAAATATTAATCGAGTTTTTAACTAGCTTATTCATGAGCTTGTTCACTAGATTTAAATATTATTGTTCTTGATCATAAATGAGTTGAACGTATAATTGTTCAAACTTATTTATTTAAGTATCAGATATTTAAAAAAAAAATTCAAACTCATTAACTTAATTAAATGATCATGAACGAGTTTTAATCGAACCAACCAATGCTCGATTTGTTTGTGGGCCCACTCCAAACTGGCTCTATCCTCTCATTAGGTAGAAAGTAATGAGATATTATTAAGTTTAAATTTTTGTGATGAGAAATAATGAAATATACAATTAATAAATTATAAATGCACACTTAATAAACACAAAATAAGTATAATCACATGCATTAGACTAATATATTGCATTTAACTCAATATAAATTAAAAGTTTTTTAAATTCATCAGTATCCTTTTATTCCTATAATGCGTCGGAGAAAGCCAAAAAGAAATCACTTTCAAAAAGAAAAAAAGGTCTCCGGAATCGACATGCATTTGCCAAAACTTGTGACCAAATGGACGGCTTGCCTGCCCCACGCTGCCGTGTGCCGCGCTGCTGCCGGGTCGGGTCAACCCGACAACCCGGCCGGGTCGGATCCGGGTTTAAATGTCCGACCCGTTTACATCCAGGTCGGGTCGGGTTCGACCCGAACCCGACGAGTTGACCCGAATTGACACCCCTATCCTTGACCTATGAGAAATTATTATGCCCGGAGAAGACATAGAGAACAATTCAGTTTTATGATAATTAATAGTAAAAGTGTAGTAAAAGTACATTAGTGTATAGTAAAAGAACAATCATGAATAGTAATTACACTTTTATTATTTACAGTCACAAAATCGAACGATTCTATATATTCGGACTCCGCACGTAACAATCTTCGCCTAATTTTTTTAAATGATATATAGGAGAAAAAAAAAACATAAACATAAGCAATAATGTGCCATAACATAAGAACAATTCAACTGTTTATATTTTAAATATTAAATATTATTTTGATTTTTAATATGATTTATTTGTCTTGATAAAATTTATTTTCATCGGGTAAAAAATCTTAATATAATATTTATTTGAAAACTTTTAAAATTAAATTCAGAATTTTTTGCAATTTCATTTCAGCAAGTTTGTTGTTAAATTAAGTATCTTGACAAGACAAATTCAAAGACATCAAAGGTGATCCAATTTAATCCCAAATGAGCCCAAATCAATCATTTAAAATATCGTGGAGAACTCTGAGACATTAGTTGAATGACTAAATAATCTCTAAATCTATGTGTATGCTAAAAAATAAGCAGCTTTATGAGAATGATCCAACAAATACAATATTATTCAATATTGAGGTCATAAAAATCCTTAAATGTTGAATGAACAATTTATGATCAAATGATTCAATATGAGTTGTCCAATTGTGTGTTATTAAATTTGACTAAATTTATCAAAATGGCAATTATAAGTATTATAAATAGACCTTGGTCTTTATATGATAGAATTTATATTTGAGTTGAGAGAGAGCCTGAATGCATGGAATATTCTAAGACTCTTGATATATCATCAAAAATTTATCTTGATCAAGCACGAATCTCGAGGCAAAAATTGAGTTGGAAATTTCAAAAATTAAATTGGAGACTAACTGAACTCCAATTTCAGCAAACTTATAGTCGCCCTTGATCTTTCCCCTGTTTATTGGTCATGTTACTCTTAGAAAACTATAAATAGATCCATCATTTCTCATAGAAGGGGACCTCCAGAGGGGGGGAAGAAGGAGGCCCAAGCAAGAAGAGAAGAGAAGGAAGAGACTCCTCATCGACCACCGTCGGACTTTCACCCGGCAGGCGACCGAAGTCGGACTTCTGCATGATCACCAACTAACGCCGGAATTAAGCAAGGAAGCAATAATAGAATGAAGAAAAGGAAGAGAAGAAAGAGAGCTCTCTTGTCACCAGACTCTTCATCGACCTTCGTCGAACTTTCACCTGGCATGACACCTGTAATCAACTGCAAAATATTAGTGGATTCATTCAAACTAGGCTAGGTCCCATGGTTTTTCCCCTTTTTAGGATTTTTCATGTAAAAAATCTTGTTGTCTCCCGATGAATACTCTACTCTCTCTTTTTATCTGATTGCTTGATGGATCTTCGTACAACGCTAAGACATTAAACTTTATATTTCTCTACCGTCATGAATATTCCAGGACCCAATTAACAACTCTACTTGATATTTAAAACAAACGATCATCACCAGCCATTGTTATCACCTGATTACCATTGTGTGACCACCATTGTTTGATTATTATCATTTTATCACTATCACACAATCGTCATCTCCACATTGTAATCGCTTTATTGTCATTCACCCATCGTCTCTCAACCATCATTGTCTAATTGTCATCACTCAATTGTCATCATCCAATCGTCATATCTTGATTGTCGTCGCCCAACTATCTTTGTTTAATTGTCATCACTTGAATAATGTCATTAGGGCTATAAACGAACCGAACCGAGCCTAGTATGTGAGTGTTCATGTTTGAGTTCATTTATTATTAGCTTGTTCAAGTTTTGTTTGTGTTCATGTTTGATTCATTTAAATTAATGGTGTTCATGTTTTGTTCATGTTATGTTCATGTTCAGTTCATTTAGTGTTTATTGAGCTTTAAACAAAACAAGCAAGCCTTAACGAGCTATGTTCGTGAACATATTTAGCAAATTTGTTTACACTTCATGCATAATTCTAATAAGTATTCTTGAGCTATCAAATGAGCAAGATCATGAATAAAACATAACTAGTATTTTCGAGCTACCAAATGAGCTCGTTCACGAACAAACGATCTATGATTCATCTTATATTGTTCATGAACATCTTAAACAAACAATCTAACAAACATTGACAAATGTGAAATGTTTATTATTCATGAACAAATTCATTCTATTGAAGGTATAAAATAAAATGAAATTAAATTTATAATAAAAGTAATTGTTTATTTAAAATGAAAATATGATTAATATGTATGAATATATTTACCGAGCTTATTCACGAGTTCTAAATCGAACACGAATCAAGCTTTTATCGAGCTTCTTATCGAGCTTAATGTCGAGCTTGTTCACGAGCTTCAAATGATGTTGTTTGTGAACAGAACTGAACTGAACACATTAGTGTTCAAGCTTGTTTATGTAAGGATTGAGTATTAAAAATGTTGTTCAAATTTCTTTGTTTAGTTAGTTAAACGATCGCAAATGGGTTTTAATCGAACCAAGCAACTAGTAGCTCATCAAACGTTTGGTCCGCTTGCAGCCCAAAATGTCACGCCCATCTTCTCAATTTGAGGGAGAGAGCAAACTCTAATAACATACCTATATAGTGGATCATTTATCTAGATCAAGCGTCATTTTTTTTTCTTTTTGGAAAATTCAAGTTAAAATTCAGGTGTCTCTTTGTATAAAAAAATAAGATATAATAATTCAATATCTATTATCATAAATTTTTAACAAGCAACAACGAGCATGAATTTGAATGCTAATATATATAAATATATGCATAAATCCCAAGCTCTCATTCATAAGTTCACATAAAAATTAGTGAGAAATTATAATGAAAGGCTGTCCATCATGATTTTTTTTGAACATTTAGACTAATTAAGATAAATTCACACATATATCACATACATTACTCAAACTCAAGACATCTTGATAATCAAAAGTCAAAACTCTCAACCAACAAATTAAAATGAGTTGAATGTTCATCATGATCTAATAATTGAGAAATTTAGCTCGCACAATTAAATCATATAATATTAAGGGTTGATTTGGTTCGGCGTAATTAGTGTTGTTTACGTTCTGTAACGTGAAAAAAGATGTCGGTTACTGTTTGGATGCATATCTTTTACAAAATTGTGTTTTTCAAACCTTCATTATCGTACCGATTTATGAAGCTTTTATTTTTACTTCTGTGTTAGTAAAAGACAGTTTTGAAACCACTATTACTCAGCAAAACTCCTCATACTATCCGTTAGATCCTTCACTTGAGGAAGAAACACTTCCACCGGATCTTGAGAGAGGAGGAGGGAGAGAGGAGAGGGGAGGAGAGCCAAATACCGAATTCTTATTTCTTTCTTGGCCACTTCTATTACAACCTAAAGACCTCTTTATATAGACTCCTAAGACTATTCAAAGCAACACAAATGGCTACACTATGCCATACAAGAAATCTAAACTGAAGCAATCCTAAATCTAGGAATAAATACACAACACTATCAAATGAGGCCTAAATTTGCTTTAAAATTAATTAAATTCTTATGCCTGAATTGATTAATGCTAAATATCCACATACATACACACGTACGTACGCGAAGAGAGTGATAACACGTGTACACCTGCATGTTTCGCACATAGCTAATTTCTCGGAATTAGTCCATCCTCAGCTGGGAACAAGAAGTTTGAATGCTCGACTACATCCGGCGCCGCCCGCCTCTACCCTGCCCTATAAGTAACTTCGACACCCGGCGGTCGAACCAGAAGCAAGCGACAAACATAGAAAAAGAGCTATAGGGCAAGCTAGCATTCAATTTGAAACCAAAAAGGTTTGAGAAATGAGCGGTAGCTTTCTGAGGAGCGGCGGCATGAGAGCCCGCGAACTTCTCCGTCGCTCCCGTGTCCCGGTTTCTTCTAGCTTTGCGCAACGGCCTAGGGCTTACGTACGCTCATTTCCGGCCGCGGCAAAGGTCAGCCAAGACTCGTCTTCTCATCTTTCCCCAGCCGTATCCTCTTTTCTATCATCAGCCGCTTCCAGGAATGGGTTCGTGAGTTGGTATCTAGGGATGATCGAAGCACGACCTATTTTGACGAAGAGCATAACATCCGGAGCTATATTCATCGCTGCCGATATTTCGTCGCAGGTACAGTTCTATTGGAATGGGAGTTGGGGTCAAAACTTTGTAATGATGGCGTTCTATGGAAGTGAATTGGAGTGTCAATAGTTTTGGGATATTAAACCTGGAAAGCAAAGCACACAATGGATGCCTTCCTGGCGACAGGATATATGTATAGTGATTTTGCTCCTGGATTAATTTTGAGTAATTGTTGTTTGTTTTATGACAGGTGGTCACTCTTCCAGCTTCAGATTCTTTTGATTGGATACGAACACTTCGTATGGGTAGTTATGGGACGCTAGTTGCTGGTCCATCATTGCATCTATGGTTCAATTTTGCTTCAAGAATTATCCCAAAACGAGATGTAATCAGTACACTGAAGAAAATATTTATCGGGCAAACTTGCTTTGGACCAATTATGACATCCATTTTTTTCTCTGTGAATGCTGGGCTACAAGGTAAATTTTAGATAGTACTTCTTTGGTGTGCTGGTTACTGATTCACGTATTCGTCGTGATTCAATTTGTGATTGTGCTGATCCATGTGTTGAGGTTTTGGGGTTTAGAATTTAGGGTTTAAGATTTTTATTTTGGGTTTTTTTTTTCCTTAAGGCATTTTGTTAAATGTTTAGGTTAATTTTTGCAATCTAACGCCTAGTTATCTAAAGCTAAGATTATAAGCTTGATTTGTGCCATCTAATTTTAGTAAATTTCACTACATTGCATTTTAATGGTATGCATTGTCTTGAAACTGATGAAGCATTTTAATGGTATGCATTATCTTGAAACTGATGAAGCAACTAAACATTTGCTTCTCTTTTCTATGGTACTACAATTCACAAGTATGAATATCACATGACTTACAGGCATTGGCCTCATAGCATTATTTGTTATGCAACGTTGGTATATCGATCAATACATACAATGAATGTAGATGATCATAACTGTTGATGTTTGTAGGAAATAAAGAGAATTATTTTATCTTCATATTTAAATGAAATTGTAGTCAAATTAGAGCTTTTATTAACTTAAACTTATAGTTTATCAATTAAAATACGAAATTAGTATTTGTTACATGTTATAAATATGTGTAATATAGTAGTGGAATGTAGAATTTTCTTTGGTGCAATTCTAGAGTAATGTTGCTTAGCATCAAATGCTATTGGTACAAGGTAGGTCTTCAGGTTCAGATTGGGTGAACCTTGAAGATGCCGTTCGGTGGCAAAATTGAAAGAGGAAGGCAAGGAGGTGCTGTGGTTGCAGGAGATCGAGTAGTCACAAAGTATGGAGTTGCATTGAGATGGTCTTAGTCATTGGCGCAGGATAAGCTGAAGTAAGTGCTTCAAAACTGACAGGTCTCATAGTCTCAAGGTCATGGCAACATCGACGAGGCCAATAATTAGACAAATGATACTGACCTTGATAGCTTTTGCTAGATTGAAGAGGCAAAGTAGCCTCTTTTTGCTCTAATTGCATTTTGTAGAGGGCATGACAACATGTGGAGGTGGTTGTAAGGTTAGGGAATGATGATTCACAAATTAGTGGTCATTATGATGTGGGGGACTGGTATGGTAGTTTAAGGATGTGGTTGAGTAGAATTAAGTTTGTGTTGGGGGAGGACAGTGACAGTGGATCGATTGGGCTGGGGGTAGGTTTTATTTATTTATTTAGCTATTTTTTTTTGTTCTAAAACCTTAGTTTGGAGATAAATGTTATAAAATAAAGGATATAGGACTAGTAAAACAAAGAATGAGCATATGATATGTAATTATAGTGAACCTGAGGAAGATTCAAAATAATCAATACGTATTATATTATTAAGATTAAGTGGAACATTGAGGTGATATGTTGGATCTATTTTGTAGAAAAATATGAATATATATGAGAATATAAAAGTATAAATTGATGGTTTAAAAGAAAAAAAAAATGCCTCGAACATTATGCGATACTTAAAGGTAAATTTTATAAAATTGTAATTATGATAATTATGCTTTATGAATCTCTATGCTTGACATTAAAAAAATCATTGGTATCCAAAATTAAGCTTGGAAGAAATGTGATCAAACAACTCAAGTTACACAACACAACCTTATATTACCAAACAAAGCCTTGTGAGTCTTTTGCTAAAACAAGTTTGCAGTTATGCCTCCATACATCTTGCAGGTGGTAGAATAGACTGCACTGCACTTTGCCTCATTATTTCTAGCAAGATGTAGAATATTGTGCTTTCCGATTAAGGCTCGGAATGTTTTAGCAAGTAGCATGTTGAATGAGTTAATGAACTTACCCAGTCGAGTGTTTTGGAAGGCATGTCATCAAACAATCCCCCCAGTTTTGTCAAATAAGATTGATCATATATAATTACATTTTTTAATTTCATACTTCTATGCCATCTTTACGGTACTTTAAATTACTGATGATAATAAAATCAATAAATGTGCTTTAGCATATAGGTCCTTCACTAAACTTCAAAATCAAGCTTGCACCCCTATGTGCACCCGCTCCTCAGCATTCCCATGAAGTTTGTTACCATCTCTACGATCATTTTATCTATTTCCTTCGGGTAGAATAAGCACAGCTTAGCTGGGGTTCCTTGGTTGAGTTAGCTTCACTATATATTTTTCTTTATAATTCCTCAATGACTTATATGCTTTCAAGTGTTTTATGTATTTTTGAATTCTGCTGCATATTGATGTAACCGGGTAGATAGAACTATTGTGTTTCACAAATTGTGTTCAGATGACGGCTTTCAATATTTTGGCATCATTGATGATTTGTCTTTCATTTGTCTAAATCTTTTTATAGAACACTTGGCTACCAAGATTAAAATATCTAAATTTGGGTTTCTCGACCAAAAGCAGGTCTACGAGCTACCTATTATTTTGAAGTAATGTGTCTTAAATAGATTTTGTTTTTTTATGATAGTTCCTTGTGGTGTAATTATGTGATTTTGTGCTCAAACAGGCAACCAAATGAGCCGTTATAGTAGTTTTATTTTTTGGTTTGTGCATCAGGTTATTCTAGGATTCCATATGCTTTCTTTCACTTTCACGACTGTCTAGTGCATAAATGCTATAGTTATAATGAAGCAGAAAAATCTTCAGGCAATAAACAATATGAGCTTCGCTGTCAAGCCCGGGAGCATAGCTTTCTTCTGCGCAATTTGCAATTTAAATTAATTAAAATACATCATAAGTTGCTGATTAAGCATTTGCATCATTTTTTTTTTTATGAAAATCAATGCCATCATTTCAATGTTCTTTGAATTAGTATTTACCGTGGTTTGCAAATTGTAAAACCTAAGTGAGTTTCTGTTTCTCGTATCAAGTTCTTATTAGATCATCTCCAACTGAACTGCATACCACCGTATGTTGTCGGACATTCGGTCCATTCAAACTCCAAATCTCATGCCAAAGTTCGGCGGGTAAACAGTGTGACACCAATATTGGCATCACTGTTCACCTACGCAAAAAAAATTGGGCTACGGGATTTACCGAAGAAGCGCATGAAAGATGAGAAAAGCGGGAAAGAAAAGAAAATGATTACCTTCACATGAAGCCCACGAAAGAAGAGAGAAAATGCCGTTCGATTGTAGATGAATTATTGCATTTTGAAGTTTTGCTGTATTTTGGAGTCGAAAATGGGGTTTTCAGTTGGAGATGCCCTTAAACGTCTTATATTTCCCTCGCATAATACATTTGAACCTGGTAGCACGAAAACTTTATGAACAAGGTTAAGCTAAATTACATAGATAGAAGTTGCAGTACTTGTCTAGTTCAGTTTTCAATCACATTTGGTCCTTGCGATGAATGCACCGCCATATATGAAATTGCATGATATAACCTATAATTATCTTCTCTTCTATTGCATTTTTGTAATTCATGGAATCACAGGTGAATCTGCTGCTGAAATTTTGGCCAGATTGAAGAGAGACTTGCTACCAACTTTATTGAACGGCCTAGCCTACTGGCCCATCTGCGACTTTGTTACCTTCAGATTCATCCCTGTTCGGCTACAGGTATATATAAATATATATATCATCATCATGATATATTTTTTTCTGCTTATTCATTTATTTTCTCTCATATCTGCTTTGTTCTCAGCCTTTGGTTAGCAATTCATTCTCATTTCTGTGGACCATTTACCTCACATACATGGCAAGTTTGCAGAAGGCATCGCCTCCTCATATTGCAGCCAACTGACCTCAACGCCATGCCTGTATTTTCTGCTCTATAGCTCCTCAGATTAGTGGCCTTCCAATTCTTTGCATATTTTTCATTATTGGATAATTAGAAATTTCATTTTGTCCAGGTTTAGGTTACTTTTCACTTGGTGGGGTACTTTATGTATGTATTTGACTTAATGCAATTTTGCAGTTTCTCTTTTCTGGGAAATTTATGTAGTAAGCTACTTTTTCAATCTTTCTTTGCGGGAAATGTATGAGTATTTTCTATCAATGAAATTCTAGACTTACTTTTTGTATGTTTTTTGTTGTCAATCTTGCAAAGCTCTTTATCATTTAGGCTTTGAGATTTAATTGAACCTTCCAGAATTTCTAGCAAATTCCTAATATGTTAATGTTTATGATCATACCTCCCAAAATATAGATTAATTATTATGTGCGGATGCTAAACCTCATTCTGAGACCAATCATAATGTGCCACGCCACCTCTTCGCTCAATATTCTGAGACCAACCATAATGTGTCACGTTACCCCTTCGCTCGGTACCGTGGTTTTGTACTGCTGATGTGTGTATTATGGTTAGTCTCCGAACGAAGTTTTGCATCCGGTCTCCGCACAGAATAATTTCTCCAAAATATATCTCGTTAGTCATGCATCATTTTTAATTTATATTTTTTTTTTCATATTTGTAGTCAGCTTTATCAAGACATCTTGAAACCAAGAAGGCAAGAAGATACACTCTCAAGGTAATCCAACTAGAACATATTAAATGTAATATATTTAATACAACTATTTCTATTTTATAGTAAACTATGATTTATATAAATAATATTTATTACATTCAATAAGAATAATGCACTTCAAAAGTATATCTATTATAAGGATCAATATATAGAATTTAAAAATATCTATGAATTAATTATAGAACTCAAGGATAATTCTCCTAATAAATAAGGGTACGCTCATTTCGTAATAATTACTAATAATATGCCTCCACTATGAGTGAGAGATTCCAAGTTAATTAAGATTCCATCAATCAATCCAATGAAATCAACCCAAGGGTTGTACAAATAGGAATCCTAATTTAATTTCTAATACCTTATTAAAGAATCAATCATATGATAATATTTATTTGTGACGACTTTATTCATGTTTCTTAAAGTATTTTTTTAGAGAAAAAAATTACTAATAATATGCCTCCACTATGAGTGAGAGATTCCAAGTTAATTAAGATTCCATCAATCAATCCAATGAAATCAACCCAAGGGTTGTACAAATAGGAATCCTAATTTAATTTCTAATACCTTATTAAAGAATCAATCATATGATAATATTTATTTGTGACGGCTTTATTCATGCTTCTTAAAGTATTTTTTAAAAAAAAAATTAAAATTTTTACTTGGAAGCTGCTTTAAGAAGCCGAAAGAAAGCCGTCCTAAACGAAGCCTTAATCTATTTAAAACTTAATTATATATATTAAAGACAATTAATATATGCTAGATGAGAGAGTAATTCTCATAGGTTAGATTAATGGCACTTCAATAGCATTGCCAACACCCATAACTAGAGTTTAAGAGTGATGATGTAGCGTAATTGCTCATTTTATCTGTATTCTAAAATATAGAAGACTAATATAATTGATTAAAAAAACATTTTTAACAATATTTTATATGCTGAAAAAAAAATGAATAATAAAATTTTCATATTTTGTAAATATCTTAATTTTTTTCAAAATCATTAAGATTTTGCTCTTTTTTTTTTCATCCGGTTCTATATGTTAAATGATTAATGCTTCAATTTTCTATACTTCTTGATATATAAATTTATCAAAATTGATTTTATAATAATTATAATTTATTTAATTATATTCATATTTAATATTTTGTAATATCAAAATCAGATTTAAAATTAGGGGGATTTACATAAATATCAATTTATTTCATGTTATTTATATATCTAATACTCAAAACATTAATATTAGTTGTCTATCACTCATATACAACTTAAATATGAAATATACTACTCATATCACCTAATAAACTTTAATATTTTATTGAAAGATTTACATATATACCATTATATACTATTTTATTTATATATTTAACATCTAAAATTTTTATATTACACACATACCACCAATAGTTCACTTTCATATTAAATATGAGTGGTAGAAATAAAACATATAAGTGGTAGGAATGAAATATGAGTGAATATTTGATATTAAAATAATATAAGATAATATATATATAATATTAAAATTTTTGTTGTTAGATGTGTAAATAAGATTGTGTAATCGTGATAAGTATGTAAATCTCCTATTTTATTTTATATGCACATATTTTATTTATTAGATAAGTAAATAGCATTAAATAAAATGGTATGTATGTAAATATGTGATTCCATCAGGAATTTTTATTGCATCCTCCCACCTGACGTAGAGATACGCCCTCCCACCGCTAAAAAACTCAGTTTTTGCTCGGTATTGCTAGTTATTATTTGGTATTAACGAAGAATATCATCATGTGAAGACTAATACCGAGTTATACTGAGCTATACCGAGCAATACCGAGCTATACCGAGCAATACAAAAAAATATCTAGTTTTTCCTAGAAAAAACTCAGTATTGCTCGGTATAGCTCGGTATAGCTCGGTATAATTCGGTATTGATCTTCACATGATGATATTCTTCGTTAATACCAAATAATAGCTAGCAATATCGAGCAAAAACTAATTTTTTTAATAATGAGAGGACGTATCTCTGCATCAGTTGAAAGGACGCAATAAAAATTCTTCGATCAGACATTGAGATTGAGATTCCCTAATTCTTCCCTCCGTCGGTATCATATTTCAGCCGCTCGTTCCTCATCCTCAGATATGTAAGGCTTGTAAGCCTTCCAAGTTTCTGTGCAGTTCCTCTGGGAGAAGAACATGGCTCTGAGCACAGTTTGTCCAGTCTCCTGTCGTCCTTCCCTCCAACCTCTTCAGTTCTTAAGACCCCCTTCAATCGGAACCTCGTCCTCTCCCCTCTTCCACGGTCACCTGGACTCGAAAAGCTTCTTCCTTTGTCCTCTCTCTGTATGTACGCATCATCATCCAATATTAGCTTATTCTGGAAGTAACGATAGCATTGAAACCGAGAGGTTGAAATCCTGCTTACTCGACGACGACCTACTGAGGCGCATCGTAGTGAAAAAGGATGCTCATCAAGCTATTGAGATGATTGCCGAGGCGAAGACGAATGTGAGCGGCGGTACTGTTGAGAATGATGATTGCCGTCTGATAATTGAAGCGGCACTTGTTGAAAAGAATGTTGAATTGGCACTCTCTGTATTCTACGCAATGCTCTCTGGCCGTGCTCAAGGTTCAGGTTTTTCTTCGTTGTTTACATTATCTTCAAATTTCTTTATTTTGTGGTTATGAAAATATGCATGTTTCGGATTACACAGAAGGCGTCGATTGGGTTATTGATTTTAGTATTCGCAGGAATGAATGAGGTGGCAAATCTTGAGAGGTGGGGTTGGGCTAGGCCGAATGTGCAGACCTATGCGTTGTTGGTTCGAGGATTGGCAGCTTGCTTAAGAGTCGCGGATGCATTAGGGATTATAGGTCTGGTTTCTGGAGCAGGAGTTGCTTCAGAGGATGAGGTATTTAGGCTTTTTTTCCTGGTTGTCAATGTTCATCTATTAAATTTTGTCATGTGTTTTTTTTCTTCATGATTGCATTTATTTTTGAATTTATTAGGTTTCATATAAATTGTTCTTTGATTTGGCATCAATCAAATGCCAGGAAATTTTAAAGGTTTTCGGGAAATTTATTGATGTACAACTCTACAGAAGATTCATGGAAATTTTTTTATTGATTGAATGCCACTCAAATCTTTTAGTTTTTATAAAGACGTTGCTCTGGTTAGTTGTTATTAACTTAAAGGGAATATATAATTGTCATTTCAAAAAAATATCCAGAACGTGGGGCTAGTGTGGTCTTTGAATCCTCAAAGGCCAATCCCTACCCATGGGTATGATAAGGCAAGGATGGGTGAAGTTAACTTAAACTTATAGGCCATATATTATGCAAAAATTGGGTTGGGTGGGTCACTAATCCCATGCCCAAGCGTTGGTTTATTTTTATTACTCATGTAAGAATAAGAAGTATGGTTTTAAGAGTTGACTGAGGCTCTGTTTGGGATAACTTTCATACTGCTGCTTAAAATAACTTTTTAGTATAAAATTTTCTAATTCAAGAATTTTTTGTGCTAGAAAGTTGTTTTAAAAAGCAATAAAAAGTTGTCCCAAATGAAGCCTGAGTGACATATTTGGAGGAATGAAAACATTAAGGTGGTATACTGATAAGATTTAATATTTGGGTGGTATTCTACACTGAAAAAATTGTTATTTATTGGGTTGAGAACATTCCATTTCTGGCTTATATGATACATATTCATGTTTTTAAATTCCTTTGTAAACCATTCAGTGCAAAGCACGGTTTGGGAATTTTTGTTCTTTTTTTTTTAATACACTTACATTTTATAGCGAGATTGTGACGGTGAATGTAGAAACGTAGAACTAAATTTCATTCTTCCATATTATCCTATTTCTCTCTCTTCCACTTTGGTTCTAATTATCTCCAGATGATTCATCTTCATCCTTCTATTCGGCAATTGATATCACATTTGTAGGTCATTTTATGATTCTTTGTTAGTTTTAATTTTCATTTTCCCTAAACGAGGTAAAGGATGGCATTTACATCTGTATTCTATATTTTAGGTGCCCTTTGGAATGATAGTCCAATGCCCAATTTGTATGTTAGCAATTGCTGTTGCACAACCTCAACATGGTGTTCAGGTAATACTATCCAAGATCAGCTGTAAGCTCTCTCATTTTGCTGAAACATGCATATTTATAAACGCATGCGTGTGTGAATATGTTCACATGCTTAATTTTATTTGTAAACTCTTCACTACTATACTACATTATTCACTTTTTTTAATTGCGCAAGAATTCATCTAAATTCTTGATTGATTTAGTATATTATTGTTCTTGCTTAACATAAGCTTAAGATCTGCACATCGCTGCCATGGTACTTACCACGACATCGACTATTTCCTCCATATCCAATTAGTTTGGTTAAGGATCATGGTGCTTTTTATCCAAGTTGGATCCTCAAATGGTGAAAATTGTAAAGAATGTTTCACTTGCTAAATTCCAACTACCTGTAAATAGGTTGATGGACCGGGCATTCTTAGGAAGATATGTGGGTTTTATGAACCAACAATTTTGCGCAGTGATTCATAGCCAACCTTATGGTGCAAGTTCAAAGTAAGAGGGTAGAACGGATTTAGAAAAGTTTTAGGGGTTTTTCTCGAGGTTCAATATTTTTCTATTAATCAATTAAGAGTATCTCAAGAATTGTCTCTTGTTGTAGACTTTTTTCTTGTGCTTCTTTTTTTTGTTGTGGACATGTAGGGGCGGATCCAACTTTTTTTTTTAGGGTGAGCTAATTTTTTTTTTTTGTGGGGATGGGCAAAGACGCATATGATTGATAAAATTAGGACAAAAAACATTTTTGAGGGGGGGGAGGAAATATCCAAAATACTCAAAATATTTCAAAATTTCAATTATGAGATATACTCATTAGGGAAAGATCTAGCTTCTTTTTTTAGGATGAATAATTTTTTATTTTTATGAGAGATGGGCAAAGACGCATAGCTTTGATAAAATTAGAGCAAATTTTTTTTTTTTTTGATTGGGGGGCAAAATGCCCAAAATATTTATCCAAAATACTCAAAATATTTAATATTTTTTTTGAGGGCAGGCATTTGCCCACCTTGAGTACATGGGGGATCCGCCCATGTGGACATGTTCTCTGTTTGCTTTTGAGTTTTCTTCCACAGTTCTAGCGGATAATATGCCAATGGTTGGATCATTCTCCTAGATAGCTGAAAACAACAAATGATTATTTTTCTTAGCTGGACACCACACACTCTCGTTATTTTTGTCCTAGACAACAACTAGGTGTTGTTTTCACTTCTATCATGTTGATACAACAAACATGTTTTTTGTTTTATCTTGTACATTGATGCAAAAAGTAATTTGTTTATCTGGTTTTAGTTTGAAATCAAGAGTAGCAGCAAGGGATGCAAACGGAGAAAACAATAACTGACACTATTTGCTACTAAAAATGTTTCTATGCTTTGAAATGTTTGCTGCTGTACTGCCATGTTGTTGTAATCCAGCAAATCTGCTCCGTTTCCTACGATACCAATGTTGGTGACAGGAGAGAAAAAAAGGAAATTTAAATGATTTTGAGAGTGAATTTTTTGATTGATTTTAATATAGAAATTAAGCTTATATATGGGCAACTACAATAGGAAATAATTTAAAAAATGATATTTATCCATCCAAAATAGTAATATTAACTCTTAAAGAAACTTCATAATGTTAATAATCCTATCTTCAAATATCAAACTAGTTAAGTTCAAATTTAAAATATAATTACAGCAGAATTTACCCCATTTCAAAAATTAAAATTCAAAAGATAAATTTTCTAAAACATATAAAAGTTTATACTTATCTCATTGTAATCTGGATTAGTTTCAATGCTCTAGACTTTTGCCCCATGGTCTTGATTATGAAGCCTCCAAGTGATGTTGTCTTTGACAAACCCCTGTTGCTGTTCTCTTGAATCCTTGTATGATTTGGAAATCAACACCAATGACAATCTCTATCCAGATGTTGAGCTATTAAGATGCAATAAACATTTTACCTTTGATTTTTCATGACCTTGCGTCGAAAGTCTGATTATAGATGATATGATTGATTATCTACTATATTTGATGTGCATTTGCTAATTTCTAGAGGGTATGTTGTTAAGGAGTGTGAACTAAAGGGGATTAAAGTTGGGCCAGATACATTAATGGTTAAGCTCATTTTCAATCTTATTTCTTAAGCATATATTTGAGGGCTAACCCTTATTTTTTTACACTAATATATATGTTCAACTATCTGATATTGGACTATACCCAAACTGTCACGTGCCGTAATAATCTCCCTTTTACATAAAAGTTGTCTACATCAGCAATCAAATAGAAACATCATAACGTATTATGTATTAAGTGCCCATTCAATCATGATCTGTTGTGCAAGTTTTCTGCTTTTGAACCTTGCTCATTCAGGGTTGATTGGCCAATAACCTTAAGTACCATAATCCTTGTAAACTATTCAATCTCAATCAAACCATTGAATTTGATACCACTTATTAGGGAATGTAAAGAAAATAGAGACCATAAATACTAATGTGTAACACTAAAGCATAAGCTTATGCATAAGGCCAACCATTTGATATTTCTACACTAACATTTTTTTTTTTCAATTATTTGATGTGGAATTAAACTCAAAGTCTCATGTGCCTTAATGTACACTAGGAAATACAATTTGATTCCCTCATTGTGACCTAGAAGGTTATGGGTTTGAAGTTGGAAACAACATTTTTGTGCATTGTGCTCAATTTGGCCATTGTTTTAGTTTTTAGGTTAAAAATGAGTTTGGCCATTGGTGCATTGTGCTCAATTTTATTTCCTCTTTTTTCCATGCTCTCTAGTAAACGATATTAGGGCCAAGGATTTGATTATGATAGGGTGAGATTGATCGATTTGGTGATTTGTGGGTCCCATAATTCTTTGTTACCTTATCTATATACATCCAATTTCTATAGTTGATTCTTGTAGCAACCTGTAGGTCTAATACCTATCTTGTACGTAGCTAGTTGACCACGCACTTGGTCCTATATTTCATGCTACAATGTCTCATCATGATTTCCTTATGGGTTGGCTAGTTCACATTGAACATATAACCACTATTTCTTGGATTGTTGCCTTGCTTACATGTTAATACATACTGTAAGAACCGGCTGGTCAGGTTCAGCTGAATTGGACCTTGCGCTGAAGCTGGCGAGCGGAACTAGGCAAAGTAGGAACAATCGAGCGGAAAATCGAGCAGACTGAAGGTGTAAGCGGGCGAGCAAAGTGGAGTGTTTGGAAATAAAAAAATATGACTCCTCATGAGAGATATCTTTGTTTCAATCACTCCACTGAAAGTAAAATGCGTGAGAGGAAATCATATCGAGAGGAAGAAGAAGGAGAAGCGAGGTAATAGAGAAGGAAAAGGGAGCATGGAATGAACTTGAGCAAAGAATGGGGGGGGGAGAGAGAGAGAGAGAGAGAGAGAGAGAGAGAGAGAGATGTGAAACAAAACATGCGATTTAGTTACTTTAAGAAATTAAAGAGAGCAATTTTAACAAAATAATCCAAAGTAAATTTATTGCTTATAACATTGGTTTGATCCTTAGAATTCTTAGTTTTAACTTGCTTAGGCAAAGAAGAGCGAGGTCGGTTAACCAAACAATTTCAGAAAACACAAAGATCAATTGTAACACTACGACGGTAAACAAGAATCCGCAATTTAATAATAAGAACTTTCACCTTTGGAGCCCATAC